>NC_092805.1:173976875-174323623 GCF_040954645.1 Diabrotica undecimpunctata
ATATTTTTTGTCGTAAAAATCTTGTACAAATAATTATTAAACAATTATTTTTGAAGGGATCAATGATGGTGCCGCAGCAGTATTACTAGTTAGCGAAAAACAGTTAAAACAAAGACAATTAACGCCTTTGGCGCGGATCGTGGGATTTACAGAGGATGGAGTTGATCCTATGATCATGGGTATGGGTCCAGTTGGAGCTGTTAATAAGCTTGTAAGTATTTTAAGATAGAGATATTTAATACACGAAACCACACTGCAAGATAAATATTTCAATGTAGCTTTCGAGTTAAGAGAACTTTTGAATTACAGCTCTTAGAGTTTTGGTACGAACATCTTTTATACATACTAGATCAGTTAGAAATGCATTTCCTAATTAGTTTCTTTAAAAATGATTTCATGACTGCGCCAGTTTAATTGATTCGATTGAGATGTGACATCGAGAGGGTGGCTTTTACCGATTCCAGCGCCAATATCGTTAGTAATTGTCGACAGAAAAGGAATACGAATTCTGAGATCCTTTGTAGACGGTTGAGTATTTTATGATACGCACTTTTGTGATCGGGTTAAATCTTCTCATCTTAAATTTTATTTCATTTTAATTATTTCTTGAAGTCTTTTTTTTTATTCTCAGCCTTAGACTCAAGATAAATATGTGTAAGACCGAATACTCATGTATTGGATCCGAGGTTGCAAATTTGAAGTTATGTTTAGAAAAAGAGACTGTTAAGATTTGTAAGACTTTTAAGTATTTAGGGTCAATGGTAAGCCGAGATGGTACTTACAGAAATAGCACTGAGAAAACAAGCCACGAACGCACTCTAAGGAGTGATATGGAACACAATAACCAAAAAAAAACAAAAAAAAAGGATCTTTCAGAGCTGAATTCTGAATATTACCGTATATGGAACGGAAGTATGGTCAATGACAACAATAGGAAATAAAATAAAAACAGTTGAATTGGACTTTATGAGAAGATGTCTAGGAATAGAATGCAGAAAGCATTTTAAATGAGCAAAATCAATTGCACAAACAATCAATTGTTGCTGCAATGAGATCTATCGCGTATGACACCGATAAAAGCGCTGCAGCGAAAGAATTTCAAGAGGGTATTTAAAAAACACGCCTCGTTAATTATTATCTACATTTTTTATAATGTTCTTTTTACGTCACTTAAATGAAAATTCACACAGATGACTAACGTGTTAACTAAGGTTCGAATATTAAAAGACTACGCTCAAATCGATCCTATGTATAATTTATTCTTAAAGATAAAAACAACATATGTGTGTCTTTTTCTTTATGCAATACGATGCTTCGTGTATGAAATTTATTATAATTAAACAAATACATTTTCCAGCGTATTGCAATATGTTTGGTATAATTTAATTTAAAACATATATGTTCTTCTTCTTCCTTCTTGTATGTAGGCTTTAAAGCCTGTTTCTTCTTCAATATTAGCCTTATAAATTGTTTAAATTATCGCACTTTTTTTTTCTTGGTCTGCCAATACTTATTCGTCCATTTGCTGACTTATCTCGTGCTATTCGTACTATCCTATCCTCTGCCATTCTACTAATGTGTTCGTTTCACTCCTGTTTCCGTTTTGTCACCCATCCATTTATGTCTATATTGCATTCTCTTCTTATGTTTTCGCTTCTCTCCCTATCCAACAGACTTTTCCCTGATATTTATCGAAGTATTTTCATCTCTGGTGTTTTTAGTAGTCATCTCGTTTCAGATGTGTCAGGTCTTGTCTCCGCCGTGTATGTTATGTAGGTCTAATTGCTGCTTTATAGATTCTTTTTTTTGTCTTGTGTTTGTGTTTGTTCTTCCAGATTGTGTCATTAAGAGATCCCGCCGCTTTACCTGCTTTTAAGCTTTTTTGTCGTACTTCTTCTTCTTGCTTCCTGCTTTATTATTTTCCCATCAATTTCGATTTTACATCGTAGTGGGTATTTAGATGTTGTCATACATTTGGTTTTTTCTGCTGATATTATCATATTGTATTTCTTGCTGTTGTATTGAAGATGTATGTTAATCTTTTTAGCTCGTCTTCTGTCTCGGCGATTAATGCGGCGTCGTCTGCATAACATAATATTTGGATTGCTTTGTTCCCCATTCTGTAACCATGACCGTTACGTACTGCTTGTATTATTTTGTCCATTATTATATTAAAGAGAATTGGGCTTAACGAGTTACCCTGTCTGACTACGCTTTTCACTGGTATACAATCAGCCCTATTCTGTAACTACAAATCGAATAGAAATGAGTCAAATCGAATAGAGGTCAGCAAGTCGGA
Organism: Diabrotica undecimpunctata; assembly: GCF_040954645.1. Lineage (NCBI taxonomy): Eukaryota > Metazoa > Arthropoda > Insecta > Coleoptera > Chrysomelidae > Diabrotica > Diabrotica undecimpunctata. The sequence goes on from NC_092805.1 coordinate 173,979,175, forward strand.
CCGGAATTGTAGGAATCGGTAATTTTGTAACTCATGTCGACTTCTACTATCCGAATGTTGTGTAGAAATTGATTTCGACTAGACAAGCTCTGTCGAGATCAAGTTTCGACATCGAAATTGGTCTTGACGTTTGTTTTGACATTTATTTGTTAACTTTTTTAGTCTGACGTGGTGGTCTGATGTGGTGGTCTGTGGTGTTATTTATTTAGATAAAGTTTACTAAATAATTTAACTGCTCAGCAGATGTCTTTTTCTTTGGTGTTTCGCTTGCCATTTTGTATTCTTGTAACGAACTTTTTAAACTTAACCAAAACAAATCAAAACTACTTGACGACAAGTTTGAAATATAATCTTCTTTTTTGTATAATTTTTTGCGCGCACTAGCCTTTCCAGTAACATAACGTCACAGAACACTTATTTCTCTTTTTAGTGCGGGGTTGCCACCAACTTCTGAGCGCGTCAAGTAGAAGTTGGCGTTTTCGATTTACACCGATTACGACGTGAGTTACAGAATTCCAATCCAAACACAAAAACGACGCGATATATATCCAACATTCCGATTTCAGGTAATTACGATTCGACTTGGTCATTTCTATTCGATTTATTAATCAGATCTATTCTGTAACTTTTAACAAATCGAATAGAAATGACCAAGTCGAATCGTAATTACCTGAAATCGGAATGTTGGATATTATCGCGTCGTTTTTGCGTTTGGATTGACATTCTGTAACTGATATCGTAATCGGTGTAAATCGAAAACGTCAACTTCTACTTGACGCGCTCAGAAGTTGGTGGCAACCCCGCACTAAAAAGAGAAATATGTGTTTTGTGACGTTATGTTACTGGAAAGGCTAGTGCGCGTGAAAAATTTATCAAAAAAGAAGATTATATTTCAAGCTTGTCATCAAGTAGTTTTGATTTGTTTTGGTTAAGTTTAAAAAGTTCGTTACAAGAATACAAAATGGCAAGCGGAATACCAAAGAAAAAGACATCTGCTGAGCAGTTAAACTATTTAGTAAACTTTATCTAAATAAATAACACCACAGACTAAAAAAGTCAACAAATAAATGTCAAAACAAATGTCAAGACCAATTTCGATGTCGAAATTTGATCTCGACAGAGCTTGTCTACTCGAAATCAATTTCTACACAACATTCCGATAGTAGAGGTCGAGATGAGTTACAGAATACCGATTCCTACAATTCCGATCCGACTTGTTGACCTCTATTCGATTTGACTCATTTCTATTCGATTTGTAGTTACAGAATAGGGCTGATTAAAAGTTTCAGAATAGATCTGATTGTGTTAGTTTTCCATTTATCTTTGCCTATATTCGATTATAGAAGTAGATGTTTTCGATGGTTTGTATAATATTGATTGGTATGTTTCTTTTATACAGTAGGTGTAAGACATCTTCGACTTGGATGCGATCGAAAGTCTTTGTCAGGTCTATAAAACATAGATATGCTGATTTATTGTATTCGATGGCCTTTTCTGTGATTTGTCTTAGTACAAATACGGCGTCTACGCAGGATCTTCCTGATCTGAATCCTTGTTGTTAATCTGATACAGTTGTTAGTTTATTGATTTTGTTGGTTAGGACTTTTGTGGTAAGCTTAAGTGCGGTGTTCAGTAGATTTATACCTCTATAATTGTTGGGGTCTTCTTTATCTCCTTTCTTGAACATTGGTATCATTATGCTGTTTCTCCATGCGTCTGGTATCTTGCAGTGCAATATTAGTTTTTGTATAAGTTTTGTCATCTCTAGGGTTATACTTTCTTCTCCGTGTTTTAGAAGCTCGTTGGTTATTCCGTCTGGTCCTGGTGACTATCTATTTTTGAGTGAATTTATGGCTATCTCTACTTCCTGAAAACTGATTTCTATTTCGTGTCTTAATTCAGGTACACTACTGTGTTGATTATTATTTTTCTTTCCTTTATACAGTTCCGTCAGGTATCTTTCCCATTCGTTTGCTTATAATATAATTTTATTAATTGTAATTACACAATAATAACTACCTTATCTAAGGTCAAAAAGAAATATGAATTACAGTATTTGATGTAAGAGTTATAATTATGTACGTAACACTGTTATACCCTATCTATATTGTTTTTTTTTGTAGTTGAAGAAAATTGGTTGGTCGAAAGAAGAAGTTGACCTTTACGAACTGAACGAAGCCTTTGCTGTTCAAAGTATCGCTGTGAACAAAGATCTCGGCATAGACGCCTCTAAAATAAACATCACAGGTGGCGCTATCGCCTTGGGTCACCCGTTAGGTTGTTCCGGAACCAGAGTACTCGTTACTCTGATCCACAATCTGCACAGATTGGGCTTGAAGAAAGGTATTGCTGCGTTATGTATTGGAGGAGGAATGGGAATTGCACTAGCTGTTGAAGTTTAACCAAAAATTACTATTGAGAGTTGCCTATTCAGTATGAAGTTTATTTATACATTTTATCGAGATATATTTGTATTTTGTGACAATGGAGAAATACATTTTTTAATGTTAATGTTGTTTTATTTTTTTTTAAGATGGCAAATTGTCGGACGTTTAATGCATCTTAATTAGAATTATGACACCAAAGATATCATCTGCACGAGTGATAGACAAGACTGAACTTGGTAAATCTTGCTCGATAACAAATTAGGTTCTGTCAATAGAGCATACAGGAATGATAGACGTATTATAGACCTAGATTGTGCTCAATTATATGTCAGCTATGTCACTAGCCAACGGCTCCTGGCGGATGAGCTGATAAGGGGAAGGGCAGCTTTTTATCCTGAGATTGATAAATTGGTCTCCAAGGCGGAGGAACCTACTGAGAAAGGTCAACGGCATAAAGATGCGGAAATAACGGGAAACCACTGCATTAAAGATTCCCAGAGTACCCCTAGTACAATTAGTATGACTGCGACAAATCATAGAAAATATATTACTGATCATGGAATTCGGATATCAAGATCCGGCGAAGCAAAATGAGGCAAGGCCTTCTTGGTCGCCAACAAACGAAATCCTTGCCAATTTAGTGTAAAAAAAACTGCGATCTGCGCATGAAACGAGGCAGTTAAGACCCATAATGCAATCAAATAGATGGATAGACTATCAATATACATAATGGGATGGATGAATTCTGGGCAATGTGAAATTAGTGATCATTACATACAATATCCAGGTAACCACAACGGAAGACACGAAAATGGAGTAAATATAATCTTAAATCAAGAAACTGACAGACATGTTAATAACTTTGCACCCATATCGGAAAGAATGCTCCTCCTTAAACTTGATACCTACTCAATTACAACATTATCCAGGTATATGCCCCTACAGCTGACAAACCAAACAACATAAGTGAACCATTCTATAATGAGTTATCTAAAAAGCCTTACATTGATTATGGGTGATCTAAATGCCAAGATTGGTATCGGGAAAATGTATAAGACATTTTGAGCTTGAAGAAAGAAATGAGCGGAGAGACCGATTTGGTGAATCTGTAGCATTGATGAAATTCGTGTATCCCTCAACAATAAAATTGTTAGCAGGACCCTGTTAATTGTTAGCTAGTCACTAACCCCTACGAGTCTGACACCATTTGAGGGTGCACGAAGCATCGCGTTACTCCACCCTCCCCGTAGTACCTGCGTTGCTGTATGCACACCCGTCCGTTATTCCCCCGGGGCGGAAAGGTGAATGCAGGTCGAGGCTCGACCTCGCACGTTTGACAGGTAGCCGCCGAGGAGCTCTCCTCCTACTCTACCACTCTTAAGTCTTCCAAGGTGGGTACGTGCCGTAATCCCACGCCCTTAATGGGGAAAGGGTGTATCAGGGACGCAGCACGTTCAACGTCACCTGGTTCTGTGGAATGAGAGTAGAGTGGTCCCACGAGATGCTCGTCTCGGATACTAGGAGTGTAGACCGGTGACCGTCATACCGAAGCGCCCTGCGCGCGTTTCTACAAACCCGACGGCTCCCCACCTCTTCATTTCTTCCCATTAGTCGCCTCTTACTACAGGCAGGGATACTTGCCCCGGCTGTATTCTGTTCTCTGCGAGCCGGAAGGAGGGTGAATTTGTAGCAGTAGAAGAATTTGTGATTACCAACACTTATTTTAAGCTTCCATAAAAAGATTTTACACATGGAACTCACCTCAAGATATATAAGGTCGATAGTGAGAAATCAAATAGATTACATTATGATTAATAAATAAATGACATACCCAAAAGCCGATATCAAGTCAGACCATAATCCAATGATTGGCAAATTAGGCTTAAGCTAAAAAGGATTCGACGTAGTGTTAACACAAAATACGATATCAAGCTAATGAAAGACCAACACACAGAACAGAGTGCAAAATAGTATATACGGAATAACTTCAATATCTTTATTCAAGCGGATGTTATGGACCAGGAGAAATTCCTAAAACCACCAAAAATAAACAAGAAATCATGGATGACTAATGAAATTTTATATATATATATATATATATATATATATATATATATATATATATATATATATATATATATATATATATATATATATATATACGTATTAAACCTCTTCCTGGTTGAACCTCGTTGATTATCATTGCGCTAAGCTTTCGACATCCTCTTCGATGTCTTCTTCATGGCTTCCGAGATCTCAGTCTTCCGAGTCCCCAGACACTATTACACTGATCACTTATCAAAGCATTACTGGTGCTGGGAATAGAGAACGGGTCATTTATACCGTCGATGGTAACGTGGCTTCTGGGTGGAGGTTGGCGTGGTCGCCAGCGTGGGGATTGGCGGGGAGGTTGGCTCCAACATTTCTTACAGTAGGATTTTCGTTGACGGGTGGAGCGGATGATATTTTATTTATGAGAGGTCTCCAAATCGAAGGTAATGCCATCATCTGTTTTATTAAGACAATTTGGCCTTATATCAATTTCTATGGCTTCTCAGATAATTCTTGGTGTATAGAAGTGGATGGGGTCTATGGTTCTGGAGTTTTCAAAATAAATTTTGTGACCTGTATGAAGATGGTGTTGACCTAGAGCTGAAATTGAATCGGAACTGCTAACAAAAATGGAATGTTTATAAATCCTATTTTGAATTCTACGATTTGTTTGGCCTATATGGGATCGGGGGCAGTCTGCACAAGGAATTTCATATCATAAGAAATCGAAAAATCCAAAATAGGAGTTATGAACATTTCATTTCTGTTCGCAATTCTAGGTTCTAGATTTTCTAGGTTCGCAATACTGTACGCAGTAGTGAAGTGATTATTGATCAGTGTAGTAGTGTCTGGAGGCTCGGCCGATCGAGAAATCGGAAGCCCTGAAGAAGACATCAGAGATGATGTCGAAAACTTAGTTCTAGGTTTAATAGATATAACGCAGGTCCATACCTTGACAATTTTTCTCCATTCTCTACGGTCCTTAGTTTTTTTTTCTACAATTTCTAACACTTTTCTCTTCAAGGTCCTTTTCTGCTTTATCTAGTCATCTCTATATTGGTCGAGCTCGTCTTCCTTTGTGACCCATCTCTGACTTTATTAACATTTTTGATATTCCTTTAGTCTTTCTAAATGTCCCAACCATCTCAATGTTGGTGCTTTTACAACTTCTGATATCGCAGGCCCTTTAAAAAGACTCATGATCTCGGCATTTGTTCTTTTTCTATATACCTCCTCTGTTTAATACCTCGAAAAATGCTTCTAAATATTTTCCTATCCAATATATTTAGCTTTCTTGTTGTATTTGTTTTAGCACCCATTTTTCGGTTGCTTAGAGGACTGTTGGTCTCAAAACAGTTTTAATGTCCATATTGCCCAACTTTTCAATGTTGTCTATACACGTTCAATTATATTGCAAGATTATGTTGAACGTCTATGGACTGCTTTATACTCATTTTTATAAATGACAATATTAAAACGTCTGTAAGTCGCTTAATTCTTGAAATATGGTAAGTCTAAAAACGAGCTCACTGATAAACCTCAAGATAGATCAGTTAAATAAGTTATTTAAATGAATTCTGTTAATAATGAACCGCCTACTTCCCTTATTTACATTCTTACCTTCCCACATACAATATTTATTAATGAAACTTGACCTATACCAAAGCAGCGCAGAGTCACGCGTCGGCGTCGAATACTACACTCGATGTGGTGTCGTTCGGATGACACCGACGGCGGGGATATCACATTGGAATCGATTTCGATTCATTTTCAGTAAACATTATTTTCTACGTCAGAAGGGATTTTCAATTAGGCTGATATAATTAGTAATTGGATTGCTTGGAAAATATGTAGCTCAATATATTAGTTGCCTTCTCTTTTTTTAGTTTTTCATCATTCTTTTTTTAGAGCTGTATTGTTACTCATTTTACTTTAGATTATTTTTTCGTTGTATAGCTTGTTTTTTGCTCTATTTTGTCATTCCTGTACATTATTTTCATTTCAGTTAGTTCCCACCACAGAACAAATTAGACGAGCGACTTTAATGTTAAAAATAACAAAGCCCCTGGTTCTGATAATGTATTTTCTGAGATATTTAAAAACTAGGGAGAGATGATGATGTGACAGAATTAAAGAGGCCTATTTAATGAGCCTACTCAATATGCCGTAAAAAATACTTTCTATTGTATGCTCTCCTATGCCAAAAAAAATAGTAGGGAGATAACAGTACAGCTTTTGGCCTAACAGATCAACAACCGACCAAATCTTTTATCCAGCCTCAAAAGTCCACTGGTAAATATAGGCCTCATCCACTTTTATTTAGCCTTCTTAAATCGTCAACATATCGTGTAGGTGATCGACCGAAGCTTCCGTTGTCTTCTCTTGGTCTCCATTCCAACAATCTCTTTGGCCATCGTCCATCCGTCATTCTAGCTATGTGTCCTGCATATATTTCATCCTGGCTAAAATCCTTACAGTGAGGCAAATTTTTTAAAGAGATTTCTTCTCTAAAGTAGAAGACTTAGTATATAGAAGCAAATTGCTTGAGGTCCTGATGGAGTTTCAAATAGCGCCTCAGCTTGTTCAACTAACAGAAGTAATACTGGCAGGCATAGACAGCAAAGTCGGAACCCAGAATGAGATTTCAGTCCCTTCCATTATAAAAAATTATAACACTAAGCTTCGCTTCAAAAATTCGAAAGTTACAATATTTCGACCATTTAATGAGACACCCAGAGACATATAATATTCTACACCTCATAATACAGAGTAAGATCGCCTGAAGAAGATGCCTAGGCCGGAGAAGAAGATTCTGGCTCCGAAATATTCGAGAGAGACAACCGCTAATCTGGTTCGAGCTGCCGATGCTGTAAACAAAGTTATTACTGCCAATATGATGAAAATGAAAAAAAGAATAGTGTTGGCTATTAAATGTCACTCCGATCTAAGATCGAAAAATGCTACAAAACTATTGTAGCTTCCCCCGTGGCTATGTTGCATTGCCACCAGGCTGGAATGCAAAAACTTTTCTAACTTTGCTCCTTTTCTAACTTGGCTGCACCGTACTGATGACAATTAAATAATCAGAAATACGTGCCTTCAATCTTTATCTATTTTCTTTTGTTTTTACGTTGCAAGTTTTGCCATTAATTTTTCCTTGTATATACAGGGTGGTCCTAAAGTAATTGTACAAACAGAAACCATAGATTCTGCACTTTAAAATATTACGATTTAAGCCAACTTGCTTTAATAAAATGTTGATATTAAGAAAGATACAGGGTGTTAAAGTGGAAATTTAAAATTCTATTTTTCGCTATAACTTTTACGTTTGTAAATATTTTTGGACAAAAATTTATAATTAGACGCTTTTAAGTAGGATAAATTATAATTTTATACATAAATTAATGTTACTGATAGATGGCGCCACATATGCCACAGGTGTGGCATAGACTTGCGCTTAACTTTTTTGCTCTTAAAGTTACCTCTATTTGTGTTAAAAAATATTAAACATACATTATTTTTACAAAGAAAAGGTACACTTGTTAGTAACCTCAAAATTTAACCGTTTTCGAGATAATCGCATTTTATAAGTCAGCTGCCTCATAATTCTTAGTTGTGATATTTGTGCGGTAAAGCACTCAATACCTGTAGATAAGCATAATTCATAGTTTATTCTTATTAAAACAACTCAAAGATGATAATGTAACATTACAAAATTTTTGTTATGGCTGCTAAATGTCTTATTGGAGAAAATATTCTTCATCTTCTTCTTTAGGTGCCGTGTCCGTATTCAGACGCTGGCCGTCATCATGTATACAATTTCCCTTTTCTATCGCTTCTTAAATTTCTATACCTACTGGCGTTGTATTACTTTTTCCCTATTGTAAAATGCTGAAAAACCAAAATATATGGTTTATGTAAGATGGTACACCACCACATTCTAGAGAGAAGGCGTTGAGAACATAGTTAAATATACCTTTTCTGGACGTTGGATTGGACGTGGCAGTCATATTCCTTGGCAATGTGGTGAGATATTGATATAATTATTTAATTTATAAAAAAAACCCAAAATAATACTTATTATTCATTACGTAAATTGTTGTTTACCCATTTTTATTATGACAAATGGAAACTAAAGCACAGGTATGAAATAACACACCTGTCTTGTTTCATAATACTTTTGCTACAAATCTTACCTTAAAGACTCAGCATTTTTACAAAAACATCATCGTTGGCCTAATAACCGATATTGTTATAAATATAGTAAACAAACAGGCAATTTAGTTCAGCATAATATTAGTTCGTTAGTTCATAATATTATCATCATTATCATAATAGTCTATTTGTTCGATATGTAATTATAGTTACTCGTAAGCTTATATGAGTGTATATAAGTAACCAATAAATGAGATACATCACAGTTTAATACATTATTTAACCTTTGCGACATAATATACTATAAGATTTGGATATAGATTCGTCCATTATACATTATAGCCACCACGTAGCCCAGAATTTAATCCGCTTGATTTTGGTGTATGGGGCGTATTAAAACAACGTGTGTATATGGGAAGAAATAAATACTGCAACAGTTTCTTTAGAACCAATGATGCTATTTAATATGAGATGATTTTTATGGAATATATTGACAAATGAATTAATGAAAATGGTGTAGACAAATCGAACACTTACTTTAACAAAAAGTTTAGTAATTTAGTTTAACTATTTCTTAATTTGGTTTGTAAACAAAATGTTTTGATTACGACTTTAATTTAACATAAAATATAAAATGTTTGATGTAAAATCCTATTATTCTGTTTTTTGTCATATCCTATTATTAATTATCCTGCTGATATATTTATTTTATTTAATATTTCGTTAACTATTAACTTTAGTTATTGGTATTTTATACCAAAATTTAGATTTATTAATGTTTTTGTCTATTTTTCCTTAGTTGCCTGGGGTAATTGCCTTAACTCAGAAATATGCAGCTGATTTGTAAAATGCGATTATCTCGAAAACTATTGAGTTTAAAAGTTATTCACAGGTATACCTTTTTTTTTGTTGAAATAATGTATCTTTAATATTTTGTATCACAAATACAGTTCACTCAAAGAGCAAAAAAGTTAAGTGCAAATTTATGCCACATATGTGGCATATGTGGCGCCCTCTATCACTAAACATTAAAGTGTGCATCGAATTATAATTTCTCATATTTAAAAGTACCCAGTTGTAAATTTTTATGCATAAATGTTTACAAACATGAAAGTTATAGCCAAAAATAAAATTTTTAATTTGCACTTTAGCACCCTGTATCTTTCTTAATATCAACATTTTATTAAAGCAATTTAGCTTAAATCGTAATATTTTAAAGTGTAGAATCTACTGTTTCTTTTTGTACAATTACTTAAGGACCACACTGTATACAGGGTGGCCCATCCTATACGCCTCGGTCTCTGTACGGGAAATGACTCCATATTCAAAGTTTTTTTCTTCCTATAAATGTACAGGATCATTAACACTAGAATTTAAAATAAAGTGAATTATACAGGGTGTTCAAAAAAAATGTTATATTAAAGTTATATTTTTTCTTATGGAATACCCTATATTGGATGACATTTTTTATTTTTCTTAAAAAATAAGCTCTACTTTTAAAAGAGTTCCCTAACCTAAATACAGGGTGTTTTGTTTTTTTTTGTTTTTTTCTAAAAATGTAAGGTTTTAGAAAAAAAAATTTGGTTGCCTGTAAAGTCGGTTTTACGGGCGAAGATTTTATGTGACAACGTCTTTTTTATATATTATTTTATATATTATATATTATTATATTATTATTTTATATATTATTTATATTTTATATTTTTATATATTATTTTATATATTATTTATTTTATATTATATTATTGATCTTATTATTTTCTACAAAATTTATTTGAAAATTTTTTCCATATATCAATTAGTTGCGGAGATATCGATCATTGAAGTTATTGTTTGCTACCAGTATTTTATATATTTATTTTTTTCAGTTATAAAAAATTACTATTTCCAATTGTGTCTACTAAGTATGGTCACATGTATTTGCCTACATATTAAATAATAATAAGTACAGATAATGTTATGTGACGTTCACTTCTGATTATATATATTTTAATATTTTTAATTTTAAAGAATCAATTTGAAAATCAAAACACTTATTCAGATCGAAGGTTCAAATTTTTGCTAAATTTGAAATTAATTAAAATTTGTAAATGTAAATGGTAAAGTTGAAAATTAAAACATTTACTAAAATTGGAATTTGAAATTCTTGCTAAACACAGTTAAATTCTAACTCCGCGTGTGGTGATTGGTTATAATTTGTTATTTTAAATGTTTGACTAGAAATACGCGCTGTTTCTTCTCAATCGACTGAATTACGATTGATTGCAGAGTGATTTAAACTAATAATTTACTTAACACTATCAACATTTGTCAATAGTATGACATAACCTATAAACTCAGTTTCTCAACTTTTGTGTCAATCTAACAATTTATCAATCAATCATAGTTTACGATAATGAAATATTAGTGTACAATTATTTACCTTTATTGTTGTAGTTGTTGTAAATGACGAATCTAAGCACTCCACATTTTCACTACAGACACAGCTGACGATACTTTCAACGATTTTCAACTTTAGCGATTCAACGCGCCTAACTCTCTAGTGCCGCGCGCAGCGGACCGATCATGTTTGAGTGGGAGACGCAAGGCATTCGCCGGTCCGGCGGGCCTCTCTCTCGTTCGGCGACTCACTGTAACAGACGTGAGCGGGCGTTACACTTTTTCTTAAATGACTCCGAGCCACAACCTAATTTAAGACGTTGTCACGTCAAAATTAAATATCTACGAATTTAACAATCGGACACAAATTTTTTCTTTGGCTTTATTAATACACTATTTGTCATATTTAAACAGATGTTTATTATAACAAAAATTGCTACAGAGTGGTAAAAATATTAAATTGTTCTATTTAAAAATTCAAGCTGCAATAACGTATTTATTTTAAATGAAACACCCTGTATTTATTAGTCTGTCGTGTGGAAAATTTACTTAGCTTTCAATATATATTGGGGTTTCCTATACTTATCTCCATTCATTTTTAAAATATTTAAAGATTTCCTAATTTGAAAGCTTTAATAAAAATTATAATCAAGTAATCAGAGACTTAGATGGGCTGGGATGGACATTCCCAGGATGTCAGATAACGAATACTCGAAGAGATTAACATTTTCAAAACTAGAGGGCACAAGAAGCAGAGGACGACCACGAATGAGATGGACTTTATGATGGTCACTTCTTTATGAGCAGGCCAAGATCCACAACGGATTGTCGAGTCACTTATGATGTTGATGTCGTGGTCATGTATAACACATCAACAAAACACTGCGATATACCTAGCCCCGATACTAAGCCATCAATAAAATTTAAATTTTTATCATTTTATTACACGGGGTGTTTTATTATTTTAGTGTCAGTTCGACGTTTCTATATGGTAAGTTGACCATAAATATAAGAACAAAACTATTTTTAAATATGAAAAGTTCTTCTAAAGAAAAAATATTAATAATATATAAAGATATCATATATCACAGCATCATTATCGGACAGATTCAAAGAAAAAGAGGTATAGGACGAAGAAAAGTAACTAGGCTCAACAACATCCAACAGCGGATCGGATTAATCACTTTTACCTCATTAAGAATAGCGGAAGACGCGAGGAATTCTCCAGGATCATCGTCAATCTCCAGTAGAAGAGGAGATTGAAAGAAGAATGTATATGGGGTGCGACATTCGTCGATAATTATGATACAAACTATCCAATAAAGTGGACACATTTGGATATTTAGGACAAAAACTTTTTGAACGAAAAAGGGGTTCTTTTTCGTACTTTTAAGTAAAAAGGGATCCTGGTAGACGACAAATATCCTGGCTACAAAACATTGGCGACTGGATTGGGTTAAACAAGCAGACGTTAAGAAAAGCAAAAGATAGAGAAGAATTTGCAATGGTTATAGCAAACCTTCATTAGTGGAGTCGGCATTAGAAGAAAAAGAAGAAGAATGGCAAATTATTATTAAAACATCATCATCACCATATAACGGGGGTCCTACGGTGATTGCCGCTTCCCGCATTTCAGCCTCCATCTTTTCCTATCTCTCCAATCTCCCTCTTCTAAGCCTCTAGATTGCATTGTTTTTGAAATTTCTCTTCTCCAGGAATTTGGTGGTTTTCCCCTTTTCCTTCTTTCTGGCGGAACATACATTAAGGCTTTCTTTGGCCACCGCTCCTCCTCCATTCTCATCACGTGACCATACTATTGTAATTGCCTTCCTTGTATTCTATCTGAAAGAGTATCTCTAATTCCTGTACGGTTTCGTATTTCCTCATTCCTGATTCTTTCCATTCTGGATACTCGACATGACCTTCTAAGATAATCCATTTCCACAACGTCTACTTTATCTCGTTCATTCTTTGTCATCGTCCAACATTCGGCACCATATGTGGTAATTGGTTCTATAATTGCTCTGTATACGCGAAGTTTGGTATGCATCTTTATTTTATTAGACCACAGTAATGAATTCAGTATTCGGATGCATTTTTTCCCTTGGGTTATTCGGTTTTGTACATCTATCTTAACTCTGCCCTCTGCTGATATGATGCTTCCTAGATATTTATACTGGTTGCAGCCTTTTATGACTGCGCTTTCAAGCCTCAGATATTTCCTCCAATTTTTAAATATTCTGTTTTGCTTATGTTTACAGTAAGCCCCCATTTGGCATATTCCTCAAATAATTTTCGATTCATATAATTTATATCTTCCTCATCGGTTGCAACCACCACCTGATCATCTGCAAACAACAATGTATACAGAGTTTCTTGTCCCACTTCGATGCCCATAAATCTACATTTATTTCTCCAATTCCTCAATGCTTCTTGGACGTATATTTTAAAGAGTGTCGGTGACAAACAGCATCCTTGCTTTAGGCCTTTAGTGACTTTAAATTCATTTGAGGTTCTGGTTCCAATTTTTACACAACTAACTGCATTTTCGTACAATTTATATATCGCTCGGATATACGTCGAATCCAATCCGGACCTTTTGAGGACCTCAAACATTTTCTTTAACGGGACACTATCATATGCTTTCTCAAGGTCTATAAATACCAAATAGGTCTCTCTACTTCTTTCGACACGCTTTTCAATTATTTGTCGTAGGATAAATATTATTATTAAAAAAATCCAGATATATAGTACCTATCACACAATCGTCAAAAAAATGTGGACGAATCACATAGTCCTCAACAATACCACCCCAAACATTTATAGACCACCTAGTTGGACTATGCTGTTAATAAAGTAGGGATTGCTTATTGTATAGTAAAAATTTGCCGATCCTCAGTAGTAGCTAACACTACATCATGTCGCTTTTCCTCACTTATAACAGTTTTGATTCAATCAAAAGTGGATGCCTCCCTGAACTGGTAAATCCTGGATATGGTCTCAGTAGCTCTCATTGCTTCTTGGATTGTAGGACAATCAATGATGTCTTCTTCTTCTTCCTTATTATGTTCAACAACATCCATTTCCACATTTTGCACGTGTTCCACAATTTCTTTATCACTTAAAACTTGAAATGTTTCTACCTGATCGTCTACTGAAATGCAGGAGCCAAGATAAGTTCCAAACTCTTTCTGGTTTACATTAAATTTTTGTATCCACTCTGACAAAGGCATTTCGTCATTCTCGCCAACATCCTGAACATTAGAAGAAACTACAGTCAATTTAGCTTGACGAAAGCACTTACAAATTGACTGACGTAACCGCACTCCACGCATTGTCTAAAAACTGAACTGCATCAAGGATGGAAATGTTTACGGGTTCCCCATTGTCCACACAAAAAATCATACTTTTCAAAAACTATTTCCGATAATGGCACTTAAAACTTCCCTACGGAAACACCCCTGTCAGACTTCATTAGAATACAAAGATTGCAATGGGCCGGACATGTGATACGAATGGGAGAGGATAGGCTACCAAAACGAGCACTGAACGCCAGAATGCAGGGAAAGAGACCAGTTGGAAAGCCAAGAAAGCGCTGGGAAGACACAGTAAGCAGCGACGCACAAGCACTTTTAGGAGTCCGTGTATGGAGAAGAGCAGCCACAGACAGACAAGGGTGGAGGCAAAAAATAAAGGAGGCCAAGGCTCATTTTGGGCTGTAGTGCCGTAGAAGAAGCACTTAAAACTTCTCTCGTGCAGTTGGCTGGTAAGATTGGTCAAATTAAGCTTGGGATGGGCTGCACCGTTGCCAACTATGAGAACAATTTTTCTTTTTTTTTGAAAAGAGTTCCTTGTCCCACTTTCTTAATTCTTCTTCAAAAATAGCAGAAGTCATCAACGCTTTTTTATTGACTGTGTAGTTTACAGGCAGTGTTTTTATATTTTTGAAACATCTAGGTTGTAAACTTTACCCAATAACAAAAAGCTTTCTTTTCTCTGTACCTGTCATGTTTGCACAAACAAAAGCTCTTGACTCTTTGTTTTGAAACCTTTCCACTGACACATTTTTGATTTTGGAAATTTAAAGTTTTGTCTGGCGTTAATTTGTAAAACACGCCAGTTTTATTGCCATTAATTTGTAAAACACGCCAGTTTCATTGCCATTGAAGATATCTTCATCCTTGTATGGTTGCCTTAGTTATGGCCATGTGTTTTGTACCAATCATTTGTCACGTTCTCGTCCACACATTTTGCCTCTCCAACATTTTTCGCGAAGGAAATTGAGTGCCGGGCTTTCAACCGATCTAACCAGACCAAGTGAAATCTTCACCAAACAGTTTTCCGAACTCTGTAAGTTTCTCCTTTAAAAGGTGTCCGGACACAGGAATATCAGAACTGCGACACCGCTTGAACCATTTGAGTAGAGCTAAAAAAGTAAAGTTCGTGTAACCTTCTGGCTATGGTCTAGTGTAAGGGTTTTCCGATCTCGCAAGCGCCCCTAACATGACTTAACGACTATTTTCGTAGCCGAGACCGACGGCATTACGTGCCCTCCGAAGCACGATGGCAGCTTAGTTAAATTAGAAATTGAAAATTTTGTCAGTGCCGGGATTCGAACCCAGGCACTCCATTTTGTTAAGTCAGTAACATAGCCACTTAGCTATGTCTGCCACAAGTTGAGCTGAATCTACATCACCACGAATGCACTTCCTAATCTTTTTAAAATTGTCTCCTTCCTCAATAAAGGCTTTTAAAATTAACCACTGTCTAATAATATATTCTCTTTCTTCCACGCTGTTATAGGAAACTGTACGGTTTGCTGTGAATGATATCATAACGGCATTTGGCATTTTCCATAAAGATAATCGAAGTTTCCGGTATAAATTTCGGCATTTGTTCAAAATATTCTTCAAACACATTGGCGTTCATGTCCTCGTGACAGTCACCCGTTTTTTTTTTGATACAAATAGGAGCAACCCTTCTTTAAGAAAACCCTCAGAACTCCCAATGTGAGTAATTATAAGCCTTCTCCCTTTTCCCGACGGTGCTTTAATACCTGTGATATGGATATGGACATGGATAAATGAAAGACATACCTTGAAAACCGTATGTCCTTCATTTATCCATGTCTCATTTAAATAATATATTCTTCGGTTTTTTCTCTGTGGTGTTTGATTTTTCGAAGATACTGCCTTCTCCTAGAAACGATATCCGGACTTTTCATTAACATTGATTTTCTGTTAATGGTTTCCCACGAAAAATTTAATTCGTGAACTATCTTCCACAATCGAATTCTACTGATGCCCAGTACATCGTCATCTTGCAATACGGCATGAATTTTTGAAATTGTTGGAATTTCCTTGGCAAAATAAAAATAATGAACCTTTCTTCAAATTACACTTTTAACATTTTCATTAATTGCCAGTGGTTGTCTCCCTGATTTTACAACAGTATTCGTGAAGACCCTTTTCTTTTCCTCCTTTCTTAAATTATAAATTGGCCTCTTGAAGCATCCTGTGTACTTTGCGCACATTTCCACAACACTGTCTACAGAGCACGTAGGATTATCATGTTGTAATGCTTTGAAAACATTTAATATGATGATCTTTTCGTTGGCCGAGAACGCAGTGAGTTTTAGGAGTTTTGCTGGAGAAAAATCCGCTATGACGCCGTTACGAAAATCTACCAACGAGTATTTGAGATTTCCAAAGATTCAAAATATATATAGGTACGGTGTTTACCACATTTGGAAATTTTCCACTTTAAAAGTAATTAAATAATTACATCAGAAAGTAATTAAATAATTGCTCATGCACATTAAGTATAATCTATTAAAATGCAGTCCATGAATGTATGCAATTAAACCAAGTCCTAGCTGAAACCCTAAAGAATGTTGAAAGAGTACGCTAATGGAATATAGCCGCAGGTACATTCCTTTACTGCACGGACATCTGAAATGAAGTATAGATATATAAGGGTGTAAACTATTCAATGGCCGTAGCCGTACATTTAAAAAATATTAGAAAATAGTATTTTTCTTTTGTAGTTCACCCTGTATACAAATATTTGCTTACCTTTTTATGTAAAATAAATACTTTATTTATTCCTTCTGTGTTTATTCCATAATGATTTCAAAATAAAAATAATCATAACTCGTTGAATACCTTGTATAGTATTGTCAAATCACAGATTACAAGAACATGGATTATGACGGTAATCTAATAAGTATGAGAAACTATACAGGGTGTTCTATATAAAAATTGTATAAGGTTTGATTTAATATGTAGTTATTAATCACCCTGTAGAATTCTGTAATATATTCTGTATAGTGGCCAAAAAGTATTATTGAAAATTTGGTCAATTTTCTTACCCTCGAGTTTAGTTTTATGAATTCCTTTTAATAATGCTTAATTCCACCTATTCACCCCTTCATGGGACAGGTACTAGTACTATTTTTACTAAAAGGCACAACAGCAAATGCGACTTAACGGGTTTTATTTCTATATCCCTCATATAAATTCATAAAAAATACACCAGTTGCATAACTTGTATGTCAAAAACTATCGTTCGTCCACCGTATACCAAAATCTTTCAAATTTAAAGGTGGGAAACCTACACTGACATCTACAAATGCGTCGTCCTGTGTGACGTTAAAAGGCGCAAGTCAGCCGCGCCAGTATGACGTCACGATCAATAGAAGCGACTGCTTAAAATCACACATATTCCTTCGGTGTTATTAGTGTTTGTTCTTAAACAATATTAATAAAAAGTTTTAGTTTTTTTCAATCATGTAAGTATCAACAATATTATCCTGTAGCCTATAAGTAATTATGTAAGATGTCCAGTAGGATTTTTTCGTGTTTCGGGGTAGTAGAAAAGGGTTGATCATGTTCGTACAATTCTATGTTAGATTTGAGGATAATTATTTTATTTTAAGGACTTTTTGGTGGCTAAACATTTAAGTATTGTTAACAAAAGTTCATTTTTATTATTAGTTTTACCGTTTTTAAACTATTAACACATTTTTCTTATATTTTCGATATGCAACAACGGTTTTATTCAGCCCAATTAGTTTCTTATCGTAGATTTGTCTATAATCAACTAGTTTTTTTAATTAATGGTTTATAAATAATAGATAAATGTGCATTTTGTTCATAGCTTATTTAGAATTTATTTTTTCTGTAGTAATAAAAGTTTTCCCTGTCAAATAGAGTAGTATATGAGGCGCTGTAAATTTTTATATTTGTTTTTAAAAGCCTTCAAGGGAATTTGTTTGATTTGGGTAGGTGTTAGGAATTGATTTTTGCTGAAAATTTTCCCGGCGCATGCGTATTGCGAAACGGCATGTATGAAGTACGTAGAATGGAAAATTGTAATCTTAAGAAAATTGACGTTTAGAAGAAATTACGGGAGACTTAAATGACCTATATATATCGCGTATTAATAGAAATTGTTGATTGCGGTGTCCGACGTGGTTCTGTCAGTTTCTAGAGTATAATAATGTAAGTGTAACCCTTTCGCCCTTATCTAAGATCTATTTTTGTACAACTATTTGGTTTAATTTCATTATATAATCGTTATTGAGTTTTGATTGTTATCGGCTAGTTGTTAACAATGTCGAGTAGAAAAACAGCAGGTTACTGATAAAAACTTCCGCAGAATTAATGATTAATAAATAAGAACGGCTGAATAATCGATATGTCAAGTACATGTCCTTAATTATATACGAACTTACAGTCCACAGAAACATTTTATTAGACAGTTTTTATTGTTGGAATATTTTTTAAATTTTTAATGGATATTGATCAACGTGAGGACAGGAACAGGCAAGAGCTAGTTTGGGAGAGTTTTTAGAAAAATAACTTCCATTATTGTTCAATTATTTTTATTAAGGCTCCAGTATTGGTTGTTTGATCCCCGGAGTTATACATTACATATCGTTATTGTAATTAACATTCTTCGTAACTCCGGAAGGACCAACTTTGCAGACGCCAGTTTAAACATTCTTGTTTAAAACCTATTATCAAATTTATACCTGATTTATTTAAATATAATATTGTCTTTCAAGATCAAATAAATAAATATTTGGAGTTACGAGTATTTAAGTACTATAACTTTGTTGAAGTTTTTCTACCTTCGCTTTATGAAATAAAACTAGAACTCAAAAATTAAACTATTTATAAAGTAAATAATTTTTTATAGAAATTATTACAACTTATTATTATTGCAATTATTAAAATTACAGTGCATCGTGAAAAATATTATTGTAAAATTCATGATAGTCCCTGTCTATAATTGACTTCAAATCTTGTAGGTCATCAAACTCCCTCTTCTTAATCTTCAGTCTTTCATTGTAAATATTTGGTTATCCAAAAATTTAAGTTTACATTAGACTTTTCTCTCTGAGAAATATCTAAATGCACTTACAACACACGACGAACCAACACCCTTTCCGGGTCGAACCGATTTATAAAATAAGTGGTTATCAAAACAGTTGAAGAAATCATGGTAGAGATTCTTAACATTATTATGTTGAGATTTTCTGGCTTCGAGGCACACGGAAACATAGTGCTGGTACATATTTTGTAGCCTTCGTTCGATAGTGGATAGCATACAGTCAGCTTCCGTTTGAGTATACTCAATCTCTATGTATTTTTGGTAAATTAAAACATTTTTAATGGAAGAGATATGTACCTACTAGGGCATTAGAAACATTACAACTTATATTTTGATAGGCACAACCGTCACTGTAGAGCACAATTGTTTCGTTAACCTCGGGCAAAGAAAGTAGGGATAACACAAAACGAGAAATAATGCCAACAAATTCGAAAATTTATTGAAAACGTTCATCTTCACGATATTTCTTATTAAACCAAAAAACAAGATTAACAATACATTAAACTCTATCATTAATAACAAAATATTGAAATGGATCTGTCTCTACAAACTTTTAATTGCAACCTTGGCAGCAAAATAAACGAAAATGTTGCATAACATCGTGACTGAATGTTGGGACAATTCAAGAAATTACTATTTTAATATGGGGTTACATGGTCACGCGCCTTCACAACCACGGCAATCATATCTGGCATTGTTCTTATTAAGGATTTACATAAGTCAGGGTCGAAACTATCCCATAATGCACCTAATTTACTGTGCAAATCGGCGACGGTTCTCTGGGCATCACTACGCAATTTCTATTTCATCTTATGCCACAATGTCTCAATAACATTAAGATCTGGACTGTTTAAAAGCCATGAGAGGACTTTAATGTTATTGTCTCCAAACCATTTTTAGTTGTTTCAGCTGTCATGCAGCACCGTCCTGCTGGAATATAAAATTCAACTCCTGAACACTTAGTACAAGACTATTTTTCAAAACATCTTGATACTTTGCTACGTTAATTATGCCTTCCACTACCTCATATCTTCCTAGAACCGTTGTTGACTTCTTTTTCTTCTCTTCTTCTTAGTCTTCTATCGTCCATGTTTGGACATAGGCCTCTCCCAATTCCTTCCATCGGTCTCTATCCTGAGCAACATATTTTAAATTTGTTCCGGCTATTCTTTTAATGTCATCAACCCATCTCATCTGTGGTCTTCCTCTTGTTCGTTTATTTTTGTAAGGTCTCCAATGTTGTATTGTAGTATTCCAACGTTGGTCTTTTTGTCTAACAGTGTGGCCCGCGAAGCTCCATTTAAGTTTAGCAATTTTTGTTGTTATGTCCTCGACTTTTGTTTTGGATCTTTCCCAGTCGTTCCTCTTTTTATTCGACAGTCGTATACCTAACATTGCTCTTTCCATTGTTCTTTCTGTTGTGGGTAGTTGATTCATGTTTGCCTTGGTTAGGGTCCAGGTTTGACATCCATATGTCATGATAGGAAGGATGCATTGGTTGAACACTTTGCTCCTCAAGTATTGGGGTTTCTTAGCGGTTCTTAAGTATCCAACTAAGTTTTCCAAATCCTGCGCATGCTAGTCTTGCTCTTCTAGTAATTTCGGCACTTTGGTTCTCTTTGTCAAGTTTCAGGATTTAGCCTAGGTAGATATATTTCTGGATTTGTTCTATCTCACTACCATTTATAGTCATACGTCTGGAGTCATCTGTGTCATTTTTAGGCCGACGTATTGGGAGCTGGCTGCTAGTTCCCCCATCATAATTTGCAGTTCCTCGAATTTGCTCGCTATAATCACTATGTCGTCAGCGAATCTGAGGTGGTTTAACTTGTTGCCATTAATGTTAATGCCATAGGTTGACCAATTTGTAGTTTTGAAGGCGTCTTCTAGGGTCAGGTTGAAAAGCTTTTGGCGATATTACGTCTCCTTACCGCTGTTGACATGCAGCCCCAAATCATAATTCCTTTGAGACACTTCACAGTCCTTTTTCAAGTCATGTAGATACAGTGAATTTTTGAAATTAGCAAGTCGGTCGAAAAATTGATCTTAGCCTAGAACATTTTCGAGCAATAATTTTTTACAATTTTCGGAAAAGGTTTATCCCAACAACAATGTCTCGCTGAAATGGTTTCCATGTTTGGGAATAAAGCATAGCATCAGTTAATTATATCCCGCTAATATTGCGAATTTCAATATAGTCGCTCCAGTCTCAGCAATGAATCAAGGTCAGGTTCACCCAAAACAGCAGTCACACAGCAAAACATTAATGCGGTTGGTCAGCTAATTAAGGATGACCGCCGTGTATTATACCGTGAGAGCATCTTTGGGCATTTCAAAGACCTTGATGCAAAAGACCCTATAGGAAAAACTGCGTGCAGAAGAGCAAAAATCGGTTCGTGTCAATTTTTGTCGAAAAACATTGGAACGGTTCAACAAAGGAAGCTCAAAAAACGGTCATAATATTGTTAGTGACGATAAATCTTGGATTTACTCCTACGAACTGGAAAATAAACGCCAATCTGCTGTGTGGGTAATTCACGATAAGGAAAAACCAACAAAAGTGATCCGTTCTCGAAGTGTGTCAAAGAAAATGGTCGCAACTTTTGTGTCAAAATCTGGTCATTGCTTTAGAAGATCAAAGAACTGTTACTTCTAATTGATATATAACCATTTGTTTACTAGAAGTTATCGCAAAAACTCCGACCCACAACGGAGAATCATCCTACATCGGAACAATGCAAGTGTTCACACTGCCCAAAAGACAATAGAAGATTTGGAGCTTCAAAACATCGAATTGTTAAGCCATCCACCGTATAGCCCTGACCTAAGTCCCAACGACTTCTTCACGTTCCCAAAAATGAAAAATTCAATGCATGCGCAGTGATTCCAGTCGCTAGAAGAAGCTATCGATGCCTTTAAAACAAAAATTCTGCAGGTTTCAACTAAAGACTGGAATAAGTGTTTTACCAATTGCTTTGAACGTAGGCGAAAATGTATCGATCTTGGTGGGACATACTTTAAAAAGCAATAGAGTACTTTAAGTCTATATATTTTTTGTCTTTATGGCTTTAAGCAAAACTAAAAAGGCAACCTTCGTAAAAGTGCACAACCACGTGTTGGCATTACAATGGAAACTGATGGAGTTACCAGGGTTTCCAATTTAAATTAATAGATACTGGTTATAAGAGGTTTTCTATAATATTCTTTATAAAGTTAACATAATCTGCTGATACACGAGGGTTTCTTAGACTAAAGGAGAATAATTTTTCTATAATTTGGTAAAACAAAGTTATATTTGAACAAATGGAGTTACGAATATTGTTAATTACAATGACGATATATTATGTTGATACACAATATCCATAGCATTTTACCAAGGTCATTCTCAAAAGGAAAATTTGACCTGTAGCTGTTTTGTTTTGTTCTGTTTTGACCGATTTTTGAAAACGTCATTGGTACTGTCCAATTTAGATATATACTTTTTTATATACTTTTATATTTATACTAATTAATATATACTTATATATAATTATACTAATATACTATATAATTATAATAATAATTATACTTATACTAATCCCATAAGACTACAACGGGGAGTAAGACAAGGAGACACCATCTCTCCCAAACTATTTACCCTTGCTCTAGAAGACATTTTTAAGAAACTAGAATGGAACAATAAGGGTATCAACGTCGACGGATCATACTTAAACCACTTGCGATTCGCAGATGACATAGTTTTAATAGCCGATAATATCCAAGAACTAAATGATATGTTACAACAATTAAATGCAGTTTCAGGAGCGGTAGGCTTAAAAATGAACTACAATAAAACAAAAATACTGAGCCGAGACCAGACAAATATAACAATACAAAATCATACCATAGAAAATGTTGAACATTATGTATATCTAGGTCATGTTATCAAACTAGGAAAACCAAATCAAGATGCTGAAATTAAAAGAAGAACACAACTGGCATGGGGCGCTTTCGGCAAATTAGCATATATCTTGAAAAACACCTCCATTCCTGTAAACTTAAAGAAAAAGGTGTATAACACATGCATACTACCAGTTTGTACTTACGGCTTGGAGACAGTAGCCCTTACCAAAAAATCTGCTAAAAAATTAGAAACGACGCAAAGAGCAATGGAACGAATCATGCTTGGAATATCACTAAGAGACAAGATTAGAAACATCGAGATAAGACGTAGAACGAAGATTAGGGATATTGTGGAAGAAATTGCAAAAATGAAATGGCGCTGGGCAGGTCACGTAGCCCGATATAATGACAACAGGTGGACACGGAGAATTCTAGAATGGAGACCAAGGACGACAACAAGAAGCACGGGAAGACCTCAAAAAAGATGGGTAGATGACATAAGAACAGTGGCAGGCAAACAGTGGATTAGATTCGCACAAGATAGAGAAAGATGGAAGCAATTGGGAGAGACCTACATTCAGGAGTGGATGGAAAATGGTTGACAAAGAGATACTTTTATTTTTGTATATACTTTTTTGATAGAAAATATAACCAATTTAGAGCGCACGTTGAAACTTCAATTTTAACTAATCCTCCTCAATTTGGCATTTTATTCACACCATAAAACGTAAGCCTAAAATACCTGGCATATTAAAAGATGGTGAAGATATTATTTTGGACTAATCTCAAGATATACTGAAGGCTTTTGTCAGATATTTTAAATCAACCTATGCTTCTTCTATATATATGGCAGCCTGATAGAATCACGAATTCACAATTAAAGCTTCCATAACATAGAGCATTTGTAGAGGCGATAATTTAATTTTAAAAACATCAATTTATCCAGATCTGTGGAAATTGGCAAGAATTCGACCTATTCTAAAAGGGTGATCCAATAGTAATGGTGACCTGTCTAACTCCTGAAAATTTGTTTTTCTTGAATTACTTCATAGCATCTTTTATTTCCGAAAGCACTACTGTTAGTTCTTTGGACTGGCTAGTTGCTAATATTATTTAAATGGAACCTTATCGTCTTTGTATAGACCTTCACAGTAGTTCCGCCACGTGTCTAGTATTTTATAAATGTTGGTTTTAGATTTGCTGATTTGTAAAACGCGGTCAACGTTTTTTGAAATAAATCTTTTAGTTGGAAAAGGAGTCAGTAAATCCTCGAAATGCTTTGTCTATGTTTCGTCAGATACTATACCTAATCTAACGTTGTTTTTATTAGTTGTTATAACAGTTTGTATGGCTCTCCACGCTTGTGAACACTGTGTGCCTCCTAGGATATCTATGTAATCGCACTTTTTTCCCACACTAAATTTTTCTATGATTAATTCTTGTTTTACTTTTCTATTAAACTTTTTACATTGTATTATTTTTATTCGATACATAACTGTATCTTTTTTGATACAGTTTCGTCTTTTTCTTGATTCTCTCTTCGATTTTCTGGTGCGACCAATAAGGTTTGTTTGTTTTTGGATTTTGTTTTCCTAAAGCTTCTTTTGGTGTCTCTTATATAGCCTTTTAATATTCTCATATTCAGCCGTCGTAGATTTTTGGGCTTCGTTTAATTTTTATGTTAGTCTCCAAGAATAGAGTAGACGTGTGCTTTCGTTGTCTAAACCTTTAAGTCATAAATTATGAATATGTTAGATTACAATTTTATGTGTGTGGATATAGCATCATTTTTTTATAAAATTTTGGTCCCAACTAGAATTTTGTACAAAGTGTCCTTTTCGAAATATTTGAACTAGAATATTTGTCGACATATATATATATATATATATATATATATATATATATATATATATATATATATATATATATATATATACAAGGTGGTCCAGAATTATGTACATTAATTTCTATAGCTCATAGTACGTCCAAAAATAAGGGTACTTCTTTATGTACACTTTTTTATAAAACTGAATAATAAGGGAGATACAACCCTTTAAAGGGGTGAATTAAAATTCTTATTTTTTCAAATATCTTCCAAACGGTTTTGAATACGGAGTTCATATTTTGGGAGTGATTATAAGACATTAGGATAATTAATTTCATGTCACCACCTACCACATCCTATATTAATACAGGGTAGTTTTGGAGGGTAAGTGGGGGTTATTGTGCTTCACATGTTTTTTAATTTTTACATATTTTAAAAAAATATTTTAAAAATTGTTTCCTTAGACTTTTCTACGCAAAAAAGGTGCCCTTGTAATATTTCGATAGATATCACCGTTTTCGATTTATTTAAACTCGAAGGTATACATGTATTTTATTGTAATCGTTACATTTCTTAATATTCATTAAGTATGCTTTGGAATTGACACTTATGTTAGCAATAATATTACAAATTAATGGAAAACTTAATTAATACTTAACATTTATGGCGAAAATAATATTTCACAACAACTGTTCAAAATGTCCTTCATTTTGTTAAATACATAATCTAATTCTTTTATTTAGCGAACGCATTAATCCATTTAATGTTATTGGATCGTTTTGTAAATCGGTAAATACTTGTTCAATTTTGTCTCTTAACTCATTTACTGTATTAATTGGAGTGTTATACACTTTTGATTTCAAGTAACTCCATACTGTAAAGTCCATTGGATTAAGATCACAACTACGAGCAGGCCAATGAATCGGTGCATCCGCACCCCGGCCTATCCACCTATCAGGGAAATGATCATGTAACCACCTTCTACAAATTCTTGTGTAATGTGGTGTAGCACCATCATGCATGAAAAACATGTTTCTTCGTATTTGTAATGGAATATCTTCCAAAATATCATGTAAAATATTGTCTAGAAAATTGTAATACATGTTACCATTTAAATTTCCGGGAAAGATGTGGTATCCTATGAAACTATTTCCTAAAGTATCTGCCCAAACGTTTATCTTGAACGTGTGTTGGAAGTGAGTTTCCATTGCAGCCCTTGGATTTTCTTCAGCCCAGAAGTGCATATTTCTAGAATTGAACATACCTTGTCTTGTAAATGTGGCCTCGTCTGTAAACAAAATGTTGCTTAAAAAATTTGGTGCAGTTTGAACTTTATTTTGCAATACGTCACAAAAATCAACTCTAAGTGGCATATCGTCAGGTAACAATTCCTGCACTTGTCGATAGTGGTAAGGATGTAATTGCTCTTCATGCAGAACTCTTAAAACACTTTGATGGGAAATATTCGTTCTTAATCCTAACCTGCGTGTACTTATTGTGGGGTCATTTATTACAGCATCCAATATTTGCTGTTCAACGCGAACATTCTTGCTTCTCTACGACGACCAGCATCTGTATTCCTTCTTTGAAGACAACCGGTTTCTCTCAGTCGTCGTTCAGTACTTACAAAAGTTCTGAAATTGGGAATATTTCTGTTCGGATACTTTTCTCTGTAGCGTCTTACAGCGGCAGCAGCATTTCCCGAACATTCCCCTAATACTAAAAGTATGTATGTCATCTCAGAATTTAAATAGTGTGCCATATTGCGGGCAAACAAATTTAAAAATATAGCAAAAGAGACGAGACGTTCTTCAAAAAGAAACAAATTTCACTGTCGAGTACAATAAAAGTGTAGATAAAATAATTTAATTGTTATTAAACGTCACTGACAATTCATAGACTACTTGAGATTAAAGTGTTGTTGCTAACACAAGTGTCAATTCCAAAGCATACTTGATGAATATTAAGAAATGTAACGATTACAATAAAATACATGTATACCTTCGAGTTTAAATAAATCGAAAACGGTGATATCTATCGAAATATTACAAGAGTACCTTTTTTGCGTAGAAAAGTCTAAGGAAACAATTTTTTAAATATTTTTTTAAAATATGTAAAAATTAAAAAACATGTGACGCAATAACCCCCACTTACCCTCCAAAACTACCCTGTATTAATATAGGATGTGATAGGTGGTGACATGAAATTAATTATCCTAATGTCTTATAATCACTCCCAAAATATGAACTCCGTGTTCAAAACCGTTTGGAAGATATTTAAAAAAATAAGAATTTCAATTCACCCCTTTAAAGGGTTGTATCTCCCTTATTATTCAGTTTTATAAAAAAAGTGTACATAACGAAGTACCCTTATTTTTGGAGGTACTATGAGCTCTAGAAATTAATGTACATAATTCTGGACCACCTTGTATATATATATATATATATATATATACATTGTGAGTCAACAGTATAAAACAATTGTGTATGTCATAAATCGAAGGTAAAATGAAAATGTCACACAATGAGTTCTTTTATTTAAAAATATTTACAAAAAAACTACTGACGAGGATACAGTTTGTAACAATTTGTAACAGTTTTTATTTAAACATGTGTAGGTTACATTCAGCCCATTTTATTCGCGACCATCCCTTAGAATCTGGAAATTTACATTTAGAAGCCAAGTCTTTTCTATCATATTCCATTCAAACGGAGTTCGGTAATTGGTCTTGATTAAAAATTTTGTCGTGTTGAAGAAAGCGATGAGTTTGGAGATTTATCCAGTGTGGTGGACGGATGACATTTCTTTCTTGGTACTGTTTTTAGCTTGTGTAAACATCTTTGAGCGAATTATGGTTCTATATATATATATGGAAATATGGTTATCATAAAGTCTAATTTATCGACTCGTGCCATGTGTGCGTTGTAAAGTCGAATTACATCAGGTCTTGAAAATTCTGTATATATTTTTTATTAATTCTGTCCCAACTTTTGCATATGCTTCCAATGCTTACACAATTTGAGGCCATCACAACACCTTTATTATCATACCTTTTGGTCATTATGACTTTTTCATCACCGCTTAACAATTCTTTAGAATTACCAGGAGCATTCTTTTTTTTACACACGATCGCTGAAAAAGGTGGATTTTGAAAACGATTATTTGAACTGTACCGGCAGTATAGATATATTTGTGCTGCAGATACTGTAATAAATTATAGTTCAACAAATAATTATCATAGAATAATTGATAGTTTATAATATTTATTCATTCGGCCAGTTTTGTTACGACCGATGCTCCCGATAAATGTTCTTGTGGTAGTTCTGTTGAGGATCCTTGATAAATTATGAATACCACTTCTGCCACATAGTTACACAGAAAAGTTTTGTGTCCCATGGTGTGAGCTCTGAAATCGAGAGAAAAAAATTTGATTTGGATTTTGCATATAAATTAGTCAAATTTTCTATTGAATCAAACAAATCGTCAGTAAAGTATTGGGAAAAAAGAACATTGGACTTTAAGGTTCAATTAATTTATCTATTTCATGCATTTTTGTTCATGTGGGGTAACATATATGTGGGGTAACATAAATAACATCTTCTTTATTTAGTTAATTCATTATTTTCAAAAAAAAAATATCAATTCTTTATAATTTTCTTACACATATCCCTCTTACCTTCAGCCTTTTCTCTCAATTATTGGTTTCCGCAAAGTGTTTTCTCAAATTTGGTCCGTTTATTTTCTGAGTCTTCATTTTTGCTTTGTCCATATATTTGTACAATTTCCAGTGACAATAAAGCAGATTTCTAATTCGAATTCAATTGTTAGAATGTCCGACTCTAGCCATAATACTACTATAATACATAATACTACAAAAGCGCAGTAAACGACATTAGAAATAACCTCTAGCAAATAGATGATGTAAAACAAACAATTCGATGCAAAGCCCAGCAGAAAATCGAATGTAGCAACTTTTCTATTCTTGTAGAAAAATAATATTCAGTGTTTTCAGACACGTATATAAACCTACAAAACCGACAAATCGGATCGATGGGTTCAACGATCAACCATTACCCACATTCATACATTCAGTACGTGATGTTCCCCACGTCACCGACACCTGAACACCCTTCAGATTCTCGGAATAAATTATCGAGTCATGCAGAGGGCCGAGGGCTAGTCCTAAATATATTATGTGACACGTACAGAAATAGAAACAAAGAGACGAAGTCAACGTTTATATATTCATTAACGTAATGAAGAAGATACAAAATTTTTTGTATAATAGTGAAAAATAAGAATGGTTTTTAAAAAAATGCTTATTTCTTAATATATTAGCTCCTAAGAAAAATATAATACATAATAATATATAATATCGTTTGTTTAAACAACTAGGGTCCTTCTAGCTCTTAGTATGTCGGTATCTTTTCCAACAAAGGTGTATACGCATATCTCGTAGACTTAAAACACTTTAATCTAGTAAACAATAATATCCAATGGTGCATAATAGCTCATTTTTTGAATGCTACACTAACAAAAATTGTCCTACTCAGCGTATTCTACAATAAAATAAATATACTGTTGCGTTTTCATTCAATTCGAGTTTTTCACCATTCTCTTTCACCATTCAGAAGCGTAATTCCTCTGTGGTTAGAGCATTCAAATATATCTCCTTTTTTGTGTATGGTGCAAATTATTCTAATATTCCAATCATTGGGGAGGGATTTTTATGTCCATATTTCTTTTATAAGCTGCTGTAATGCTAATATGCTGCTGCTGTTGGTGGTTCTTCTTACCCCTCGTCTATTTTCCTTACCTCATCTCACTCATCTTCCAGGTTTTCTTCTTCTTCCTCTATAGTAAGTGCCTGGTTAAAGTATTTCACCCATCTATTCAATTTATCTTTCCTTGTTTTTAAAACGTCGCCATTCTGACCTCTGCATTGTCTTGTGGTTGCCTTGAATTATTTTCTGTTGATGTTAACTTTCTTATAGTCTGAATTCTTTCTCTCTGTTGAGGCTTTCTATATATTTAAGTTCCTCATTTAGGTGGTTTGGTTTTTTTTGTGTATCCTCTTTTCTTCTCTTCTCTTTGTCTGGTAATTCTCTATTTTGTTCTATTTCTCTAGTTTATCTCCATTATTAGCCGATATATTTATGGAAGATTTTGAAACAAATATTATTTCTAAACAAAATTTAAAACCCTCAGTATGGTGGAGATATGTAGATGATGTATTCTCAATATGGCCTCATGGATCAGAGTTGTTGGACACATTCCTAAATGATATAAACGATAAAGAAGAGACAATAACATTTACCATGGAAAAGGAATATAATAACACATTACCTTTTCTGGATGTTTTAATCTCTAAGAACGATACTGGATACGAAACTCAGGTGTATAGAAAACCAACACACACCAACAGATATTTAAATTTCAAATCAAATCACAATATTAATATTAAAAAGGGAATCATTAAATTCTTATACGATAGAGCCAAAATTACTTGTTCTAACGAAAATTCGTTCTTGGAGGAGAAACATTTGTTAACAACTGTTTTATTAAAAAATGATTATCCTTTATCGTTTATAAATAAGGAATTTTCAACAATCGATCGAATAGAACAAACAACTTAGAACGAGATCCTACAGCATATACAAAGAATAATACGAGGAAAATAACAATACCATACATAAAAGGATTATCGGAAAAGCTTAAAAGGATAGGAAATAAATTCAACATTTCAACAACATTCAAAACAACAAACACGTTGAGATCTATTTTGTCCAAAACCAAACCTAACAATGAACAAGAAAGGACAAAGAATTGCATTTATAAAATACCTTGTGAATGCGATCAGTTTTATTTAGGTGAAACATCAAGGCCATTAAATGTTAGAATAAGTGAACATCAATCCTATATTAAAAATAGAGAATTTGATAGATCTCAAATATGTAAACATGCATGGGATAATGAACATAGGGTTCAATGGAATGATTCAAATATAGTCCTAAAAGAAACTGATGGTAAAAAGAGAAAAATCAAAGAAGCGGCTCTAATTATGCTAAATGAGACCAATTGCGTCGCGAATTCCTCGGCAGAATGTAGTAGGATCTGGTTACCCATATTGAAAGAGGAAGTTATTAAAAGGAAAATACCAGTATTGGTAAGTCAGTAACATATAGAGAATACATCATTTATATTTTTTAAATAACAAACATATAAAATCGGAATTTGGTATTTGTTGAAGGTAAACTAAATGCAAGATCAAATACTTACCATGTCGGGATAGTATTATGAGGTTTTTTCCTGGTTTTTCCCTCATAATTTACTATGGAATCACTAACGGGAGAATTTTACTGTCATCATGGCATGTATTTGCCTTTTTAAAGACGAATTACATGTTATGATTTTTTCTGACGGATATTCTCACGTTAAAGTTGATTTCATGTAATCGAATGAACTATCTTATAAGTAAAGTCGTCCCAGGAACGCAACTCAACAATATTGGCAATATCATTTTAAAGTCGTCTACTTTAAAATGTATAATGTATGTCTGAATTGTCAATATAGATGAGTCAGATAAAATTAAATTATTAGAAGAATTTTTCACTAAGTAACAAAAACAAAATTTGTTTAATTTACTAATGTTTGTATTTTGAGAACGATTTCCGAAGTGGAAATTGAAACGTCAATAAATGTATTTTAACCTTTAATTGTGACTTATTCCCATTTAAATATTAATTGTTCTATTTCGTCAGTAGAACAAAGCAACTCAACTAAATCAAATACCTGCTGAGCTACTAAAACTTTGGACCAGGAAAACATAACCTTCTTAACAACTTTCTTTGACAAAATTTACAACGAGGGAATAATACCAGATAATTTGTTGGAGTCACTATTTATAACATTACCAAAGAAAAGCAGTGTTACCAAATGTAGCGATTTTAGACTAATCAGTTTGATTAGCAACATGCTTAAGATACTTTTAAGAATTATACAAAACCAAGTATCCCTTCTAAGTGAAAGTAGAATGGGTAATAAGGCCAATTCTTACAGAAATTTGTTCAATACCCATTCATAATAAGGGAGATAAAGAACAATTTCGAAACTGTAAAGGCATATCGCTAACACAGCGTATAAAGTTCTATCAATTATCTTATTAAAGAGGCTCACTCCGTATTCGGAAGGTATTGTAGGCGACTACCAATACATCTTTCGTAATGGAAGGTCAATAATAGATCCAATATTTACGATCCGACAAATATAAAAAAACTGGGAATTTAACCGAGATGTAGGTACACCAAATTTTCGTAGATTTCCAGCAAGCATAATATGATTCGATAAAAAGAAGTAGATTATAACTAGCAATGCTAGAAATGAGAATACCAAGAAAATTAATGGAGCTAACTTAAAGAGATCTTATCGTATACAAATTGGATTTTTTAGTTAACTCATAATTTCAAATTCACAATTTCGTCAAAATTAGCGTGATTTTTAAAAAGAAAATTCAATTGGTTTCAATCCTGTGGCGCACCCAGGGGGGGGTTTTGGGGGTTAAACCCCCCCCAGGGCATATAAAGTAAACAATATATAAAGAATAGTAGAAAAATGTAACTTGTCTTTCACACACAATACAAAAAATCCAAAACGCTGATTGAATAATTAAATTACCACTTTAAATATGTAGAACACAATAATTATTGTATAAATACGCAATAGTTAATAATATTTTTCATTATATTTAGATATAGATACCTAATATTAGGCTTATAAAAAATTAGACAGAACGAGTCTGATGCGAGTAGCATGCGCCTACAGGACTGTATCTGCGGCGGCCTTGTGAACTATCACGGGTTGTGTTCCTCTGCATGTGTTAGAGCAGTAGAAAAGAAAAGAGACATCTCTATGGGAGAAGAAAGCATTTGACAACAGCTATAAAAAAAAGAAAGGGAAAGATCAATGGAAAAATGGCAAGAAGAGTGGAACAACAAGGAAGATGTTGCTCAGTGGACAAAGATGCTGATCCCAAGCCTAAGGGACTGGGTAGATTGTCTGTTTTAGGGCGTATCTTCATAGGTTCAGAAAGACAGATGCAGATAAATGCCTATACTGCGAATATTCCGACACTGTTACTTACACAATGCTGGAGTGTAATAGATGTACAGTGGAGAGAAACAGAATGTATAAAGAAATAGGTATGAACCCTGTGACTGTAAGAGATGATCGTAAAGATGACGGGAAATACGGAGGGATGGAATAGTGTTCACAATTACATCCAAGCAGTCATTAAAAAGAAAAAAGAAGAAGAGAAATACCAACCGGGCTAATGACAGAGATAAGATCTAATTACTATTTTAATGGAAATAAGTCGCAATTAAAGGTTAAAATAAGTTTATTGACGTTTGAATTTTTGATCTTTGATCTTGCACTGATAACTTGTTTATACTCCAACAATTAATATAAAAAAGAATAAAGGTTGGTACAGAAGTACATCCAGCCTTCATCGACCTAGAAAAGGCGTATAATACAGTTCCAAGACTTAAATTGTGGCAAGCTTAACAACAACTCGACATTAGTCCATACCTTTTAGGAATAATCACAGAAGTATGCAGGGATAACACTACTTACCTAAAAATCGGATATAGACTATCAGAGCCAATAAAAGAAACTAAAGGGCTAAAACAAGGATGCAGTATGTCACCCTTACTGTTTAATTTATATATTGAGGCAGCCCTCCAAAATTGGAAAAACCACTGCCAGGGAATGGGAATCCCCATAGGAAATGACGTACTGTTCTCCCTAAACTTTGCGGATGACCAAGTCATCCTAGCTCAAGATTCTTATGATCTAGAATTTATGATAAAGTGTCTATAGAGAGAATAATTAAAATGGGGGTTACAAGTCAGCATGAAGGAAACAGAATATTTACTTAATTATCAGTTCAGATGCAAGGTTTGAAGTGTTGATAGACGAGGACGTGGAAATCAAACAAGTGAAAAAATTTAAATATTTAGATCCACTCATTGCTAAGAACGGCTTGGGAGAAACCGAAATTAAACACGAAGTAATCAGGGACGTAAAATTGTAGGATGTCTGAACTCCTTATGGTGGGATCACCACATTTCCAAAAGGAACAAAAAAAGAATAGGGCAAACCATGGTTGAATCAGTTCTTTGTTCTATGGCTCTGAAGTATGGACAATTAATGGAGACCTGAAGAGAAGATTGTTGACAGTTGAAATGGATTATTTGAGAAGAAGTGCTAGAATATCAAGGCAGGAAAGGAAGACTAACGAATCTATAAGAAATAACATGAATGCTACAGAAACGGTCATTCACAGAATAAAAAGAAGAGGTTCAAAATGGTTTGGACATCAATTGAGAATGTCTGACAAATGTTGGCCCCAAAAACTTCACAAATCGAAGCCCCCTGGATGAAAAAAAAGAGGTAGACCTCGACGCTCTTGAAATGAAGGAATTAGAAGAGCGATGGAATCGACAGGTTTGGAGGAGGAGCATGCCTTGCACCGGGAGGATTCCCGGAGGAGAACGGGAATACGGCGATAGCCGTCTTCAAAGTGGATTGTATTTACAAGTTCGATTAATGTCAAACGTCAATAACATTATTTTAACCTTCAATTTTGGCTTATTCCCAATAAAATAGTAATTACTTTAAAATGCCACAAGAAAATAGCTTCAGAACAATAGATAAGATCTAGATAAGAGAAGGGAGTGTTCCAAAAATGTCGTCAGCCTTACAGTGGCCATCCCACTTTCGGAGTACGGTACGTGCGACAGTCAACTACGCATAAGTAAGAGAGGGTGGTTTTAGTTGGTAGGTAGGATAATAGATACCTGAATCTTTGGAACTGTTATCTTTAGTAGGTACTTTAAATTAAACTAAAACCCAAATTGTAGGGACTCAACATGGATGTAGCATAAAAAAATTTCAAAACCCCCCCCTAAGACAAATTCTGGGTGCGCCACTGTTTCAATCAATAAGAAAATTCTATCCAATGGATACAAGTAAAACAAAATCTTCTTCTTCTTTCTTCTTTTATTTTTTTATTAGGCAAGTCTGCCTGTTTTTGTTTTGTTGAAATGTGCCTTTATCTTCATGTTAAATTGTCTCCATGTTTTCCGTAGTCACCCCACACTTTTACACGAGTTCTACTTGACTAGCCTATCGTCTACCATTCTTATTATATCATTGTCCCATTCTCTCTTCCTATTCAGTATCTACCTGTCTTTTCTGTCTTTTAGGTAAGATTTTCGATGTCTCAGTGTGCTTTTCGTGATTCTTTTTAGTATTCGGATTTCGGTTGTCTCTAGCATCTTTTACGTTTTGGATGTCTCAGATCTTATTTCTGCCGTGTATGTCATTATTGGTCTTAGTTTGTACATTATTGTCTTAGTTTTCATCCTAATGTATTTGTTCCTCTTTATTATATTGTTTAGAGATCCTACTGCTCTATTGGCTGTGTGTATTTGTTCATTTTTTAACATCTGCTTCTACATCACCATAACTGGGAGATAATGTGATGTCTAAATATTCGTAAGTCTTTCTATTTGACTGTCTTGCTGTTAGTATGGTGTCGTCTGCATACCAGAAGATCGTAATTTCTTTATTTTCCAGCTTTTAACCTTTAGTTCTCTTTACGATTTTCTTTATTTCATCCATTATAAGATTGAAGTTTGATTCTTTTATAGTTTTTCAGTTTTTTTTATCAATTTTTTTAAACATCGTCATAGTACGTTTATTTTCGACGATTCTTTGGACAATTTGGCACCCTACCACTGTGGGTGAATATTCTTATTCTGGTTTGTTCGTTAACGAACAGTGGTAATTTCCGATGTTTCTGGTTCTGCTGATATTGATTGGTCTTCTGAGTACAATCTTTTCAAGTAATATATCCACGCGTTTGTTTCGATTTCTTTAATTTCTCCTATTTCTCTCATGTCTAGTATCTATTCTGTTATAAATCTTCACATTTCCTTCTGTAATTCACAGAAACCATGTTCCAGATCTTTTGTGAAGCGTTCCCAGTGGTTGTTTTTGGTGATTCTAACTAACTTTGCGAAATATTTTAACTTTGCTCTGTGTCCTGTTGCGAAATATTTTAAAGTTTTTATAGAAATATGGTCTGGTTACTTATGTATTCTAGATATGATTTTTTTTCTTTTCTTTGCATTTTTCTTATCATCATCATCAGTGGTGCTACAGCTCTAGTTGAGCCTTGACCTTCCCCAGTCTATTTCGCCAGTCGTTTCAGTTCATCGCCAACCGTTGCCAATTTGCCGCGCCGATTTTCCTTGCGTCCTCGTCCACACCGTCCCTCCATCTCAGTCGTGGTCTGCCTCTACTCCTATTTCCCACTGGGACCGATAATAGAGTTCGTCTGGGTGGGTAATTTTCATTTGCTCTTGACACATGTCCAGCCCATCTAAGCCTACCTATTTTTATGAAGGATATTACATCTCTACCATTTACTATTTTTTTATACTTCTCGTACAATTCGAAATTATATCGCCTTCTCCAAATACCATTCTCACAGAATGCGCCCATTATTCTTCTTAGTATCTTCCTTTCGAAGACGAGCAGAAGATTTGCGTCTGTTTTGGAGATGGTCCATGTTTCTGACCCATATGTCAGCACTGGTAGGATGAGTGTTCTATATATTATTAGTTTGGTTTTCTGGCTTAAATTTCTGTTTTTTAGCTGCTTGCTTAGTCCAAAATAACATTTGTTTGCTAGCAGTACCCTCCGTTTTACTTCTTCAGATGTGTCATTATCGTTTGTTATGAGAGAACCCAAATATGTAAACTTATTTACTACCTCAAAATTATATTGATCTATACTGAAGTTTTCTTCGGCGTTTCTAGCTCTATCTCTGTTATTTGGAATAGATGCTAACATTTTGGTTTTTTCCTCGTTTATTTTAAGGCCCATATTTTGTGCGGCTGTCAAGAAGGTGGAAGTCATCTCTTTAAGTCCTCGTTTAGTACGTGCCATCAAATCCAGATCGTCAGCGTAAGCCATAATCTGCGTTGATTTATTAAAGATTTTTCTTATACTTCCTTACAAAACCATGGAGTTTTGTTGTATCAGTTCTTATTTCTATTAACGGTCTTTTTGCAGAAGATGATTTTTCAATAAAAGTTAGGGTCAGTTTCCAACTACAACAAGTGAATAGACATCAGTTCGTATAGTCAGAAATTGTCATTTACCTTCAGCTTCTTGTTCAGCTGAATTTTGTACGACTGCAGACTCAAGTCCCGAAACAAAATTGGACAAATTAAGATATTGTGAGTGACGTAAATGGACTGTCTAGGATTCTTCTGCACTCTTTCATAGACAGCGGCGATGTTTTTAGTATGTCTTGCGTTTTGTTGGCATACGGGTGTTGGTTAATTGTTTACTGAACCATTGAACTCAAATTTATTCACCACATTTTGAATAGTCTGCAAGGTAGGACGATTATGGCCACCATAAAATGGGCGAAACTTGCGGAACGCTACCCAACAGAACATCCATTTGATAAAACAATTTTATCATTTATAAATGTTGTATGCTATATCCATCCATTTGTTTCGAAATTTTGTTTTACAAGAAATTATGTGTCTAAAATTATTTTAAAGAAGTTCTCGGCTTGCTCTCGTGATTTAACAATCCTGTTGAAACCCTTTCGTATTGAATTGGATATTTCTGGCATCCGATTTAAAGTTATATATCCTCTGCACGAATAAATTACCCAATAATCCATAACCTGACCTTGAGCACCAAGTGGTTACACCAAAATTGTGAAAGAGTTTGTCTAATGCTTGGTTGTAAATTTCTAGAAGAGAAAACGGTTTGTCTGTCGATTAATATCTCCGATCATTTAAAAGGAATAGTTGTTATTCATAAACCACTGCTATGATTAAATCACTGTATGGAACTATTGCTTGCTTACAGATCTCTTGTCCATTTTAGTGTTTGGTAGTGTTGGTAAATTCGTAATTCTCTAATAAAACTACCAAGCTTCTTAAACATTGTTCGGGTAAACTTTTTATTCAAATTAATTCTTAAAAATATTCTGTTTAGACTTCTTCTTTAAGATTTTAACACGATGTAAATAGATGACAAGTGTTGTAATATTATGTTTTAAATAAATCAGATAATGCTTTGGAATATACTTGTTACGTTCATTAATATAACATTTATTATGAATTATGAATTACTTGTGTGGGTGACTAATCGTCCAAAAGGACGAAGGCCCATTCCAAAGCTTACTCGAAATACTTTTATTTTTCGGTAGCTCGTTCTAATTAAAGTAAAAATAAAGTTAACAAGTAGCCCAGTTTGGGCATAAAATTCCAACAACATATACATATTTTTTTCTTGTTACAGGTCAGCAGGGGATACACTGGCCCCCGGTGCGGGGGCGGCGGGTAGCGTCGGCGACGATGGCATTGTGGGCGGTCCGCGAACGCCACAACAAATCGCCGCCCAACGACGACTTCAACAAACACAGGCGCAAGTCGATGAAGTCGTGGATATCATGAAAACGAATGTAGAAAAAGTATTGGAAAGAGATCAGAAACTATCAGAATTAGATGATAGAGCAGGTAAGAAAAATAGAGAAAAAAGAATTTTTGTTTTTGATCTGGTCTCTCTGTCTAAACATTTATATATATATATATATATATATATATATATATATATATATATATATATATATATATATATATATGTGTTGTAAAGGGAATTACACTCGGGGTTTGCATTATTTACACTTTTATGTACTACTCGTATAATTGCTTTACTGCATTCTATAAAATACACTGAGTCACTCTCCATAACAATCTTTTTCTTAAGATGTCTAGCCGCTACTGATTTTGGAGATTTACATGACATGTTTACAGTGTATTTGCTGCTACTTTAAATAGTAAAGTGAAAGCCATTTCTAAAACGGTACGTTTTAGTGGAATTTACTTTTTATTAATAATAATAAACTTTGTTTTTTAGTGGTAAAGTTGAGGCCGTTGAGGGCTCATTTCTGTGGACCTTGTATTTTATCTGCTAATACTATTTTGTCGTCTACATATCTGAAATTATTCCATTTATCAGTACGCCCTCGCATATTTCTTCTGAGTAGATATTACAAAAATAAGACGCACCCCAGCCTGACATCTCTCTTTACCACAACGTCTTTGCTCAGTTGGTTGTCTGTCCTTGTTTTTGCTGTTTGGTCATAATGAGGTTGCTGATGATCCTAAGATCACCATTATCGATGCCAACGCTCCTTAAAATAGATATTAGTTTTTCGTGTTTTACTCTACTTAAATGCTTTCTTACAGCCGAAGTAACAGTTGACATTTCTACTCCCACATAAATCACAAATTACTAGGGATAACCAAACTGCTGCACTGCAAAGAATAATCATTTTAGCATGAGCCGCATATGGAGCTTTATCAGATATTTTCAAGAGCAATATGCCAAATTATTTGAAAAAGAAGACGTTCGGAAAATGTATGTTTCCAGGTATGACTTACGACGCCGAAAAACTTTCCTTAACCCAGGCTACAGCGACAAAACGCAGACTAGTCCAAAGACGAATGGAACGCTCGCTACTTGGACTGACTCTCAGAAACAGGGTTATAAATAAAGAAATAAGAAGGACAGGCGTCATAGATATCATAGAGTGCATAGCATGCCTAAAGTGGAACTACAGGGACATGTGGTCAGAATGAATGACGGGCGGTGTACCCAAAAAATTACAGTTTGGAGATCACGAGCTGACAGAAGAAACAGAGGTAGACCACATACACGATCGACAGACGACGTCAAAATAATCGCTGAGAATTAGCTGCAGGAAACTCAAGACCAAAAGAACCGTAAAAAATTAGGGGAGGCCTATGTTCAACTTTGGACGTAGAAGGCTGGATAATGATGATAATAATGATGATGATGATAATGATCCACTCGTCTACTTTGTACCTACTTTCTTTTGATGTCTGCACTCTTTTGTTCTCACTATTAACAATTTCACTATAAACAAATTAACTTTGAAAAAATTAAAGGCAAATATCGAGCACAATTTTAATAATCAAATCTTGTCCAAGTACTTTCGCTTTCTACAGCATCATCAGGGGCATTTCGTCAAATTTGGGCTATCCAGCAAGCGCAGAATGTAATAAACATGAAATTAAACATAAATTGTACAGAAGCACAAAATTGTACAAATTTATAGACTTCGAAAAAGCATTTGATAGAGTAAGACACGACCTACTATTAGAACGTTTGCAAGAAGTCGGTTTAGATGGAAAAGACATCAAATTCTTAAAAAACTTGTACTGGAACCAAAACGCCAGAGTTAGGATCGAAGGTTCCACATCCGCAGAAGTAGAAATTAGGAGGGGAGTTAGACAGGAATGTGTTCTGTCGCCTCTGCTGTTTAATCTTTACTCCGAGTTTCTATTTAAAGAAGCATTGGAGGATTCCAAGGATGGAGTCAATGTGAATGGCGTAAATATCAACAGTATCAGCTACGCCGATGATACAGTGTTAATTGCGGATTCCGACTTAGGTCTACAACGACTCATCGACAAGACCAACTCGACCTGTGAGCAATTTGGTATGAAAATAAACATTAAAAAAACCAAAGTGATGTCAATCCGAAAAAACCAAAACGTACCTCAACCTTGCACAATAAATGGGCACATTTTAGAACAGGTCAATAGATTTAAGTACCTGGGATGTTGGATCGATATCAGCCTAAATCCTGATCTAAAAATAAGATCGAGAATAGAACAGGCCAGAAAATCTTTCGAAAAAATAAAAAAACTGCTTTGTGATTCTCGAATAAAACTCGAAATTCGACTACGTTTATCAAAATGCTACGTCTGGCCGACTCTTCTATATGCAATTGAAACGTGGACCCTTAAAACATCAACCGTAAATAAATTGGAGGCCTTTAAAATGTGGATCTACCGGAGAATACTCAAAGTTTCATGGACATCGCATACCTCAAACGAAGAAGTGCTGCATAGAATAGGCAAGGAAAGAGAACTTTTTAACACAGTAAAAGTTAGAAAAAACATCATACCTAGGCCACATACTGAGAAAAAATAAGTACCAATATGCCCAACTTATAGTGAAAGGAAAAATCGAGGGAAAGAGAGGCCTAGGAAGGAAAAGACTATCGTGGCTCAGAAACATCCGACAATGGACAGGGCTAAATTTTGAACAGCTAATAAGAACAGCTGAAGATAGAGAAGAGTTTAACATTGTAGTAGCCAACCTCCATTGAGGAGAGGGCACTTTAAGAAGAAGAAGAAGTACATAACACTACACTAAAACAAGGACAAACAGTTTAAAATTATTTAAAAATTGTTCTACGCTACATTCTTGTCGGCAACAGGAGAGAGAATGATCTCAATAACTTACTCAGTAACTCAATCTACTTACTTTCTTAGCCATATATATATTTGAATGTATTATGTTCCTATTTAAACATTTTTCTTTGTTTTATCACGTGCTTCCCAATCATGAATATAATACAAGAAGCCTTAATTTGAAGATCTCACTTTTCAGATTCTGCCTAACAGAGAGAAGTCCTTTGGAAGTCCTTTGTATGCTTGTATTAAATTTTACAGTAGAAGAAAGGTTTTTCAACACCTAGTTAACATTGAGCTCTATACTGTAGCGGAGTACCTGGCCTATCCTTCCCCCTGATCAGCATATTTAATTTATGTCAATATATTTTAATCTGTGATGTTAATATATATTTTTTTTAATCTGTGATTAATAATGTGACGTTATTTGCTCAATTATGTTAAAAAATTATGCAAATAAAAATTTACTTCACTTTACTCTACTCTAATATTTTTATTCTCTAAGTTGAGATCTTTATATTGACTTCTTTTGTTTCCGCGTTGAATCTGTGGACAAATTTTTGAAGACTATCTTAATCTTTGTAACAGAGTATCTTGACTTCTTGGTTTCTCATTCTGTATTTTCTTCCTGTGTTGATGCTTTTGATGACTTTATCCATACTTAAATTAATGGGAATAGAATAAGATAATATAATTTGCAAGACAATAAAATTTACGCCAGACTTTATTATTTCGTTCAAATATCTAACACTGTTTATTAGAAGAAGTAGTAATACAGCTATATTAATTGAATTGTTCGAGAAAGATACAACCATGAAGCTGTGTTCAAAATTGGTGTCGAAATTGGTCGAAGTGGGTGTAAAATAACAACCCATCGAGGATGCAGAAGGTTATTTACAACTGTTGCGCCCATGTGAGTTTTGCATCCATATTTGACGGTGGATAAAGTACTAATCAACCACTTTTTTTCGAAGTCAAATCTAAAGGCAGCTAAATAATAGAAATACTCCAACATGAGTAGAAAATTGGCTTGCTTATTTTGAGACACACCGGTTATTTCGCTCATCGACTATTTTAGAAAAAAAAAAGAATTACTGGTGCTTGTGAAGAAAAAAAAAATCGAAAAAAGAGGCTATACATGAAGAAGAACGAGGCAGTTCTTACTAAGACAATACATCATGTCATAAATCGATCAAACTGTAACAAAGAAATGTATGAAATCTATTTAAAAAATGTTACAATGGAAAAATATTTGACCCAATACGTAAAGAGTCATATTTTCGATTCTCTAGTTTATGTCTATTTGTTGTTCGCTGGGAAGTGATATATATTATACTCTTGTATGATCATTGTTACAGTTCTAGACTTTCTATTTTTATATGAACGCAGGTTTAACAAAAAAATCATCGTTTTTCTAATTTCGTTATAATAATATATATATTTACCTATTCTTATGTAATTTATTCATTTTTTATTCATATAAATTAAGTGAATGTTTGTTTTAGATGCTCTACAACAAGGTGCTTCACAATTTGAACAGCAAGCGGGAAAACTAAAGAGAAAATTTTGGTTACAGAATTTAAAGGTAAGTTTACAGGATAGATAATTAATTACTTAAACTGAAAACATCCTTAGAAAATCCGTAATGTCATTATAAAAAAACAGAGCAAGTGATCCTGAAGTAATATAGATATCGAACTCTTCAAATGTGGCACTAAAACACTATATCATTTGATTGCAAAAATTTTTAATATGTGTATAAATGGATATCCCGTTCCAAACCAACAGAAAGTGGCATACACCTCCTTAATACACAAAACAGTTTCTAAGAAGGACCACAATAATTATCGTGGCATTTCAGTAATTAGTAGACTTTATCTGGAAGATAGTCGTTTATATGAAGAGGTATTAAGGCACCTTATAGAAAAAAACAAAAACAAAATACATGGCAAACATCGTGCCCAGTAACAATTTAAAAATTCAGAAGGACGAAGTAGAACTTGTTTGTAAATACATATACCTTGGACTCGAATTTAGATTAGGTAAGGACAACCAAACAGGTGATGTATCAAGAAGAATAGCAAATCGATGGGCAACATATGGTGCATAAGACGGCAACATACCGATTAATCTGAAGCGGAAAGTCTTGGATCAATGTT
This sequence comes from Diabrotica undecimpunctata, assembly GCF_040954645.1. Taxonomy (NCBI): domain Eukaryota; kingdom Metazoa; phylum Arthropoda; class Insecta; order Coleoptera; family Chrysomelidae; genus Diabrotica; species Diabrotica undecimpunctata. The sequence goes on from NC_092805.1 coordinate 174,022,790, forward strand.
TTCTGCCAGTAATAACCTACGGTGTAGAAACACTGTCCCTAACAAAAAATAATGCTTTAAAACTAAGAGTAGCACAACAAAGGATGGAACGTTCAATGATAGAAGTGACAATAAAAGACAAGATCACACACAAAGACCTGCGAAAAAGAACCAAAATTACAGATGTTGTGGAGAGAGCTTGCAGATTGAAATGTAGATGGGCTGGCTACGTGAAAAGGTTAAAAGATGGAAGATAGACACGCAACTTAACCGAATGAAGACCGAGACAGATAAATGAAACAGAGGAAGACCACCTATACGATGGCAAGATGATCTGCGAAAGATGACAAAAAATTTAATCCATACTGCAAAAGACTCTGAATACACTCTGGCACTCTGGATACAAACAGGGAAGGCCTATGTCCTGCAGTAGAATTAAAACCGGCTGACGATGATGATGGTGATGATGATGATAGAAGAAGCATACTGCAATTCCCAGGAGGAAGAACAAAGTGAATTCAAGGTAGAAGTTGTTGTACTGATAATGTATTTTGCTAAAAGCCGATCGTAGAAAAGAAAACAGCCAAAAATCAAGAAGTACAGATAATTTCTATTGATTTACAAAAGGACTACGATGCAGTGCGAATATTAAACCTTTGGGAAGTACTTCGAGACACCAATTTAAATCACACGCTCGGAAAGGCACTACAAAAAGGGACTCTTGAATTAAAAGAGACAATGCTATATCACCTGGACGTGCTGTGATAAAAGAGCTTCGTCAAGGTTGCTGCATTTCTCCAACTCTATTTAATATGTATAGAGCAAAATCAGTACATTCTTGGAAAAGAAAGTGCCATGGTATGGGAATAGAATCATGCAGTAACGTTGATTTTATTAAAATTCAGTCTCTAGCTCATTAAATAGCCAGTCAGTTTACCATTGGTTTTCAATAGCATCACAAATGGTACGCAATAAGAGAGCAGAAATATCGCTTTATCGTTATACGACAATTGAAAAGGGCTAGAAGAAGATAAAATTATAAGCGAACAAATGAAATTTTGTGAACCACGTCTACTCCTATAGAAGAAAGTAATAATAGCATTAGCATAGAGGAAATAGCATTAAGAGACATAGTGTGGAGTAACAAACATCTCGGATTGAAAAGAAAAGCAACAGTTTGTTCGACAAATACTTTTATACACAATAGAAACCAACGCTGATACAAAGCTCATACAAAGAAAACGACACACTCTAGGAACAGCTTATATGAAGACATACAGTTCCATAGTAGTAAAAAATAGACGAGATCGAATGAGAAACAAAAATATTAGTCAAAAATATGATGTCCAATTTGTAGTGAGATGAGGAAGAGAACGACTAAAATATTTGAATCAAAAGGAGAATTGCAAACATTGTAATATCTGGGAAACCAAAAGTAAGAGGGCTTCCAGAAAGACCAGACAAGAGATAGCAAGAGGGGTTGTCTTCGGAATTACAAATGAGACTATAAAGACGTATGAAAATAAGAAGAAGAAAGTAATGAAATATCCACCTTATTATCCAGGTGTTGCTCTCTGGTACTACCATCTTTTTCAAAATTTAATCACCAATTAAATGACCAATCAAGAAATCACTGCGACTATTAATGAACACTTTGCAGCACTTCCCACTCCAGAGAGAACATGGCTGGATTATAACAACTCTAGATAAAATGTATTGATATAAAAAGATATGTTGCAAGACGAAACTTCTTTGAGAGCAAAAATTGTCGTTTTCTCTATTTTGTCACCAAACAGCATATTTATTATTACAGTAATTATATTTCCATGCTTAAATATTATTTCTTTGTTTCAGATGATGATAATAATGGGTGTTATTGGTCTTGTAATCTTAATAATCATAGTCAGTGAGTATACTTAATATTTATCTCTATTGTTAATCTCATCATGTCCTTCTAACACTCACCTTCATCATACCTACTAAAATATAAGATTAATAATTCAAGGAAAGTTAATACTAAATAACATCGAGCAATATCTAATTTGGTGGGCTTAAGGATCAGTGTGGTGGTATCGTAACAGATAAAAGTGTAATTTTATATGACTGAATTATAAAAGTGAATCAAAATATTAAGATCTCTTTGATGATGCAACTTTAAGGTTCAGTTAGGATTGCTTTTTGTAAAACATATTATTATATTCATCTTAGTTTGGTGAACTGAGAACTGTACAAAACAGTTCTTATAAAATTTGTTTCTTTGTTAAAAAAATTTAAAATTCTCAAATTAAAATTATGTTTTGTTTAAAATTAAAATTATCTTTAAAGTTATGTAAACCATTTACTTGTTTAAAAGGCTCTAGCTCGTAAACTAACAGAACATGAAAAATGTTTTATGTTCGTTGATTAAATTAGGTTAAAACGAATTTGATTAAAAAAAATTCGCTCTTTTAGTTTACGAGCTAAATCCTTATACTACAACAACTAAATTGTTTGTAACAATTTTTTGACCACTCTAATCGAAATTCCCCCCTAAAATTCGTAAACAGCAGCCAAAAATGTACAAAAAAATTGGGTGGACCCATCAGAATTGAAAAGGCCCTTAGCTGGACCCTAGACTAACAGATATCTAGATTATAAATCCACCATTGATTTTTACTCCATAATCTTTATCTTGCAAAGCCTGTTTGAAATTATCTCCGAGTAGGTATTAAATAATAGCGATGATAGAACGCATACCTGTCTGAGCTGTCTTTGAATGTATCATTCGTCGGTTAATGGTCTCTACCATCAATGCTTTTGATTCTTAATATGTTCAAAATTGTTCCATTGTGTACCCAATTGAAAGCCTTTTCGTAATCGATGAAAGCCACATAACTATCTTTACCTTGGTCGCGGCATTTTTAGAGAAATACATTTATGCCTCATGGGTACCAACCCAGAGCATTCATCATTCATAATTTTTATTTCAAAATTTTATTCAAACGATTTTCGGATTGGAAATCGGACTATGGTAACTTGCTTAACATTTTTTCTAAAATCGTGAGTGTTTATAGCTGATGGTTTCTGATTAATTAAGTTTTAAACTCTACCTGTCTAGGAAAATGCCAAAGTTTAGTGACACGACTGTTATAGTTTGTAGTTTTTTTACTTTTTTTAATCGAAAATTTACACATCGTGACATGTTGTCACATCTTGACGTCGATTTTTCACTATAATGCGTCTTAATGCCCTTCGATCTGCTTCGGTTATTTCACCTTTTCGTACATATTTTTTCATAGCTACCTCTGAATTTAATATAATTATGAAAAAATCAACGTATGTTAACATAAGTGAATGCATAACAAGGGTTTGGTGCAATTTTTTTATTGTTGAAAATAAATAAAAAACCATAAGGGGAATGTTTTAATAAATATTAATAAAAATGCCATATTAATTAATATACAAACTTGCAGAGTATAATTTGTTATGGTAAATGACTTAAACTGCAAATTTCATAGGTGGGCCAACTGATATTGGAAGGGGCTGGTATATGACTCATTTTCCGATCCAATTAAAATTCCCCATTTTTTTAAACTTTTATTTACGTGTACAAATACAGGTCCGCGTTACCATACATCATATTGCTACATTTGGAGTCGACAACGAAGTGGTCTAACACAGAGATGAAGCGAATTAGGAGGAATCTTTTTAAAATCTAATGAAGCATTTTCTGATCCTCTTAAGTAATGATTTCTCGAATAATTTCAGATATAAACGTAACAGGAATAGTTTAAGAGACTATATGAAGTCTAAAAAATGATAATTTATAAAAATCGGTTACGTTACCACCACGCCGACATTTTTTTGTGGATTTTGTTTTAATTATAAAACCTACTAACAACATTTTGCTGCTGGCAGTAGCAAAAGCCCAACATGCCACCCGACTAACAAAAAACACGAATTTAGAAAACTGCGTGAAATTTATTAAATGGTTTTATTTTTTCTTAGTGAACTTCATGTAACTCATGGGCCAAAAATTCGGTAATTCTGAATGAAATTTGTGTTTTGGTGTAAAGGCTTTCTGTCTGTCTTTCTGTCGTAGAAACCTTCGAAACAATAACTGTCTTCCCTCATCACCAAACTTCAATTGTAATATAACTATTTCTTTTTCGCATAATGTAAGTAATGGAAGACAATAATTATTATTATAAATGTTTATAAATTACAGTTACATTACGAAATTACAGTTTGTGACCATTGATTTAAGGTATAATATATTAAAAACAAACATGCTTAAATCATTATAATGAATAAATCCGGAAGTTAAGTACTCTATTCCTATTCTACGCTATTTTATGATTGAACACCACGTTTATGTTTTTCGCTCATATTTTGTTGGCGCGCGAATTTCTGACCTGTCATTGTCTCAATAAAACATCAGTTACTTATTTGAACTATATACAGTTAAACCTTCCAAAAACGACCACGCTCGGAATATTAAAAAATTGAGCGTGGTCGTTAAATAGGAGTGGTCGTTTAAGAGAGAACTTAGCTTAGGAAAATTAAAGCAACTGATCTGCATTTTAAGTTGTTTATTTACAAAGTGACACGAATATACTGACATCAATTTAAGAATGGTTTGCATACTTTTTTTGGACACACTGTATAGTAAAATTTGTATTTTTAAAATTATCAAAAATTAATGATTGCTTCATACCTTTAAATTTACTTAAAATTCAGATTTATATTTTGTTAGAAGCTTAGAAATATTTGTGGACATGTCAAAATTGTTCGCATTAAAAAAAGTTTTCTAAATCTCTAAGACTTACACGCTTCAGATAAGCTTGATATTTTCAACTCCAGAAAAACTTCAGGTTTTTCTTCCTTATGTTTAGAGTTAGGGATAGTTTCATGTATTTCAATACAGTCGTTGATGGTTAATTCTTCACTTGCTGTTGGAACATCACTACCAATCAAAGCAAATTGTTCTAAATCCACTAATGTGTCTTTTATGGTGGTCTATACAAGTTAAAAACTTTTTAATAAAGTATTGAAGGAATTGGGGGGAAGAAAAATAAGTTTAACATTATCCAGTGCAATCTTGGAGTTATCATTAGGAGGCATTATCCTGCAACAATACCACTTTTCTATTCTTCTTTGTGAAGCCATGTCGTTATAATGTCTGCTGTCATCCATGTCTTTTTATTGGAGACCCATCCAAGAGACAACTTATCGATGTGTGTCCCGGCCCCTTAAAATATCGATGATCTTTGCTTTTTCCTATGATAAGTGGTTCCTTTTTTTAACCTTCGAAATTTGCACAGAATAAAACTATAATTCTTTGTTTTGCAGTTTTTCTTCCAGGACACTTGTATTTTTCAACCCACCCACCTTTCGTAGGTGCGTATCATATGTTTTTGAAATCTTCTTTAGAGCTACACCAAAATCCAAAATCCTATATAACATGCCTGGTTTTGATCTTCATATTTTTCCATCAATGCGTCTGGCTACAACTAAGGTAGTCACCATCAACTATTCATTTGATCTGCTGATTTCTAGTACGTCTCGTGGATAACCCAAGGAAATTTTTGATAACGGCATTAGAGTATGCCTTTAAGATGGTCAATTGGGACCACAGAGGAGTAACAATAGATGGCGAAAAGCTTAACCATATCCGTTTTGCAGATTGTCACTTATTACAGATAATTTAAAAGAAGCCACAGATATGTTACATGAATTGGACTTTGTATGTTCGAAGGTAGACGTCAGAATGAACTTGACCAAAACTAAGTTTATGACAAATATGGTTCTCAATAACCATTTAACTATTCAAGACAAAGTGGTAGAACTGGTGAAGAAATAAACGTTTTTGGCTCATGAAATAAGAATCAGCAGAGATAACCAAACATGCGAAATCCAAAGACGAATTACTTTATCGTGGACAGCCTTTGGAAAACTGCGAGACACACTTAGAGTCAACATACCAATTAGCCTCAAAAGAACAGTATTTAACCAATGCGTATTACCGGCCATGATCTTTGGGGCAGAAACTATGACTCTTACCAAGACTACGGCTTTGAAATTGAGAGTGACACAGAAACGAATGGAACGGTCTATGCTGGGAGTGACGTTGCGGGAACGAATAAGAAACGAAGATCTGCGAAGAAGGACGAGTATTGCTGATGTTGTAAAATCGCATGTAGCGAGAATGCATAACTCACGATGGACAAGTAAAATCACAAATTGAAGGCCAAGAGCAGACAAACGTAGTAGAGAATGAAACCTACACGTTGGGCTGACGACATCATGCGTATCACTAAAAATCGGCAACAAAGAGCACAAAATCGCAAAGAACGGAGGAGTTTAAGGGAGACCTATATCCAGCAGTGGACGTGATAAATGAAGGCTGGATGATAATGATGAGTTTTTTTACCCTGGGCTTAAGGACCTAATCCCTCTAAACTTCTCATTCCTGTTTTTCCTCTGTTTGTTGTTGTTTTTATTGTCTCGTTTACTTCGTCTATGTTTGATTTTTTCATCTTCTTTAATGATTCTTAAACTAGACAATTATTTTAAAGTCATTACCATATCGCTTCTACCTATTTACCATTTCTAATCATCTCTCCAACAGATTGTCTGTCTCGTTTTTGCATAATATCAATTTTGGTCTATGTTACTTGTTTGTATTTGTTATTAGTTTTGTTTTGAGTGTAGGTTTACTTTCTTTTCTGATTTTTTTTTACGAAATATAACATCGTTCATATATCTGCCGCAGCTTCGCTAGGTGGCGCGCAACCGAAATATCCTATTTTCAAGGACTCTGGCAAATAAATCAGGCTGAATTTGATATATGGCATGGGTTATTTTGGCTTTGGGGGCTGCTGTGGTTTGTGGCTTATTTGCATATACCATATAACTTAAGAAATCCTCACATAAAAAGTCTGACGTAGTCAAATCACACGATCTAGGTGACTAGTACACATCATCTTTATATCACGAAATAACCATGCCCTCAAATCTCTTCTGCAGACAAGTCTGGTATCTATGGTCGTTTAGTGAGGTTTCAGTCGTTGATTTCTTATGATTAGCACCATCTTGGTTAACACTTCTTCTTCTTCATCTACCTCTTTATAAGCAATTCTGCTTGTTAATTGGCGGATTAATACCTGTATGGAGGGTCACTCCATCTTTTGCGTGGTCTTCCTATACTTCTTTTGCATATTGGTGACTTATCTCTTGCTAGTTTGACGACACGGGTCTCCTCCATTCTGCTTATGTGGTTATTGCATTCTTTTTTCTATTTTGTGTCCATTGATTTATACATGGTACGTTACATTTTCTTCTAATGTCGTCACTTCTCTTTGAATCTCTCAGCGTATTTCCTGTAATTCTTCTCAGTACTCTCATCTCTGCCGTTTCCAGTAGCCTTTGAGTTGTGGCTGTGTCGGGTCTTGTTTTTAAGGCATATGTCATTATTAGTCTTACACTGGCTTTATAAATTCTTGACTTCAACTTAGTGTTAATGTGTCTGTTTCTCTTACTCTCCAATGTGTCTAATCTCTAACTTCTTTGTCCAGGTCTCCATAGCTAGACAGTCTAATTCCCAGGTATTTTATTTTAATTACTTGTTTACTACTGACACCATCAATTTCTATTTTACATCTGGTTGGTTCTTTGGGACTACTATTGTTTTAGTTTTCTGAGATGAGATTGTCATATTCAATTCTTTGGCTCTTATGTTAAATCTGTGGACCAGTCTTTGCAGAATATCTTCATCTTGGACTGTCAATATTGCGTCGTCTGCGTAACAAAGTATTTTTATTTCTTTGTTTCCCATTCTGTATCCTCTTCCTATATTAACGCTTTTAATGATTTCATCCATTATCAAATTGAAGAGCATGGGGCTCAATGAATCTCTTTTCTTATTCCGCTGCCTATTTCTATAGGTTCTGTAAGTTGTCCATCTATTTTGACTTCCATTTTGTTGTTTTGGTAGATGATTTCGATAGTTTTTATAATATTTAGGGAAACTTCTCTATTATACAGAAGATGGATTACATCTTTGAATCTTACCCTGTCAAACGTTTTCTTTAAGGCAATCAGACATAGAAATGCTGGTCTATTATACTCTAGTGATGTCTCAGTTATTTGCTTATACTTGGTTACCACATATATATTAAAAATATGTTGTTCTAAAGAAGATTTTAGTAATATATATATATATATATATATATATATATATATATATATATATATATATATATATATATATATATATATATATACATATATAATTTAAGTTTTTTTTTCTGTGAAAATTGATTTTTGTCTTCTCTTTGAAGCAGGTATTGAAGCAGGCATTCCAATTGAATTCTATATAGAATAAAACTAGAACATATATACTATAATTGATTTTAAATTAAATATCAAATGATTTACTACTTACATTATGCGAATAACCTATCTTTTCAGATCTGCATGTTATATTTTATCATATAATTTTGTTTTGATTAATCTCCTAATCATTGGTATAATATTTTTCCTGTACAAACATTTAACAGCAGAAACATTTGTCGCCAATTGACAGTTCCGTTAACGAATTGATCAGTAAATTAAAGGAATATGTTTTAAAATTTGTTATAGAAAAAATCGATATTGTTTTGTATTTAAAATTATAAAATTGAAAAAGCAATTGACTCAAATCACAAGCAAATTAAGGGTACAGAATCGAATCATCAAAAGAAACGGTTCATCTTACCTTTAACATAATTTTTTAAATCCAGCGACTGAATCAATTCGAATGTTTCGAATATTTTTGAACTTTATCAAGTTTAAGTCTATGAATCAATCACAGCTGTGTTAAATGTTTGTATATTATGAATATGACAGAGTAGTATAAAAATGTTAGATGCATGTTTAGCATGGTTAAGTTGTTTTTTAACCGAATTATCATTTAATGTATTAAACTATTGGGTTTTTTTGTACACCTTAACATTTGTAAATAACATTTTTGATTTTTCGAAATAAATAATATATGTTCCTGGTTAATAAATTACACAGGCCTGCCAAATTTAAATATCTACAACCTTCTTTTTGATTTATTAACTATAAAATATAATATATTTTGTTGCTATAACGTAAGGATTATAAACTTTTTTTTACATTTATGAGAAATTCTTGATGTGATAAGAAAATCATACAAGAAAAACGATCTTGATGAATATTTAATATAGCTGATCCATTTCTTAGGTTCAAACAGAAATTAATAAATCTTAAATGATAAAGCGACGCTATGAATAACCAGTAAATATTGATAGAATTCGAAAAGTACTATGGCATAGCTGCACTAGGCCATCCAATATTGCATATAAAACCTAAAGGTGGCAAAAGAAGTGTCTCAACGGTGTTTGTTTTCAACGGAGTAATAGTGACTTGATTTTTATTTGGATGAAAAAATTCATTCATAAATTAAAATAATGTGGAAATGGTAAAATATTGCGCAACTGTAAATACAATAAAAGATTTAATCACTTTAAATACCACTAAAGGTCATCATCTAAGAAAAGAGATTAATTTCAACAGATTAGTTGGGCTTTAGAGACAGTCATTCAATGATAGACCAGTATATAAAATTACTAACTTGGATGTGAGCCAAGCTTTCAATAAAGTATGGCATGAAGACCTAATCCCGAAATGGAATAAATCACTACCAAGGCAGTATTTACAATTATTAGAATTGTACCTAACTGAAAGATACTTCCAAATAAAATATAAGGATTCCTACTCGGAGTTGAAAAAATCAAAGCAGGAATACGGCAGGGTAATATGCAAGGCGCAGTTCTCTATTTATTGTACACCAGCGATATCTCTGGACTCGAAAATGGAACGATTGTATTTTTTACGAACGACAAAGCTATTTTGACAGTGGCAAACAATTAGGAAGAAGCTGCAAGGAATCTAGAATCTTTAATCAATAACTGGATGAAAAAATGGAGAATAAAACTGAATAAGACCAAATCAGTGCATGTGAATTTCACTAATAAGAGAAAGCAATAAGTGCCCATTAAAATAAATGACACCCAGATTAACTCAAAGCTGTCCATAGATAGTAAACTCTTCATCTACAAACAAATGCTCAGGCTGGTATGGCCATATTCTGTTCAGCTTTGGGAATGTGTCCGCAAGAAAATATTTTAAAGATAGAACGCTTCCAGAATAAAATATTAAGCAGCAACGTCGTTGTGCCTTGGACATTAAAAACAATTGCATTCACAGAAACTTGAAAATGGAGCAATAAAAAGTAAATGTGCCAACCATCAGGAGCAAATATTGCATTAACACGTGAATATAGAGGCTTTTCAACTACTAGATAGCACAGAATTAGTAATATGACTGAAAAGGGTGAAGTCCTTCGACATAGGTCAGTGAATAGTTCAAATGCAGAGTATAGTGCGGCTTTGAAAATAAAATAATAAGCAATATATTTAAAAAGAACGAGTTCCCTCTGTACTAGTTGAAAATAATAACAAAATTATTTTAAATAAGAACAAATAAGAAGAGAATGGCAATTGTATATATCAGAGTTGTTTGAAGATCCCAGAAGTAATCAGAGGTGCTTTAAAAAGTGCTAAAATTACGAAGATGGAAGAAGAAAAGGTCCAGATGATACACCAACTGACTTGCTGGAGCTAATAGATGAAGATAACATAAAAATAGTAGTAAAATTTTTTAATGCAATATATAACACCAAAGTGATTCCCGCAGACTGGCTTAAGTCCATCTTTGTTACAATACAAAAAAACACAATGTTAAAAAATGCTCAGAATATCGATTAATTAGCCTAATGAGCCACAATCTTCAGATTTTCCTAAGAATAGTCTACTACAGAATTAGATTCAAATATGCAGAAGATCTCGAAGATACCCAATCTGGTTTTAGAAATGTTATGGGAACTAGGGAGGCACTTTTTGCACTCAATATCCAATTACAAAAATGCCGTAATTAAAAAAAAGATGTATTTGCATGCTTTGTTAACTTCGAAAAGGCATTCGATAAAGTACAACATGTAAAATGAATGCAGATGCTAAAAAATATAGGAATATATGACAAAAATATTTGTGTCATTAAAAATCTGTACTATCGTAAAAATTGAAAACAATTACACCGACGAAATCTCCATACAGCGAGGAGTCAGACACGGTTGCATTTTGTCCCCAACATTGTTTAATGTTTACTCGGACCAGCTATTTAAAAAGGCACTTGTGCGACAGCCATATGGAATCAAAATCAACAAGCAACTACTTAATGTAATTAGATATGCAGACGATACAGAAATTCTGTCAGAAAATATTGAAGGTCTCGATATTCTGTTTAATCGTATTAACGAAGTAGAAGAGGAAATGGGCATTAAAATAAACTCAACCAAACCAAATTTACAGTCTTTAGTCGTAACCCACAACCTAAATGTAGTCCAAGTTGAAAAAGTTAAATAAAAAAATAAAAATTACAAATTTGGAAATAGCTGCCATAATGGATCAACTAGATCCAGACATAGAAATAAAACGAAGAATAGCAATTACCAAAACTACGTTTATGAAAATAAAGACAATTCTTTGCAATAATCATCTTAGTTTAGAACTAGGACAAAGAATGGTCAAGTGCTATATTTGATCTGTACTTTTATATGGAGCAGAAAAGTGGGCATTAAAAGTATCAAGTATGAACAGAATTAAAGCATCGGAAATGTGGGTTCATAGACGAATGCTGAGGATACCTTGGACAGTAAGGAAAACTAATGAAGAAGTACTAAGGAGCGTCAACAAAGATAGAAAATTGCTAAATACTGTTAAATACCAGAAAATGTCTTATTTGGAACATATAGTGAGGGGAAATTGATCTATGGATCTGGATATTACAACTTATCCTTAAAAGCACAATAAAAGGCCGTAGAGGTGTAGGAAGAAAACAGGTTGCTTGGTTAAAAACATTCGTGAATGGACTCAGATATCAAGTGCAGGACAATGATTCCATATTGCAGAAGATCAGGAAGGCTTTGCCATGGTTATTGCCAACGTCAAATAAGTCTGATTTGGTACGTGAAAAAAAAGTGCGACTTAGTGTACACGAGTGTACACGAGTGCAAATACCGCAGAAAAAAATTCAAATACCACAGAAAAGAACAATTGGTAGCGAATAATGAAAAACGTCTTTACGATTAACAGTTTAGAGTGCACTATTGATGCATACTTGCCTAGTCCATCGCGATCGCACCCCGTTCCATCGTATGTATCGCGCTATGCATACAAAGTTTCAATTCAAACAATCTGCATAATTTTTATTTCAGTTGAAATATCAAAATTCCATATCGGAGCCACTAGATTTTTTACTTATTTCTTTTTTCGTTACTTCATAGAAAGTTTGAACCTATTTTCATAATTTACTATTAAAAAAATTAAAGAAACTTTCTTTTTCATAGAATAAGCAATAAACAAATAGCTTTTCGCCTTTGCAGAATCACAAGCACACAGCGGGCTAATACGTGTTATCGACATAATGCTGGCACCGAGCAATTATTAAAATCCTTCATTTTTTTTCAATAGTAAATTATCAAAATAGGTTCAAACTTTTATTTATGTGCAGGTTTTAAAAAAATATGCACCATGTAAAAAATTCTGAAGACTAAAATTTTGACTAAATCTTCGATTTTCCGTCTTTAAAAGTTTTAATAACTTTTAAAAGATGAACTTTTTATATATAACATAGCTCAATGTATTTTTAGCCGAACTTTATGATGGGATTAATTGTAAATTAAAATATTTCAATTTAAAAATTTATTTACAAAAAAAATTGTTTCTAAAAATTGGTAGGTACCACTTTTTGAGATGGGGGACCGACATATTCGTATTCAGCGAAAAATTTACCTAAGATAGAATAGTTTTGAACTATCCACCCTTCTATGCATACAAAAAGATACTCTGCTGCTAATGCATTAATAATCGTAAAGAAATAATTTTCTGATGAGAAGGACGAAAATTCGACTCAAAACATCGAAGAATCGGTGCAATCGGTGTGAAATAGCAACTTTGAAAAATTATGTTTTTATTAATTTTTGTATAAGTGTACACGAGGATGTCAAATTTGTTGACTTTTTCACAATTAATATACAAATCTAATAAACTGAACTCTTTAAGACAGCTTTTTCGTTGCAGATCTGTGTAATCTTTAACTTTTCATATAGCTACTATCTAACTTAAAAAATAATGTACAAAATGTTTGTTATTAATCAATATTGTACGTAACAACATCCTAATTACTGGTTTTTGTTTAATTGAGAGTAATTAGTGTATTTATATTCGTTTAAAATAAAAAAAAACTGCGTTTTCTCCAAACACAGATGTTGCATTTCTTATAAAAGTGTCAATAATGTAATATAATGCATTAATTACTTAAAGCAACTATTTGTGACCGTCCAAAAACGTTGGAAAATATTAATTAAAGTTCATATTTCAAAGTACTTACGATTTAGACATCAAGCAAGATAATTTGGTACTTAAATTTAAAAAAAGCTGGTTAAAAAGAAACATTTTCATCGACTATATTTACAAAATTACATAAACTAAATACAAAAAGAACTAGATACAAAAATATCACACGAGAATATTCACGACTGAGAGAAGTCCACGTTGTTTGAGATTACCGTCCTTTAAAACTCAAACACTTTTTCTACTGCTGTCATGTATGGAATTTTAGTTTGGTGTATTTATTAATCTTCGATGTAAGAGCACTAACATCAGCAGAAATAATATCGAACGACCGAGCAAAAGATGGAATGACAACCTTTCATAGAGGTATTAATTCTCCAATGAACAAGCAGAATTGCTTATTAAGAGGAAGAAGAAGAAAAAGATAAAGTATTTATTAACGTGAGCTACAAAGAATCATCTACAAATTATATGAAAGCTGTAGGTAGAAGAATAAATAAGATGCGAGCAGTGGACTAGCCTCTGGAAAATTTAAATGATAACCTATTTACTACACTTTTTTAGCGGCTCATGAACTAGATGGAAAAATCGAAGGACCACTGACATAAACTGTCAGGATAATAAAGTAAGATGTAAAATAAACTATTTAATTTATCCGTAAAAATTACCTGGTATAACATACCAAAAACGCATACGTTCGCTACTCCTTGTCATTACACAAATCTAATAACTAAGAAAAAACAAATACAAGTAAGGATGATATCGCGTTGAAGTCAAACTGCGGATTAAAAATGAAAGAATTATATGACAAGCGAGCGCAAGCTTCTTTTAAGGAAGCTATAGTTTATTTTTATGAACGAGAGAGTAATTAGCATAATTTTAACTGGTAGCTCCGACCACTCCATGGGCGTGCTCAAGATTAATTGAAAAATTACTTTGAATATTTGTAAAAAATAAATGAATTATTTCAGTGTTATAAAGTGTTATGTGTATGTAAACAAAAGTGACCTCTTTTATCACACACTATATTAGAACTGACTGGCCTACATTAAAAAGGGTTTTAAAAAATTCACATTTTTTTTAATTTTTAAAAATTACAAAAGAGAAAAAGAGTTTTTAAAACCGTCTAAGGTATGTTAAATAGATGAATAAAAATATTAATATAAAACTTACAGCTACTTGTTACAAATCCAAATCAGATTCAGAAGATGAACTTTCAGAACCAAGATTTATAATAACTGGCTCGATCATTTTATCAGTAATATTGTCCAGCTTCCACATTTTTTCCTCTTCTTTAATAGTGTGATTTACTGCCTTTTCCCAGTTTTCAGGTTTTACATTATTTACGGCCTCCAAAAACAACTGTTTAACATCATGAATTTTAAAAGTGGTATTTTTTCTTAAAACTTCACTCTTTATCTGTGCCCATACCAGTTCAATCGGGTTTAATTCACAATGATATGGTGGGGATCTAAGTACTGTCATTCCACGATTTTTGGCAATTTTATCAATTTCGTATTTTTTAAATTTTTCTTTATGAAGGGCACACAACGAATAAAGTTCCTTTCTTATAGATCCGGGATGGTACGTAATATTTTTTGAACTCAGCCAATTCTGCAAGTCTTTTTTTAACCACTTGGTTGTGGGCAGTCCTTCTATAAGTCTGGAGTGATAACTTGCATTATCCATTACTATTACTCAGTTCTTAGGAAGAAGATCTATCATTTGTTCGAACCATTCTTGAAAGACATCAGCATTCATGTCTTCATGGTAGTCACCGGTACGAGTTGATTCAAAAGTTAATAAACCACCTTCAACAAAACCGTCTGAACTGCCAATGTGTACTATTATCAGCCTGCGTCCCTTTCCTGATGGTGGGTTTAAACCAGTAGATAAGTTATTTACAAAAGCGTGCCTTTGACTTGTAACAGTTTCATCCTGCCAAAATTTATTTGGTGTATGACCCTCGTTGATCCATGTTTCATCAAGATAAAATATTTTTCTTTTTTGGTTTCTCATTTCCTTTATGGTTCTTAGAAAATGTCTTCTCCATATGACAATATCGCTTCTTTCTAATAAAATAGACTTTCTGGGATTCTTTTTCCAGCGGAAGCCTATTTCTTTTAAAAGTTTCCATAACGTACTTCGACTCATTTCTGGGTAATCCTTATCATCTCGAACTGAGACAAGAACTTTATCCAATGTTGGAAATTCTTGTCTAAAGAAGAATTCATGCACTTTCCGTCGAAGTCTTTCTTTAAAATGATATTCTATTTGAAATTTTGGTTTCCCTGGAGCATTACGTGGCATTTGAAAACTACCACATTTCTCTTCTTTAATAACTCTGTAAATCGTAGATTTCCCAACACCAAGTGTACTGCTAACTAACTCAACGGTCTCATCAACACTTTCACATAAACGTTTGTCTGTAAATGATTTAAAACAATTAAATATTAATGTTTTTTCATTAACTGTTAGAGGACCAATTTTTCGGCGTTTACACGGCACTTCCAAATTTTCCATAACACTAGTATACACAATAAACTGCACCTTGCAACTGAAGTACCTACTTTTAGTGAACTGTTAAGAATTTTGAATACGCCACTTGGACCTTCCTATATACAAAATGGAAAAACCCACTATCACATTTTCTGTGGAATAAGTTTAGAAGGTAATTATCTAGTCAATTACTGTCGTAGATTCCTGTAATTAAAGAATTAAATGTTTGATTGTTGAAACCCTTACTTCGTGGAATGCACTCATTTCAGATAAAATAAAACGTTTTATTTTATCTAAAGAATTAAACTTTATTTTGCAAATAGGCAAAGAATTAAACTTTATTTTGCAAATAGATCAAATAAAACGTTTTATTTTATTTAAAGAATTAAACTTTATTTTGCAAATAGGTAGGTACTTATTAAACTTTTATTGGTTATATATAACCTTACATTTATATTAATCTTACATTTCTTGCAAATTCATTAGTACTTGTTAACCTCCATCACTCCGACACTGGCAACCTTATTTGGGGATTAGTAACCCTCTCAACTATTGTATTCTATTCTGCTCCAACCTTTATACCTGGTGGTCATACTCAATTTAAAATTGTTTTCCTATATACTTCTGTAAACTTGTTGACAAATATCTGTTTTTCATTGAGTCACCCGTATCAACAGTTTAGGGATTTGCATACATAATTTATTGTTTTATTACTCTCTCATACATAAAAATACACTATAAACAACGACTACTTGAAAAGCTTGAAGTTTTTAGTTTTTATTCCTAACAAAGTTCTTCTGGGAAACTTAGAAAGCAATTTCTCTCTGAGGGGAAATTCTTATATTTACTAGCAGAAGTTAGTACCTATACACCATTGATAAAATTCGAAGTACTTCGTACATTATAGTACAACGATAAGGTAAGATACCTTAATAGATAGATTAGCATAACTTGAATGTAAAATAAAGCACTACATAGATGGATAGATTTTTTTCGTGCAAATTTCACACGTTTTTGGACAACCTTTTTTAACAACCTGTAACATTCACCAAAATATAACTAAATTTTATTTATTTTACCTTTTTTGGTTATTTAATAATTGAAAAATTCTTTTGTTTATATTATATTTCTTTTTTACTTTTTATTATTAAAAACTACCTCATTTTTAACAACGTTTTTTAATTTTTATTTGCAGTCGGCCTAGTTGAATACTTTAAATCAAAACGCACCCAATAAAAGACGTATTTTAGTGTAAAGAAAATTAATATTAATATTATATTATATGGTTTATTTTTTTCTATATATTTTAAAAGGAAATGAATAGCATGTGTGCACGTATGTGGCATGGTAGGCGTTCTTAAAGAAAATGCAGGTAAGAAGAGACACTATGTTTTAAATTTACAGAAGTTTCTGATAAAAAGGTAAAATATTGCAGCTTTTCAAGTGTTTACAGAATTTATCATTTTAAAAGAAGACATTTTAAAAAGTGTTATACGAATAGACATAAAAATTCCTTTCCGTTATTAATCTAATTATCACCTTTCTAAGCAACGAACACTTTAATATAAAACAAAAAAGATTCCATCCTAATATTTGACAATACTCGTTGGATTTTGTGAAAATGCTGAAACAGGTCGCTTTTTATTCCAAAGAACATATTTTAACTACATAGATATCCGTCATTTGTCAACCCCTGCCCTTCCAGTACTACAAACTCTTACACATTGACATATTGTATATTCCCCATGTAAAATTGACGATCTATGGTACTGGAAGGGAGGGGGTTGACAAATGACAGATAACTATATCGTGAAAAGATGTCCTATTTGGAATAAAAATCGATATTTTCCACAAAATCCAATGAAAATTGCCAAATATCAAGGTGAACTTTTTTGAGTGGCTAACTCTCTATAGGAATAGTTTTTTAATATTAATGTTAATTATCTAATTATCACTATGTGAAGCAACACACTAGACCATTTTCTAAAAGAGTCCTATTATCTTCTCGTCGACGAAACATTTGTATTAGTGTTAGCTATAAAATTCTTCCGACATTTATTTTAGCAGAACATACAATTTAAATAAGCCTTAATTGTCTAAGAAATCAGATATAAGTGATAAATGGGATCATTTGAGATATATTGAAAGCAAGGAAATCCTAGGTAACAAAAAAGCAGCAGGAGTGAATTTCGAAATCAAAAGAAATAATGAAAAGAGCAGGACGGTAGGGTCACTAAATTCAAAACTGAAAGCAAAAAATGTGTCAAGAAAAGCTAAACTGCGAGTCTCCGAGACAGTAATTAGACACACGGTGATATTTGCCAGCGAAATGTGTATTATGAATCAGCAGGAAGAGAAGAAAGTACATTATACTAATGCCAGAGAACCGAAATGTTAAAACAATACTGTAGGCGGGAGAAATGGAGAAAAAAGAAGAAGACGTCCAAAGAAAAAATGGTTAAAAGCAGTAAAGCCAGACTTGTCAAAACTAGGCGTGAGAGATTGGAGAGAAAGAGCTAGGGACTGGAAAAAATGGAGAAAAATAACCAAGTTTTTGGAAGCCATAGTACATAAAAGTTACCTAATCTCCTAGAACATTTTCTAAAGCAGTCTCATTTGCCCATTCAATAAAATATTTGCATTCGTGCAATCTGTAAAGTATGTTTTAGTTTTAAAAACTATTCTAGTTGAACATACGAATAAATGTGCCTTATCTATAAACGAAAAAACTTATAACATATTACAAGTACCAAAGTTTAGCACCCTATTGCAAAAAGTGTCAATAACGCGATGTAAAAACTTAAGAATGACATTTACTAGAAAATCATAAATATACGAGAAAATTATGCCCCGAAGCATTCTGGAGATCAAAAATTTAACCAGAATCCATCAAAAATAGAACTGTTACAAAAAATTAATGAATTTGAACTTCAATGAACAGCATCGTTAAGATTGATAGCAAGATGTGATTTCTTCATAAAAACATCCACAAAGCTACATGTCAATCACCAAATAGTAAAAAAAAAACAAATTAATCATGTACTTATATCACACGTAGTATGTATTGTCATGTCTCAAGAGTACTAGATTTAAGAATACGTAGAGATGCTAATATAAACTCCAACCACTATCTTGTTAAAACAGAACTCAGAACCTGTATACCAAACTCTAAGAAACTGAGTTGCTCGTATCAATCTGAAATTGTTAGAGGTGTCTTTTCATAGATGAAAAGTAACTTCCCCTTCTATTTTGAAGTACAACTGACATGACGATTAAAAGCAGCCAACTGACAGATATACTTTGTCGACTGAAGTAAGGCATAGGCATTTATATACGTTCTATCTCAAAGAACATTATAAGGTCTAAATAAAGGAATTAGAATATTTAGTGAAAATAAAAATTGGAATTTAGATGACAGAATATTTAGTAAACAGAAAGTTGGTCGAAGGGTTGAGCGCCAACTATTTTTAGAATAAAAATAGTAAAATAAAAGAGACAAGTTAGTAAGTGAATAAAATCGAAAGAAATTGGAATAAAATAATTATTCAAAGAAAAATAACAATTATGTGACATTTACAATATTACAGCTATGATCGATGAAAACCCAAGGAGAGAAGAACATTGCATTACATGCAAAGACTAGAAAAAATAAAGAGCGTAGTGCCTAAATCAGCAGAAAAAACCAAGCATATAAGAGCAAATTAAGAAAAGTTCAGCCGAAAGATTAAAAAGAAAAATAATGTTTACATCAATCGGAGAAAGAAAGTAGACGTGAAGATGAAAAATATATGGCGAAAAAATATTCGGACAATAAATAAACTGAAATTTAAAAAAATACATGCATATAGTCTAGGATATAATAGTTTTCAAAATCTCATAATCATCATAAGTGGCTTGACAATCCGTTATGGATGTTGCCTTGCTTACAAAGAAGTCACCACTCCTGTCGATTACTGGCAACTTCCCTCCATCTCCTGATCCGTAAATCTGTAGGTCTTCTTCCACAACATCAATCCATCTCCTTCGTGGTCATCATCTACTTCTTGTGTCCTCTGGTTTTGAAAATGTTAATCTCTTCGTGTATTCATGATATGACATCCCAGCAATGTGTCCAGCCCATCTAAGTCTCCGCACTTTAACGTTGATCTATTAAAAATAGTTCCATTCATTC
This sequence comes from Diabrotica undecimpunctata, assembly GCF_040954645.1. Classification (NCBI taxonomy): domain Eukaryota; kingdom Metazoa; phylum Arthropoda; class Insecta; order Coleoptera; family Chrysomelidae; genus Diabrotica; species Diabrotica undecimpunctata. The sequence continues at coordinate 174,042,899 of NC_092805.1, forward strand.
TAATATTTAATTATCTGATTGCCTTTTTCAAGGCAATATTAAAGAGGAGACACGCCAGCGCGTTCTTCTATCTTAGATTATTATTAATGTCAAAGAACGTAGAGTTTTCTCCTTCAATCCTAACGCATGAGCTTACGCTTTGCATTGTTAGTTGGGTCCACTTAACTAACTTAGTTGGGATCCCAAAGTCTATCATTGCATTATATAATGCAGTTCTTTTTACACTGTCATAGGCTGCTTTGAAGTCGACAAAGAGATGGTGTGTATCTATGGTATATTCTAGTAACTTTTCTAGAATCTGCCTAGGTGCTTGAATTTGATGTGTAGTTGACTTCCAAGCAGTAAATCCGCATTGATATTGACCAACAATATCCTTTGTGAGATGTTTATGTCTTTCAAACAATATATTGCCGAAGATTTTATACGCAGATGCTAACAGAGTAATGCTTCTACAGTTTTTACATTCCAGATGATCACCTTGTTTATGCAACGGACATATTATTCCCTTTAGCCCCTGTTCTGGTAGCAATTAATTCTGCCATATAAGTACTATGAACAGATTTCATCATTCGCACTCATATCAAAGCAATGATTTCTTTTTTCTGACTTGGTTTTGCTCAATATTTCAACCGATTTTTGTAACAAAATATCTTGTATATTTGCCCATAGTTGGTTAATGTCTTCTTCTTCTAAGTTTTTTTGCCCTTATTTGTCTTCTATTTGCTGTCTGTATACATTTGCAATGTCGGGATCTTTTAGTTTATTAATGTCGATTTTTTCTCTCCTTCTCCCGATCTCCTTTTTTAAATTGGATATTCTCTCTTTAAATCGTGCTTTAACTAAATAGTGATCACTATCTATGTTTGCTCCTCTTAAAGACCTTACATCTAATAAGTTAGAGCAGTGTCTTGCATCGATGATTATATGATCCGTTTGGTTTATCGTTTTATTATCAGGAGATTTCCAAATTATCTTATGTATATCTTTATAAGGGAAATCGTGTCCCAGCTATTACCATGTTTTTAGACATCGCAAAGTTTGTGATTCTGAGACCATTATCATTAGAGTCTACGTGTAGACTCTCTTTTCCGATGGTGGGCGAAAATATATTCTCTCTTACGACTTTGGCATTAAAGTCTTCTGCTATTATTTTGATGTCATTTTTTGGGCACTCATCGTACTCTCGGTCTAGTGCCTCATAGAACATGTCTTTTTCATCATCCTTTTTTTCTTCCGTTGGAGCATGGATGCTAATAATGTCAATATTAGCTAACTGCCCTTTAAGTCTTATTCGACATATCCTATAATCAATAGCTTTGAAATCGATTATACTATTTTTGATATCCGGTACCAAATTTGTGTCGAATAGGATGTCCACTGTAACTGCAATATTGCAGTTATTTTTTTCCAGGATGCCTGAGCTAGTCCACCTCATTTCCTGTAAAGCAATGATATCTGCTTTGGCTTTATTCATTTCTTGTATGAGCAGAGCCGTGGCTCCGGGTGATAAAAGCTTACGTTCCACGTGCACATTTTTAAATCATTATCCTTATTTCGTTTGCGAGTTCGTCGTAGGTTAGACAGTCCGTAAAAAACAAAAGGTTTTTTACAAAGTTGGGTAGTTAACCCAACGCCAAACCCCCTTTTCGGGGGGCCATTTCACCCGCTCTCGTCAGTTCCTAACCCAACTTTCCACCCAGGTTGGATACCGGATCTCCAGTTGGGTTGGTCGGTTTACACGGGATACGAGTGTGAAGGTGAGAGTCGGATTTGAGTAGAAGAGGCTAATTGGAGTAAACTGGAATCAACTCCATGTTTTCGCATTCTACTCCTTTATCCCCCTCTAAATCTACCCTATGACAATATCTGCTTTTACTCTGAGGGTGGTTAACACCTCAACTCTAGGGTGAAAAAAGTTTATCACAAAAAAACTATGATAGTTACTAAAATATTGAATTTAAAAGTTCACAAATTCAGTCAAAAAAGCATGTTTTAAACGTTTTTTAGCGAATAACTTCAAAAATTTAGATTTCATCGGGAAAACTGTTTGGATAGAAAATGAAGCTTATAAAACAAAGAGATTCGAAAGAGATTTCAAATTAAAAGATTTATAACACTTTTAGTTTATTTTAAAAGCTAAAAGTAGTATACATCAAAATTTTTTAAACCCTTCCTTTTAAAAAATGTTGCGCTGAAAGAGCTTGAAGGCTCAACGCATAAGAATGCAACCTTTAAACAATTATATCTCGTTAAAGTTTTATTCCATAGAAATAAAAAAAATCAAAATGTTTAGTAAAATATCTTCTGTATTTTTTTTTAGTTCTTAAAATTCAATATTATAGCGGCTACCATGGCTTTTTTAATAAATTTTTCCACCCCTGAGATGAGCTGGTAACCACCCTTACAATATTGCCATAGGGTAGATTTTGATCTTTGATCCATTTTTAACTACTGTCAAAATTTCATGCAAATTGCTTAACATAAAAAAAATCAGAGGTTGTCAAGTATTTTCACCGTCATATTCTGAACTAATAAGATTTAGGCTCGTATTGATTTCTTATTGTTGTACAAAATGATTGTCAATACATAAGATTTATTCTAATAAGGTGTTTCTCCTTAACTAGTTAAGTAGTTTTTCCTATGTGTGTTGTGATTAGATTACCTAGGAAGTTCAGCGAATGCAATTCACAGACTGTAAGTTCATAGAGAACAGTTCACCGAATACGCAATTTAACTCTACTCAATTTGTTGAAGATATATTTGAATTTAGTCGTCACTGGTTTAACCTGGACGTCACGTTGGGGATTATCGAAATAATTCAATGTTAAATGCTTAAATCGCTATTTCGATTAACGTCATAGCTGTGAACTTATTACTCGAACAATAATTGTCTCGACTGTGAACTTTCTGCGACAATTGTGAAGCTGTAGAGTAGTTATCAGTGAACTGTTACATTTTTTTCGGCGTAACGCATCCGTGAATTATATAGTTGATGAACTGGCGACGTGTGAACTGCTCGTCGATGAGTTTCACTCGATGAACTATCCTATAGCCGTGTAAGTACTCTTGAAATAACAATCGCAAATTGACAAAAAATTTAATCTTTTCCAGTTCGAATAATTGGCAAACACAGAAAATCTACAATTATTGAATACAACACACCAATACAAAAAATCAATATTAAAGTAATTTAATCTATAGGTTGGATTGAAATAGACGATTAGGCAAGTTGGTTGAAAAAAAATATAATCAGTTGTTAAAGGTTCAATAAATGGACACTGGTATTTCACCAAGTAATTGTAATTCAATAATAATAAGGCTCTGGAAACACCATTATTTTATTATCACGGTAAAATACGAGTGTCTAACTGTCAAAAATGTTAAAATTGTGTATTTAACGAAAACATTATTAATATAAGTTTAGGTGAACAGTACGAAAAATATTTTGTTTTTTTTTTCTAATATTACTATAGTAAGCGAACACTTTGTTATTTTTCTTTGTGTTTAATTAAAAGAAAAGAATAGACTTTTACATTTTTACAACATTTATAGACAATTAAGAGATTTATCTAATAATTTTTTAAAAAAGTTTTTTTACAATCTGAAAAATCTTGTAGTTTCGATAAAAGACGTCACATAAAGACACTGTCCTAAGCGAGTTTGAAATTTGTAAAACGAATTTTGAACGGTCATTTTGGTACAAGCATTTAACCAGAATGCACTAGGAATCGCTTGTGCATTTGAGAAATAACTTACCTGTGATTTTGATGTTAATTGTACTCATAAATGCTTATCTTCAAGGTCTTAAAACAGATTCTCGCTGTTTGTTCCATTATCTACTATTAAATGTTTTAAGCAATACTCAAGGGCAGCATAAATAAGAGTGTATAAGACTATAATTCGCTCCACAAATAATGTATTGAAGCGAGATATGGACGCTGGTATTATAAGGGAAAATACTACCTTTCTGCCTTGTAGAGACGAGATAATTGAGGAGTGGAGTCAAAGACATAACCATAAACTCCAGACACTCTATAAACAAGAAAACATAGTACGCTACGTCAAAGTACAACCTATAAGATAGACGGAAGGTTTTATATGGAGATCCTAGTACCCAGGATCATATGGTAAGCATTTTGACGTAACGTAGCGTCAATAGCGCATTATCATGCTATGGAGGTGGAGGATAATCTGTGGAGCATTAGGATTCGGAGGGATAGTTCCTGATTCACTCGAACCAATCCTTGTGCAAAGGAATTGTAGACCCGAACGTCAATATGGGTATACCAGTCTCTACAAGTTGGGTTTACTTCTGGTGCTTGCTTGCTTTCGAATGAAACAGAGCAATTATAGTGTGGATTACAAAACAATAACCCCTCTAAATACTACTTACCAGAATGGGTTTAGACGGGTTATCAGATGAACAGCAATGATTTAGATCCGGAAGATCCTGCGTAGACGTCGTATTTATACTAAGATAAATCACAGAAAAGGCCATCGAGTACAATAAACCAGCATATCTATGTTTTATAGACCTGACAAGGCTTTCAATCGAATCCAAGTCTAACACCTACACGCACCAACGTCGCACCAAGTACGCCTACATACTTAATAAAAGAAACATCATCATCATCATCCAGCCTCAAGAGTCCACTGCTGAACATAGGCCTCTTCCTTATGTTTCTAACCCCTTCTATCTTGCGCCGCTCTAAAAGAAACATACCAATCAATATTATACAAACCATCGAAAACATCTACTTCCATAATAGAATGCAGGCAAAGATAAATGGAAAACTAACACAGTGTATATCAGTACAGAGCAGAGTCGGACAGGGTGACAAGACAAGACTCTTTAAAGCAGAAATTATACCTATATTAACATACACGGCTGAGACACGACCTGATACATCTAAAACTAGACGACTACTAGAAACAACAAAGATGAAAATACTTCGACAAATATCAGGGAAAAGTCTGTTGAATAGGGAGAGAAGCGAAATCATAAGAAAAGTATACAATATAGAAAACATAAATGGATGGGTGACAAAACGGAAACAGAAGCAGAACGAACACATTAGTAGAATGGTAGAGAATAAGATAGTAAGAATAGCTTGAGATAAGTCACCAAATGGACGAAGAAGTATTGGTAGATCAAAAAAAAGATGGTGTGATAACTTAAACAATTTGGGAGGCTAATATTGAAGAAGAAACAGGCTTTAAAGCCTGCATACAAGAAGGAAGTAGAAGAAGAAGAAGGGTTTAGACGAGGAAGATCAACAATTAATTACGTATACAATTATTATTCCTGGATTTTAAAACTGCATTTGATACAATCAGTAGGACAAAAATTAATAAATATACTAATTGTGAGTCTAAAGAACTATCACAGTAAACAAAAAACTTTTAAGGAGATTCAAGTAAACAAGGGTCTGAAAAAAGAAAACTCTATCCTATTCATCCTGATTTTCGAAGCAATAGTAAGGAAGGTAAACTTCGTGAATGAAAACATTATCACTAATCAGCCTCAAACACACATATGCAGATGATCTAGCAAAGACAAACGTGGTACTTATAAGAGAAATTGAATAATTAAATAAACAAAAATGGCTAGGGATAGAGCAGCTCATCTATTATTTGTGGACTTGACGACAGCTTATGATACAATACCCCTATGCAGACTATGGCAAGTACTGGGAAGGTGATCTATTAATATTAAACTACTAAAAGCAATAAAAAGGTATTACAACGATCTTCGATCAAAAATGTAGAATAACAACCAGTTTTTCGAGAATTTTAGGGTAAATAAGGGAATAAGACAATGGTGCAGTCTATCTCCAACACTCTTCAAAAACACCTGAGTGAGGCACTGAAGAAATGAAGAAGATCATGTTCTGGAATGATTATACCATTAAACGACGAATCAACCCTATATACGCTTCATTTCGTGGATGATCAAGTATTCATCGCACAGGCTTAGGAAGACCTGCAATTAGTAACAAAGCGATTAATACAGGAATACGAGCATTGGGGACTAAATGTTAACTTAACAAAAACGAAATACATGTGCATAGGAGGAGCTGAAAAAAATCGAGGAACGGGTCATAAAGGGGAAAAAATAATACTACTAACGCACTAAATAGAAAAAGATCTAGCTATATAACAACGGTTTTAAAAGCGTAGTACTTTATGGTTGCGAAACCTGGCAAATCACTAAGGGAATGGAACAAAAACTCCTTGTTCTGGAAATGGATTTTTATAAAATTCTGAGCTACAGTTTATAGTTATACTTTCTCATATTCTGTCTCTGATGAATTGTCGGCGCTTCAAGAGAATTGACTGTAGGGTCTATGCTCCTGCTACTAATAATATGATCAAGTTTCTACATGTTGAAATTTGTTCCCTCTGTTCAAATAGAGTTGTCAATTGTCAGAAGATAATTTGACCAATAGGCGACCAATAGCTATAGTCTTGTTCTGCGAAGAGGTGTAACATGTATCGCAATGGCATGCAGAAAAGTCTTTTGTTAGAGAATGATGATGAGTGTCTTAATGTAATCATGTATTTCTATATATCTTTATCACTTATTCGTATTTATACTTCACAAATTAATACTAAAATTGACAAGTGATAGTAAAAATTAAATACATTACTTCTGTCTAAGAATTTATTACTTTTTAAATTCAACTGCTACAAAAACCAACAAACCAAAAAACAAAGCCAAACCTTCAAAAATGCTCACGTCCAATAAACTCATGATGAATCATAAGGTTGTACCTTTTTTACAAAGTATGGCAAATCAAGTCTAAAAGTAAAAAGGAGGTACTTAAAAATCGATTAGTAACCAACCAGTTCCATCGTGTTTACACTAACGAATTAAAATAATAGTACAGTACTCCTATAAAAGTGGGATGATACTATTAGTACCGCCTTTATTATTTATTTCGTCTATTACTAATATCAAATTAGCAATATATGTAAAATTGACCTGAATTTACGATTTTTAAATAACTGGTAATCGTACTAATGATACAGAACTGTATTAGCGGACGAGGACTATAACTGAACTAAAAGTAAAGACGATCCATTAATCATCCGCATCAAAACAAAAGACGAAAAAAAATCTTTGATTCAATCTAAAGTAAACCCTCCGCGAGAGGTCACCCTATAATAATGTCAAATCTTTTTATTTGTTTACAATTAACTGAACAATAATTGTATTGACTGGACAGATCAGAAACTATTCTGATTACAATAAATGAACCAGAACAAAAGAGTGTAATTCCTTGGTGTACATCTATGATCTGCTTACTTATAGCATCGTCCAATATTCTAAAAATAACAAATATAAAAGTGATGTATACAATTGTTTAGTTGAGAAATTACTCTATGTTGCTTTTGACATATAGTATAATCAACATTTAAGAAACTCAAATTAAATGAAATTGATTTTATCGAAAATACAAAGATAATATTCAGTTTATAAAAAAAATCGTAGAATTTTATAGTCAATAGTATGAGTATCTATTCTATCTTCCGTTTAGTAATAACGATTTTTATAATTTAATTAGAAAACATCGAAAATAAAAATTGAATTTGTATAGAAAAATAATAGTCGTACTTCAAAATGTCTTCTATAAGCAGACATAATAAGATCCACTGGACACAAAAAGTATTTGAAATGTTTAAGATTTAACTGCTTACTTACCAGCTAATTAGTCTACTGCGCCAATAAGAGAAAGGCTTTCCAAAAAGCTCTGAAATAAACGAAAGATAAAATTTCCTAAAAAAATTTATTAATGCTCTATAATAACTCTATTATATATGCTATGATACTCATCTGTTCGTGCAGGGTAAAAGAGACGAAAAGAGGTCGAGAGAAAGACCAAGAATCTAATAGTTAAGAAAGATCAGTGAATAATTTGGCTGCATCTCCATTAAGTAGTTTATTGTAGCAGCGCCAAATGAATACAGTCGAACTCCCTTATTAGAATACCGGTTATAGAAATATCCCGGTTTAAAGAATAGAAATTTGAGGTCCCGAAACGTTTCCAGTCCCTTTATATAAGAGTACGTCTTAATAAAATAATATCGCTTTTCGGTAAACGAATAACTTTTTATGTACAATTTTCTAAAAATTAAAATGACGTCTGGTTTATTATGGTATGTCAAGTAATATATACTTTTTCATTTATTTTTCTTCTTCTTCTTTTGGCATCATAACCCTGGATGGGTCTTTGCCTGTCTGGCTATGTCCTTCCATTCAGATCTCTCTTGGGCCCTTCTGCTCCATTGTCTAATATTCATGGTTTTCAGATCGTCTTCCACGTCATCCAACCATTTCGTCTTGGGCCTTCCTTTTTTCCGCCTTCCTACCGGCTTCCACTGTAACATATTCTTTATCGTTTTCATGTCTACTTGTCGCTGAACATGTCGCAGCCATGACAGTCTTTGACTTTTCACAAATCTTACAATGTCATACCCTTCATTCAGTTCATTAACCTCCTCCTTTCTCCTCATTCTCCATGTGCCATCTTCCTCTTGGACCGGGCCATATACTTTTCTCAGTATCTTTCTCTCGAATGTACTGAGTTGTGCTTCCTCTTTTTTCGTCATTACCCAGGTTTCACAACCAAAGGTTACTACGGGTCTAATCAAAGTTCTGTAGATAGTCATTTTGGTTCTTTTGTCTAATAATTTCGATGTCATCAATCTATTATTAGCATATTATGTATGATTTCCACTGGAAATACGTGCATTAATTTCGCTTCTTTCGGAATTCTTCTGATTGATTTCTGTGCCCAGATATGTGAAGGCGTCCACACGTTCAATAGTATAGTTGTCTATTACTATAATATTTTCAATCGCAGGTGTTCTTTTGATGGTCATGTACTTGGTGATTGTTTCGTTTATTTTAAGCCCTCTTTTTTGTGCTTCAGGATCAATTTCCTTGAACGTTTCCATTAGTTGTGTCTTGCTTCTATTAATAATGGCGACATCATCTGCATATGCAGTAATTTGTACTTTTTTGGTGTTAATATGGTCGGTTACATTGGTTTTTCTGATGACTGCTTCAAGGATTATGTTCAACAGCATGGTTTAAAGTGCGTCCCCCTGTCTCTCCCCCATGTCAAACAGGGGAAACAGTTCTCCATCTACTCTAACTGCGGCTTTTGAGCCCTGCAACGTCATTTTTATGAGGTGGATATATTTTTTTGGTATACCTAGATTTCGGAGGTCTTCCAGCATTTTGTCTCTTTTCACACTATCAAAAGCTTGTTTAAAATATTTTTAAACTTTTTCATTTATTATAAGCACTAATTCGAGCCTTACCTGAAATATCCAGAAGTAATAAGTATTTCTTCATTTATCTAAATATTTATATTGAGCACATATTTCGTTGCCTCTTCCTACGTGCTTGCAAGTGAATTATGGCGTTGTTAAATTCGAAGAGAAAGGAAAAACTTCGAAAGAAAAAAATGAATGTAATGGAAACAACCCAAGTGCAGTCAAATCAAAACTGCTAAAAAGTTCAGGTGAGCAAACTTTTAAAAAACCAAGTCAGTTTCATCAACGATTGGCGAGCTAATTTAAAATCAACCCAAAAACGAGAATGCAGTGGGAAAGCTTCAGACGTCGCACAGGTATTGCCCGAGTGGTTTACTCAGAAGAGGGCCCAAAATGTTCCCAGCGGTCCAGATTTAAAAAAAGCTGAATAGAGGAAAATTTGGATTACGCTAACTTCAAAGCGACAAATGGATGGTTCTGTAGATGGAAAAATCGTTCACAAGTTTTCTTCAAAGAAATTGTTGAAGAAGCAAAAGATGCCGATTTATCTGCGGCAAATACATGGATAAGTAATATGTGTACAATTGTGACGAAACTGCGCTTTATTAGCGAGCTACTCCAGACGGCACATTTTGTTTCGCAAGGGACAAAGCTGTTTGTGCTAGTTCCGATGGACGCCATAAATTGCCACTTTTAAAGGTGTTTTAAATGCGTAAAATCATTGCCCGTAAAATAGAGTTTCAATAAAAATAGCTTGGAGGATAACAATCCTATTTAAGGAAGTGACATTGAATTGACATGACAAGGTTATTGACTTCGAAAAGAAAATTGCAGAAAAAAAAATAGAAACGTTCTTTTACTTTGTTGACAACTGTTGTGTCCATAAACCTGACGTGAGGCTGAATAATGTAACAATACATTTCTTACCCGCCAATACAACTTCACCTATTCAACCGATGAATCTAGGAGCTATTTCCGCTTTTAAGAGAAATTATAGAAAACAATTTGTAATTATAACTTTATTGCTAGTTCCAATGAGTATGTACTATTAGCAGATCATAGCAATATTACATAGTATTTACTATTATTACATATCTTCAGTACACTTATTTCTACTAGATATTTTATCAATGATTGGTTATTACTGGTTATAGGAATATTTTTGCTTCGCACGAAAGCTATTCCAAAAAGCGGGTTCGATTATAGCTGTAATGATTGCTAACCTCCGCCGGTAGATGGCTCCATAAGAAGACGAGAGTATTTAGAAATATATATTCCATATATTTTTAACATCTCTCACTAGCTCAGTTTTCAGAGTATGTAAAAAAATAATTTATTAAAATGGTTTGGGTAGTCTAGAAAAAAATTGAATTTGGAAAAATAGATCAAAGGAAAATATTGTTTCATTAAAAAAAATCTGAAATTTAACAGAAGATGTTTTAATATCTACCAAAGATTCTCTATAGATATCTCGAAACACAGAAAGACAGCAAAAACTATGACAAGTAAAAGTAGACAACTGAAGCAGTAACGAATTCTAACTATAACTCTCAAGTACTTTTTTGTCCCGATCCTAGTTAGAGTTTAGCTCTGAACAACTATTTTATGTAGCTTTACAACTGTTACCTACTTCCTTCAACTACCAATAATATTTTAAGACTGAAACTAATACACCTAAATAGTAGATGCTTAGCGATCATTTAGTTCTAATAGAAATCTTCCTTCTAAGTATATTCTTTTCTTTTAATATAAACGATAAGGTACTACTAGGCTTCAATTGGAAATTCAAGCTTAGAAAATCGGCATACAACTCGGTTCTAACGAAAAAACTAGTTGTCTACTTGTTAGTCATTTTTTTACTTATTTACTAAAATAGTTTATGTACATTCTAGAAAAACACTGCATTGTTGATTCGATAATCTTTTCGGGAAATATATATAAATATTGTTAAGTTTGACAACAGTGTTACTTAAACCGTGTGGGCCGCGTTGCTGTCGGTTTTCTCTAATTTTCGGCAAATTCCTATCTGTAATTTGACGAACAGGACTACCACCTAGTAACTGAAAGGTAGATGTTTATATGTCACAACTGGGTGTTCGTAAAAATGTTTAATCAACACCGATAATTATGAGAATATGGTTTTTTATGAGAACGTAGAAATTCTCATAAATATCTTAATGATATGCCATATCCTTACTAAGTCAGATACTTTTCTTTATTTCATGATTTACCAGGTCTACCCACTCGACATATTTGCTGCATATTTTTTCCTTATTCCTCGCTAACTTCCAAGTTGTAGGTCTTTTTGAACAATTTGTACCTCTTCTTTACTTACTTGTTCTTTCTTTGGAGCAAAATTGTGTTTGTTATTATTATTCTTCCTTATAATTATTCGTCCTTTATCACGCTTAAGAATTCTTTTATATGCTAAAGATTTAATGCTAAAGCATTTTTTGAGGTATCCAAAAACCTCATTATGTTTTTACGGTATTTAGCTGAGTTTCCGTTCATTTCTGTGTTTCTCATCGATCTGTCTTTTGTTCCTTGTTTCGCTCATCAAACAAGCCCAAATTACCTTTCTACCTGATTCCTTTTTCAATACGTATGGTTCCTTTGATTCTATATATATGTATCGTGCCTTGTTTGGGTAAGTATCTCGCTATCTTTTCATTTTTCACTATTATTATCCATATTAAAGTTGAAAAATTAAGCTTATTATTAAGTTCATGGTATACATATCTTCCTTAATATGAATTCTTACATCTAACCAAAAACACTCGAGAATAGCGCAGAATAGGACTGACTTCCTTTAAAAAAAATCTAAGCTTCCTTTGTTTGTTTTGCCTTATTTTTCCTCAACTTAAACATCGTACTTTTCAAAATAGAATTGTTCTACTTTTACCATCTTTCTAGTCATCAGTTAATGTCTAAATTTTATAGAATATGTCCTTGTTATCAAAGGCATGTATAAAAAGTGTATAGATTGAAAATTATTGTTATTTGTTGAATTTCAGGTTCTAATAGATTAACTCAATAAAAACCTTAATTTTATTAGATATTTAACCTTTGAATGAACACCCGCAGTATGCCCTATTAGATTTTATGTGTTTTTTCACTTCATTCTTAAGTTAATATTAGCAGGTATATACTAGAAATTTGTATGGATAAAACTGCAATTTACTTTTTATTTTTAAGTATATAAGTCTTTTAGTCCGCCTATGAAACGTCATTACAATACCTACTTCTATTTATGATGCTATAAAAGAAAATTGGAAAACAAATAATAAGTAAAGGGAATATATGATTTTAAACATGAAAAAATGGTTAAGAATTAATAATATTTAAGTATTTAGATAAAAAAAGTCCAAAATTTATAAGACTTTATGAGTTATAACTTTTGGAACTAGAGGATCTTGAAGTACGACGAAAAGAATCTTGGAAAACCTCAAAGAAAGTATAACTTCAAAACAGGTTTATTTGTCTGCACACATAAATATACTATAGTATATAACCATGTAAATATGAGAAGATTCTTCAGTAACCTTTACAAAATATGGCTCGAATGACCAATATTAAATATGTTCTTCGGCAACCCCAGGACGATGGAAAAACTTTAAATCTTGATGTGTAGCTGACAACTGATAGATAAACTTAGAAGCTTTACTATTTGGAAGCTCAATCGCTTCTTGGCAAGTTAGAACAATTTTCTTTTAACGAAAAAACCCAAAAAGTAAGTTTCAGTTTTTAAACGATGGATTGCTAGTGTAAATATTTTGATTTTGTGGAAAGACGTACCAGTACCACTCACTAACATCAAATGGTACTGCTTAGTCGCTACATGTACATAACTATGTAATAAATTACGTTCAGAAAAATCTACTGTCTCTAAATTTGCCGTCCACAATTTTCCATTCCACAAAATTGTATTGAAATGGTCATTTATTTACGCTTATACATAGTATCTTCACGAATTATCAAAGAAAATATCTGAGGTCCCATTGGCCATGTTGTGTTTTCCAAAAGAACGTATAAATACAAGAAATGGGGAGTAGAGATGACAAATCATCCACTCAAAAATGGGGGTTTAAAATGATTTAAACAAAATTTTACGTTACTCCTAACATTTTTCTGGTCTGTAAGAAACAACTGACTGGATAATATTGTCATATCGTCTTTTATTGCTTCGTTTCGTCATTTTACCTATATTCTTAATATTGGTCATCATTTCTTTATTGAGTGATACACCTCTGCCTGTTTCAGTTAAATGTGTGTATGTTGAATACAATTTTAACTACAAAGGGGTTGGTACGCATCCCTGTTTGATACCTCTATGCTTGAAATATATCCCTAATAAAGTTTTTTGCTACATCACGACATATATTATCTGTCACTCTTACAAGTGTTTGATGGTTTTCACGATCAGAAGCTTTCCCGTAGTCGATTTTTTGTTTACTGTCTGGAAATCGTTGGCGACACATTTAGGTGATACCAAAAAACTTTCTAAGCTATAAAATTAGTCGAATTATTTGTATGTAGGAGAAAATGTTTATAAGTGTAAATAGAATAAAAATTGCGCATTGCTTTATAATTAAATTCCCATAAAAAATAAACCAATTGGCGATTTTAGAAATGAGTTTTACGTTGTAAATTTTTTTAATTTGATAAAATTGTGAAATTTCCAATTTTCAATTAATAAAACATGTGGCACTACTCTATTTATTCATTTCTATTATTAACATTAAAACGTCTTTAAGGTACCATCATTATACGATTTATTAGTACAGTTATCATCTTCACAAGAAATAAGGAAAGAGATAAAATGGACTTTGATCATTAAAGCTGCTGAATATAGCTAAAAAATTGCGGTTTACTAAATTTACTATTAATTTATACTAATACTACAATCACAGTAGTGGAGTCACTCAAGGTAGCTTCTTCTTCTTCTTTTGTCCTCACAACTCTCGGTGGTTATTTATCTATCTTGCTACTTACCTTTATATAAACCTGTCTGTTCCTATGTCTTCATTTCTTCTCCCGTATGTTCTTCCTCTTTTTTTCACTAGCACGTACGTCGGAATACACCCGGTGATAACTCCCAACGCCCCGGCAGAGAATGTTCTGTATTCACACGCCACCCTCAATAGACTCTTCCTGTCTGCTCGGGTGAGCTGCTTTCTGTAAGCCTTTGTTAAAACTGCAGTTCTCCAGACAGGCGCAGCGTAGAGGACGATCGATTGCACAACAGACTGAAGGGCCCTCCTCCTCCCAGTTTTGGGCCCTCCGATGTTGGACATGATCCTCCCCAATGCGGCGTTTTGACTCAGAGTCAACCCTTAAATACCTCAAGCATTTCTTTGGATCCACTCTCTTTCCTGCACATTCGAATGTTATCCCGTCCCTTTTCCTTGATCCCTTGGGAATTATAGCCTCGGTCTTACCCGCAGCCAGTTCTAGCTCATGGATTTTCATCAAAGTATGTCCATTTAATAATCTAAAAATATGATTGCTTTAGTTGCGAGGGGTCCCGGATTCAAACTGGAAACTCATTCCAGATACTAGAAAACCAAAAAACGCTTTTCCTTTTGATTTTTCTTCATGAAAATTTTATGAGCAATTTCAGAAATGGTTTTGGTATTCTTGTTGAATTGTATTTGTAGAGCGTGCAGATATTCTTGTTTCTTTGTTGATTTGTTTAATAAGTCCACATTTTTTTTACCGTTTCTGTTTTTTTTTTGTAGTTTTGCTTCCACAAGATAGTGGTCTAAGTTAGAAAATCACTCTTGAATATATCTGTTGCTCAGGGTAGCTTATACTTCCCATGAAAAAAAAACAGATAAGATATTATTAAAATAAATAGTAATGTCACAAGTAGAAAACTAAAGTAGAACTTGAGCCATGAGTGAAAATGTACCAGAGAAGAAGCTTATTACAAATTTTTATGGCATTAATTTACGTCTTTAGTAGACGACAATACTTTGAAAAACTCTTTGACTTTGACATCTAATATATTCAATTAAATTTTGTCCCGTGTCTTAATTTCTTTTACACTATTGTCTGTTATATAAAAAGATAAATATTTTTTTCAAAAATAATGTACAAATACTTGAAAATACAGAGTATATTTTGAAAATAACTGTACGAATAATAAAAAATTAAGGCTCTATTAAATAGTTCACAAATACCACACCAAAAAGTGGGAAAACATTTATTTCCTATTATTTTGTGTTACTTTAAATCACGTATTCCCTTCCTACAGATTTTAAAGAGTATAAAACACAATCGTCAACTAAAAAACCATTTTTTAAGTAGCCTTAATTTTTATGAACTCGAAATGCACCATAAAGTGTACATCTTTCATTCCATATTATATTTTAAGCTTAAAGGTAGGTATAGCAGATTTTCCACAAATCTCTTTGCACGTCATCGATCAGTTCTTTTGTCAGTTCAGTTTTATGATGTTACAACCAATGTTGCCTAATTTTTTTAATAGTATAAATATATAGTATATAAGTATTTGTAAACCACCATGTAAAACACCATAAGTAAAGGTTTATATAAGTGTGGTGTATGAAAATTTGTATGGTGATATAGTTTGATGACTTGCAAAAGAGTTCCAGGAAAAGTGAATCGATTATTTTTGCTTTTAAAGAAAACATATGTTTCAGGACCAACAACAGTGCTATTTATCTTAAGAAGAAGAGGAAGTATACTAGTTATCTATTTCTAATAACTTTTCTGCATGCAGTTACTTTTAACATTTACACGAGAACTTTATTGACATTTTTTTTGCTTGTAAAACATCAATCACGTCATTTTTCATCACATTTTTCTCTAACAGTGAAAGACAGACAGATATAACACAACAAAAATTGGATTTTTTTTTGGCGTACCCTTGAAGAAGTAACATTGGAAGAATTAAGAAAAATGAAAACATGCCCAGGGCATTCACCTACGAGAACTCCGGGTTTCTATGGTTAAATAGTGGTATTACAAATTTGAACTACCAAATGTTAAAATATATATCAAATTGTATTAAAATACACATGATCTTTATTATAGAAATTATTCAGTAGTAGAAATATGTGGTAATGTCACCAAAATTCCTTGCTGGTGGCTGCACACTTTCTAATTGTGACATTTTACTGTCAATAGATTGTACTATTATAATAAAGATATTTTGATCAAATCTATTTAAAACATTTTTTTATTTTTTACTAAAAATGGCTTACTAAAGTTTAAATAATTTTAAAAATTGTACTAATTTTCATTTTACCTTATTTTTATTTAAATTAAACTATAAACTAGTCTTTATTATTTATTAGGGGCTTTAAAAGTTCTTATGAGGTAATAGTATAGAAAATTCAGATTATTTAGAATCAAGACCATTCTAACCTACAAAAATTTACAGCAAAACGTCACATTAATCTAAAAGTCAAATTGGTTACCCTTACTAAACAATAGGGAGTTTTTGTAACTACCTAACCTAACGTATCTCCCTATACGTAAAGAACTAACGTATCTAAGAAGATGAACGTTAAATTGAGAGTTAAAGTTCTGCACGCAACATAACGATGGTGTTGCCCTCATCGAATTAGTGATTAACTAATAAATTGTCAGGATTTTAGGGGCTGCGATTTTAGGGGTTGTGCTCAAAGCCTCATAGCCTATCTACTCAGGTGTGCATTTGGTTACCTTCGGCTCTATAGGGATGTGTATGAACGTAACGTACCAGCCCGTTACGTTAGGTAATACGTATCTAGATACGTTATTTAAACCATTAATGCGCATGCTTATATGTCAAAAAGATACGTTACGTATACGTATTTGCTTGCACAAAAACTCTCTAATATCCAGTGGGAAGGTCACGTAAACCGTAAATCTCGGCTATTAGAAAGAGATACAAGGACTACTCGTATCTTTTTTCTCTGTCGCACTGGGGGAAAGGGTTTGAAATTATAGCGCGCAATCTAGGTATTATACGTCTATGTTTAGAACATGGTTAGAACTATAGACATATAATAAAAATAGAGTGAGTGCTGCAATAGATATCCGTTGCCTCATTACGAAAGAAAACTGACGCAAAGCTGGCATATCTTTCTAATGGATGGACTTTATCGACCACGTGACTTTCTTCTTTACGTGCCATCTCCGCGACGGAGGTTGGCAATCATCATGGCTATTTTGATCTTAGATGACGTGACTTTCCCATTTGTCATTTAGCTCACGTGGTCGATAAACCCGGCCCGTTAGAAAGAGATATAGATACTTCTTTGCGTCACTTTTTTGTGTCGGACTGGATAAATAGGTCGTGATTGTAGCACTCAGCAGACTAGTTCTATTATATGTCTATGGTTAGAAGCAAGGCTGATTAACCACAAAAAAATGACAGCACACGTCATACGAATGTGACGTTTAAATAAAGGGGGCGATGTTAAAATTGTACTGTTAAGGATGAGTATTTAGAGGTTACTAATTTGGTATATGATTTATACTAATTTAGTGGAAATAGTTTTTAGAATGATACAAAATGAGGTACTACAAAATACTGTTTTAATAGAACGGGAATTTTATGGTTGTGCAGTCGTTTAGCACTAGTTTCTTTGTGATTATAATAGTATATTCTTCATTTTTATTTGTTTTTGATATGCCTCTTTTCTAGAATCTATTTTCTTCGATATATTTTTTCAAAAAGTATTCTGTTTTATTTAATAAATTGAACAGTATTTTATACTCCTAAGTTGCTTGGTTCAAGTGGTTCATCGTTATTTTGATGCAGGGATATTTTAATATTTATACAAAATATATCATAAAGTTATCTCTTGAAGATCAGAAGAATCCAAGACTAATTTGTCTTTGTAATATTGCTGGAATTCGCATGTACTGATTGAGCTCTGCAAGGTTGATAAGCAACAATACTATGATAATATATGTAAAGAAATTGAGAAACTTTAAAGCCAGAACTTGGCCGTTAAATACCACACAGGAACCTTGAGAACCAACAGAGAAGATATAGCAAAGACACATATATCACATATCAACTAGATTTACCAAAGATAGAGGTATTCGAGAATACTTTCAGAACATCAAATAACTAATAGAAAAATCTAAGCAATTCAATATCCAACTATACATTTGTTCCACATCTCTAACCCTATTCAAAATATACTTAGAAAAAGCCTTGACTACATGGAAAAGAAAATGCGAAGACATGAGAGTACCGGTACGGAACGAATACCTATATACGTTAAGCTTTGCAGACGATCAAGTAGTGATTGCACAAGACCAAGACGACCTCAGCTACATGATGAAGAAACTACAAGAAGAATATACCAAGGCTGGCCTAGATATTAACCTCGCGAAAACAGAGTACCTATCTACAAGTGAAGAAGACATAGAAGATCTACAGATTGATGACAACGTAACAATCAAAGGAAAGGATAAATTCAAATACCTGGGGTTTATAATCACGAAAAAGGCAACAACAGAGGAAGAAATTACACAAAGATTAGGACAAACAAGAACAGCAATCCGACAACTTAACTCAGTATGGTGGGATAGACACCTAAATATGAAGACAAAAACGCAGATTTATAAAACATTAGTGCGAAGTATTATGACATACGGGGCTGAAAATTGGATCATAAACAAGAAAAACAGTAGTAAGATAGTAGCAACAGAGATGGAATGCCTGCGAAGATGCTGCAGAGTAACAAGAATGGATAGGAGAAGTAATGACGAAATAAAGCAAAAAACATCAATAGAAACAGACATACTAACATATATAGAACAAAAAAGATTAAAGTGGTATGGACATGTAAGAAGAACTAGCGACAGCAGATGAATAAAGAGAATAACCGAATAGAGCCCCATAGGAAGGAGGAAAAGAGGACGACCCCGAAAATCCTGGAGGAACGAAGTAGATGACGCCATGAGTAAGAGAGGCCTAAACGATGGAGAATGGAACAACAGAGAGAGATGGAAACGGTTGAGCGAGGGAAGGCAGTGAATACTGTAGAATCCCTAAATATATATACATTTGTTTTATAGATTATCGCAAAGCGTTTGACAGGGTCAAATGGAAACGCTTATGGCAGATACTAAAAGAAGTAGTTTTAGAAGTAGAAGTCCTTGACGCACTCTAAAAAGAGCGCAGTATGCAGGAAGGCTTGAATCAGTCTATCTGCCATCGTGCACAGCAGTTGGATATGTATTCATCCACTTTATGAAAGATTTTGTGGAAAAATCTTACTTTGCGTGCTTACAAAATCCAACTTCTGTTGGATTAAAACTGACTATTCGGTGTGCTTTATGGTCTGATGGAATCTGTCACATAACACATCACTCGCTTCGTTCCACATGATCTATCTCGTCCTAATTTTATTTTATGCATCTCAGAGAATTTAATCAGAATAAAAAGAATTTAAACTGGAAAATGAAGTTATAACCTGAAAACGGTAACATTCATACCAAATGAAAAAAGAAATCAATACTATAAATCAAAAAATTAATAGATAGTATTGAGGAAAACGAAAGGATAACGAAAAACTAGACTAGAAACTTTTTTAGTTATTTCCAATACCGTTATCATGCTGTCATACATTAATAAATTATGTTTAATTTACTTGATAAAATCATTTATACCTCATAGTCATATACAAAATGTTCACTAAGTATAAAAGCTTATAGAACACTCTTCTTTATCATTTACTATTTCAGTGAGATTCATGCCTGACAAACCAGCAACGGCCAATGCTGGAAATATTCAATACATCCCGGCCAATCAGCCAATGCCCTCTGGAGGATCGGGAGCAGTACAAGAAGTAACAGGTACCGCCCAGAAGACTGGCTAAAACTCCCGTGGATCTCACCTTATCTCAGTCATAAGACCGTTGAATTTCAAATATGGTTTTACTGTTTACTGATTCAATTTGTTCGTTTTCTTCTCGATTTGACGGAAAACTTCGATTCAACGACTATTTAATGTTTTATCACATTTTAAATTATAATTTTAAGCTTGAGTGATGAATATGTCTTCATTTAAATACAATAACTAAAATAAGTGAAGTAACACCAAGAATTGTTACATTTTTGTGATATGGTACTCAATTCTTTTTGCGTGTTTACGTCTACTTCGTCAGAACCAATAAATATCGTAAAAAGCGGCAACGCTGTAGCACTCAAAATTCGTGTGTGTTTTGAAAAATTAGTTGGTTTTGTGCAAAAAGTGTCCATTATCGGAGAAATAAGTATAGTATAGTTATTTTTATAAGATGTACCTGGTATGGAGTGTACCAGTTTTATTGAAATCTTTCTGTCACACAACACATCACTCGCTTCGTTTCACTTGATCCATCCCGTCCTAATTTTATTGTATACATCTCCATCTATTGCCCCATTACCATTTACTATCCAAAGATATCATTTTATTTGTAGTAACTCCGTCATTAACTGAACATTCCAAATACCTACCCTGTTTTTATCCTACTAAGTTTTAAACATATTTCCCCTAGAGTTTGTCTTCACCTTTCCAGTGTTTGTTTTAAATCCCTTTCAGTATTTCCTAATACTACTACTACTAAGGATTTCCACAGTTTTCACTGTCTTCCTTCACTCAACCGTTTTCTCCAATTTTCCCTGTCATTCCAGTCTCCATCTAGCAGGGTTCTTTTCTCCATAGCCTCGTCGATTTCATCTCTGAATGACCTTCGGGGTCTTCCTCTCTTTCTTCTTCCAATCGGGCTCCATTCTGTGATTTTGTTTATCCAGCGTCCTCTGTCCGCTCTTCTGACGTGGCCGTACCAGGATAGTCTCTTCTCCTCTATATAGTCGATTATGTCTGATTGCACTCCCATTCTCCGCTTAATCTCTGCGTTTTCAATTCTGTCTCTTTTTGTAAGTCTACAGCTTCTCCTCAGGAACTCCATTTCTACTGCTCTTATTCTACCTCTATTTCTCTTGTTTATTGTCCAGTTTTCGGACCCATATGTCAGGATACTTCTTGTCAGGGTGTTATATATTCTCTTTTTTGTCTTTATCGTAATGTTCTTATCCCACAACACTGAGTTTAGTTGTCTTATACAGTTTCTTGTTTGTCTCAGTCTGTTGTTTATATCTTCTTCTGTTGTTCCCTGGTTCGATATTATGGTTCCTAAATACTTGAATTTATCTGTTCCATTTATTTGTCTTCCCTCGTCTATCTCTAGGTTTCTCATATCCTTGTTTTCTGTTGTTAGGTATTCGGTTTTCTCTAAGTTTATTTCCATTCCGTTGTTTTTATACTCTTCTTCTAGTTTTCTGAGCATAAAGCTGAGATCTTCTTCATCTTGTGCGATGACTACTTGATCGTCGGCAAAACTTAAGGTGTATAGGTATTCGTCTCTTACTGGTATGCCCATTCCTTCGCACTTTTTCCTCCATGGTTTGAGTGTCTTTTCCAAGAATATTTTAAACAGAGTAGGGGACGTAGCACAGCCTTGTAGAAGTCCTTTTGTCGTCTTAAATGGATTGTAGGCTTTATTTCCACATTTAATAGCTACTTTGTTTTCTTTGTATAGTGCTTTAACTGCTTTTATTAGTGTTTGTCGGATTCCGAGATCATTCATTGCTTCCCATAATTTGACTCTAGGTATTGAGTCATATGCTTTCTTTAGATCAACAAAGGCCAGATGGACCGGTCTACCTTTTGCCATTTTCTTCTCTATCAGTTGTTCTAATGTGTACGTATGATCTAGGCATGATTTTCCTACTGTGAACCCTGCTTGGCCTTCTCCAATTTTTCCTATTATTTCAGTTTCTAGTTTTTCTTTAATAATTTTCCCGTAAAGTCTACGTACCGACGATATTATACTAATTCCTCTATAGTTTTCACATTTTTTCCTGTTTCCTTTCTTATGTATGGATGTGATGTATGCTTGTGTCCATTCCGCAGGTATTTCTTCTCCATTTAGTCCTCTTTCGAACATTCTATGTAGCATGCGGAATAACTTTTCCGTTCCGTTTTTAATTAGTTCGTTTGGTATTCCTCCGAGTCCTTTGGCTTTTTTGTTCTTCAATGTCTTGATTACTCTCTTAACTTCTGCCAGGTTTATTTCTATCTGGTCGTATGCCCCATTTCCTGCATGTTCTATATTCCCTTCCTGAAATTGGGGCGGTTTTCTGTAAGTAGTTCTACGTAGTATTCTTGCCACTCGTTTTCACTAATTTTGCCGATCTGGGTTTTCTCTGTCTTATTTCGTTGAAGTGCTTTTAATATTCGCCATGATTCTGACTTTCTCGTTCCTCCGATATGTCGTTCTATCTCTGTGAATGCTTGTTCCTATCCTTCGTTCTTTTCATTTGTTACTCTTTTCTTTACCTCTCTGTTTTTCGCTCTATATAGGTCTAAGTCTTCCTGTTTTTTGGTGTTTAGGTATTTTATGTGTAGTTTTTTCTTTTCTTTTATGCATTTCAATGTGTCTTCCCTTAATTTGATATTCTGATGGGTGTTCCTTTGGTCGTCTTCTCCAAGAGCTTCTAAGGCCGCTGAAATCAGGCAGGTTTTTATGTGTTCATGCATTTCATCTAACGTGTCATATCTGAATTCTTCTAGTTTTTGGTCTAGTCTTCTTTTGTATAAATCTTTTATTGATTCCTAATAACTTAACATAAAAAAATAAAAACTTAAAATTGGGCAAAAAGAACTTAATTAGAATAAAAAGAATTTAAACAGGAAAATGAAGTTATAACTTGAAAACAGTACCATTAGGTATAACGAAAATATAGAAATGAAAAAAGAAATCAATACTTTAAATCAAAAATTTAATTGATATATTGAGAAAAACGAAAAATTAATTTAGTTATACAGGTTACCAAACTTACTTCAGATAACGAAGAACTAGATTAAGAATTTAGCAGAGCAGAGCTTCCTGAAACAAAACTTTTTTAGTTATCTCTAGTACCATTATCATGCTGTCATACATTAATAAATTATGTTTAATTTACTTGATAAAATCATTTATACCTCATAGTCATATACAAACTGTTCACTAAGTATAAAAGCTTATAGAACACTCTTCTTTATCATTTACTATTTTAGTGAAATTCATGCCTGACAAACCAGCTACGGCCAATGCTGGAACTATTCAATACATCCCGGCCAATCAGCCAATACCCTCTGGAGGATCGGGAGCAGTACAAGAAGCAGCAGGTACCGCCCAGAAGACTGGCTAAAACTCCTGTGGATCTCACCTTATGTCAGTCATAAGACCGTTGAATTTCAAATATGGTTTTACTGTTTACTGATTCAATTTGTTCGTTTTCTTCTCGATTTGACGGAAAACTTCGATTCAACGACTATTTAATGTTTTATCACATTTTAAATTATAATTTTAAGCTTGAGTGATGAATATGTCTTCATTTAAATACAATAACTAAAATAAGTAAAATAACACCAAGAATTGTTGCATTTGTGTTATAATAGTACTTAAATTCTTTTCATTTTGAGTATTTACGTCTACTTCGTCAGAAACAATGAATACAGTTAAAAGCGACAACGCTGTAGCACTGAAAATTCCTTTCTGTGTAGTGTAGTCAAAATTTTTTGGTTTTGTTATTCGTTATGCGTAAAATAAATTCGATATTGGAGAAATGGGCGTACTGGTACAGTTATTTTTATGAGATGTACCTACCTATGGTGTGTCCTAAAAAATCTAGAAAAACTCAATTTGTTAATAATTGAAAATTGTAAATTAATTTTGAATGGATTTAGGCTATAAAGTATACAAGTGTAAGAATATAGACAGGGCTCTGCCAAGTCGAATTTAAGTACTATATAACATATTATAATTGTTGTACTAGTGCTAGAAGTCAAAATCCTATTTAGATAATTCTTTCGAAATAATGTTCAGTATTTTGGACATTTTTATACTTAGGTATTACCTATTTCCTTTATTATATATTTTAAAAAATACCTAAATTTTATTGACACTCTTAAAATGTATAAAAAGTGAGTATATACATAAGTATCATATCGAGAATGGTCTAATTCAGTAATATAACTAAAGAGCCAAAAATGCATTTCAATCATTGTTATTAATGGAAATAGATTGTAGAAATTATGTAAAGTAATTCGAAAACGTCTGAATAAATTTTCAGGTCCTGAAACCTATGCAACCAATTTATCATACATTTCTTAAATTAACGATAATGTCAGAACACATTTTGAAAATACACGGAAACTACACAAAAGCCTAAATCACACAAAAATCGCAAAATAAGACGTGGAACTGTCTCACTACTATTATTATTAATGTTTTTCTATATTAATCTGATACTCGTACTAACTGTCGTATTATATTATACATCATTAACGCAGGCAACCCACTATACACACTCATGTAACATATCGTGGCTACCTTAGTACGCAGGTAATGTCGATAACTAAAAAATTTGGCTAGAAAATCTCTAACATTTCGAGAGTTTGATATATTTCATTTGGTCTAAAACACGGCAAATAATTGTATTAATAAATGTGTAAAAATGCTTTATAGAAACTTTGTGTAATATAGTAGAGAAGAAAACGAACTGTGTACCTATAGATTTGCAAAGAACTTTATCAACAATATAAATATCTGTTAGTTAAAAGTTCTACACATCTTTTAAAAAACAGACAAGTGCTATAATTAACTGTAAGTAAAAAATGAGTGAACATTTTTGAAAATATCTTTAGGTAATTCATATAATTCAACTGTGAAAATGTAATTAATGATAGACGTTAAGTTATACGATTGCCAACTCAACGATATAATCTCACACTGTTAGGAATGTTTTATATATCGGGTGTTTACAAAAATATCTAAGTTTTTCGTTTATATTTACCAAAGAAGATGACAAAAGGACGAAAACATTAAAAATGTATACTTATATAGACTGCATGTGGTCATATTTTTCTTATGAGTTGTTTTAAACCGCTTGCATACATTCTGGAAACAGTCAAAAACTAATAGCAACGGCATGGATAGATGAATCTAATAGTTCTGATAGTAGATTTGTTATACCAGGTTCCCTTAGCAAACTACTGCAACCAATTTTCATGTTTTTTTGTCCGATTAAATCAAAAAACAGGTGAAGGTAAGAAAAACATGATAAATTGTTAAATGTGTTCGCACAGATATCTTGAAATACTTGTCAACCAATAAGATTTGGACTTGTCAACAAATCTGTAAACGACAGAAACGCCTAACGAAATCAATGTCCACCATTGGAAGCAGATTATTGTACGATAAAAATAAATTTGGAAATTTTTTTGTAAACACCTATTAGTGTATGAAAATATACATAAAATATTTAAGGCTATGAGACGTGTATACTTGTACTGGCTAATTTAGTGGAGTAGGTCGTAGTTTATATTTTTCTGTGAGATTATGTTGTGGCTTATTTTTCTAATTTATTTGAAATGTGTTATTATATGAGCATACCTACTATTATTGTATTTTACCTTATGTTAGAAAATAAAGACATGGTGTCTATGAGTGTTATTTCTTTATTTTTTCTTAGATATATCCAAATAAGGGCGACAGAGATATCCAGATGAAAATTAAAAGAGCAAAAGATCTTAAATCCGAAGGCGCACGAGTAAAAATTGCGTACAAAAAATTAATAATAAATGGGAATAGTATGGACGTGAAGCAAGAAATAGCAGAAACTGGCGGAAATGCAGGAAGATTGAATAGCGACTAATACCGATCCAAACAACTAACAACAAATAAACAGAACTCGGACAACGGTAACAAATGTGGCACAAAATAAAGTCAAGCTTAGTTTTTTATGATAATACTGCTTGTATATTAGGCAATACTCCACCTTGGGCGATGGTAACTTTTGAAAGCAATTTGTTTAATTTCTCGTCATTTCTTACAGCCAGCTGTAAATGTCTAGGAATTATACGGGTTTTCTTATTATTTCTTGCTGCGTTTTCCGCCAATTCCAAACATACTCACTCCATACTGGAGCTCCAGCACCAACACTTTCGGCATAATTTCCTTTCCTCAATAGACGATGAATACGACCTACCGGAAACTGTAAACCAACACGATTTGATCGGGATTTTGCTTTTCCCTTAACTTCGCCTCCTTTATCACGTCCAGACATGTTTTAGATTTCTACTTTCGTTAATTTCCCTTGGGTATCAAGTGAATACTGATCCCCTTACAATTGAAACAATTCTGCGAAAATCCATTATCGCGGTTACACCAGTATCACACAAAATTTGCACCATAAGACTCAAAGGTAAACTATATAACGTAACAATTATTAATTGAGGCTGATGAAGAAGAGGTCGAAAAATTCTAAGGAGAATTACAGGCAATATGTGATAAAATCCAAAGACACGATGCTGTTATAACATTCTTCTTCATATTGCACCGTCTCCTTTCGAATGTCGGCGATACAAATGGCAATTGTAGCTTTGAGAACTGCTGCACAAAATATTTCTGTGGATAAGCGGTCAAACCATTTCCTCAGGTCTTTCAGCCACGAGTTCTGGCGTCTTCCAACTGATCTTTTGCTCTGCACTTTACCTTCCAATATGATTTGGAGTAATTCATATCTTTCACCTCTCAATACATGATCCATCTATTGTATCTTCCACTTTTTGTACTCATGGAATTCGCAGCATCCTCAGGGTTATAACATTAGGAGATTTTAATGCTATGCTTGGAAAGAAGAAACTTTTCTAAATATATTTGGGAAAATAGTTTGCATGCTGAAACCAGTCAAAATGGATTTAGAGTTGCACAATTAGCAGCAGCAAATAATTATGTAGTTGATAGTACTAACTTGCAAAGAAAATATATCCAT
This sequence comes from Diabrotica undecimpunctata, assembly GCF_040954645.1. Classification (NCBI taxonomy): domain Eukaryota; kingdom Metazoa; phylum Arthropoda; class Insecta; order Coleoptera; family Chrysomelidae; genus Diabrotica; species Diabrotica undecimpunctata. The sequence continues at coordinate 174,070,019 of NC_092805.1, forward strand.
AAAGGAATGTGGAATATACCAGGAACTAACAAAGCCAATCAAATTGACCACATCCTTATCTCAAAAAGATGGGTAGACAGATATAACCACAGGCCCCCGCAGCATGAAGCTTGTGGGGGGGCCAGTATATCAGGGGCCCCATTTTGTCGTCTAATTATATGTAAAAATGTGTTGTTATATTATTTTACGCATGCATAGGCAACGTTTTTAAGCAGTGCCTGAAAATCTTCAAAAACTTCCTTCGATTTAGCAAAAACACGCCCCGTTCTCGTAACCCTAGGAGGTCTTCGTCATACAATACAATACATACCTGTAAGTTTAAATTAAAGAATTTCTTCTTCTTTAAGTGCCATCTCCGTGGCGGAGGACGGCAATCATCATAGCTATTCGAACTTTTGAGACGGCTGCTCTGAAAAGTTCATTTGATGTTTATTTGTACCACTCTCTCAGCCATGACATTCTACGCCTCCCGATGCTTCTCTTTCCTTTGATCTTTTCCTGCATAAGCTCAGTTGGAGCAAGGTGTATTTCTCTCCACGTGTAATATGTCCGAGATATTCCAATTTTCTTGTTTTAATTGTATTTAAAATTTCTGTTTCTTCATTCATCCTTCTCAGAACCTCTTTGTTTGTGACGTGTTCTGTCCACGATATTTTCAGAATTCTTCTACACACCCACAGCGCAAATAATTGCAGTTTTTTCATTGATGTTGCATTCAAGGTCCAAGATTCCATTCCATAAAACAAAGAAAAAACATAGCACCTCGCCAACCAACTCTTAGTTCCAATTTTAAATCCCTTAGATAGCACTCTTCTTATTTTGTTGAAAATTTCTCAAGCCTTTTCTATTCCATTTTTGATCTCTCTAATGTAATCATTTGTGGAGTTAATCATTTTTCCCAAATTTGCATATTTGTCCACTTGTTCGACGTTGGTTCCGTTTATTAGAAGATTCTCGTTATTTCTTTTAGTTTTCGATATTCTCATAAATTTAGTCTTTTTGACATTCATTATTAGACCGTACTCTTTTCCATACTCCGCTTTTCTGGTCACCAGTCTCTGAAGATCTTCGGCTGAAGCTGAAGATTAATATCTTCGGCAAAGTGTCGTCCGCATATCTAATGTTGTTAATGGGAACTCCATTTACCTTTATTCCAACTGTTTCACCCTCAAGAGCTTTTTTCAGGATCTCTTTTGAGTAGGCCTTAAAAATGATTGGCGATAATATTTCTTCTTTTGCAATATATGGACCTATTTCTTCTGACGTAAGTTCTATGTGCTCCAGATCTCCTCTTTCATCATCGAACAGTTCGTCGATATATTCTGCCCATCTTTGTACTTTCTTGTTCGTCTGTGTTATAGTAGTCCCGTGTCTATCCAAAGGTGCACCAGTGGGATTTTGTTTTCTTAGTCCTGCCAGTTCTTTAACTTTCTTGTGTAGGTTAAACAGATCATATTTATTTTGAAGGTCTTCGATCTTCTTGCATTTCTCTTCAAAGTATTTTTCTTTTGCTTGCTTTATCATCTTCCTAATCTCGTGGTTTATCTCTTTGTATTTATTGTTGTCTTTGTTTTTAAATTGTCTCCGTTGTTCCATTATATTGAGTATCTCGTCATTCATCCATTCTTCTTTTCTCCTTGCGGAAGTCTTTAGTATTTCTTTACAAGATTCCAGTAGACAACATTTTAGTCGATCCCAGTACTCGTCAATATCATTGGTGTTTGTGTTCAATTTGCTGCAGTTCACATGCAGTTCATGTTGGAGGCATTCTTTTACGTTAGGTTCCTTAAGTTTTCTTGTGTCTATTGTAGGGATTCTTTGATGTCTTTTAATATTCTTAAGGGTGAGTGTAATCTTGGTGATAAGTGGATTGTGATCTGAAGCCACGTCTGATCCAGGATATGCTTTCACGGCTTTAACAGTATTGCGGTATCTTTCATTGAACATAATATAGTCTATACAGGGTGAGTCATGAGGAACTTTACATACTTCTACCATATGTAGAGTCCCTCAGGGAGCATATTATGTGGCCACTAAAAAATGTCAACTCCTCTTCTTTATTAATTAACAGGGTGATTTGTGTAATTGACCATTTATTTCATTTTACCGTAGTGTTTATACGGCTTATTTGATTTTTTAAATTTTTGCATGATACAGTACACTACTATCAAGCATTCGACTAGTATTACCTAAACTAAAAAATTCCAGGACTGGCTTTGGAAAAATTAATTTAAGGATTCGTATTAAATATTACACCCTGTATATTTTTTTTTAAAAATGCAATAAGTGATTTTCAAACTACATAAATAGCCAATGAAAACGACATTAGCGACAATGTTGTCGCACTTTTATTAATTTTTTAGTGAACGATCAAATCTTACCAAAAATAGAACAACCATAATGAAGTATCAAATTATAAGGTATTAATTTAAACAAATATTATAAATTTCAAACATTTTAATTAAAATGAGTTCCTACAACATAATCTAATACGTAGAAAATTAACATCTTTACTGTCACTTTGTATTATCTCTACGATAGAATCAATTGTTTTTCAATTTTAAATTTTTACTCATAGACCGTATTGGGGCATTATTTTCGATAAAAAATAATAAATTAAATTGATTAAAAAGTCAAACCTTTTGTATGTGTTAGTTTTTGTTTATTGTAAATGATTAAAATTTTATGTCAAATAATAATACATTGCATCAACTGTACTAAATAAAAATAAATCTAAAAAAGTTTAAAATGAAGGTTGGCGTTGACCGTTTGACGTTTCTTGATATTTTATACCCATTGTCATTATTGTCATTATCAATTGATATTTATGTGTACAAGAATACATATTTTTTCTGTCATATCTACGTTAAGTACATTGTGTTAGTTTTGGTAGAGCTTGTGTTACTTTCGTTCAAAATGCCACATCAGTTTTCGACCACAGAATATGCAGACATATTATTTGTTCATGGATTCTGTAATGGGAATGGTAGGGCTGCTAGTAGAGAATATCGCAGGAGATTTCCTAATCGTCCAACTCCCAGTCATCCAACATTTGGGTCAGTTTTTAATTATTTGCGAGAAAATGGCACTTTTCCTAGTGGAACAACAAAGCGACATGTAGATGAAGCGCAGGAAGATGACATTATGGACGCCGTTACTATGAACCCTACAATAAGCACTAGACAAGTAAGTCGAGAACTCAATGTTACTCAATCAAAAGTAAGTAGAGTCTTACAAAAAAATAATCTATACCCATATCACATTCAAATGGTTCAGCGACTACATGCTGGAGATGAGATCGATAGGTTGGAATTTTGTAGATGGATTAACAATAATCGACCAACGCTATACAGGACACTATTTACAGATGAAGCCCATTTACCAGAGACGGGATAAATAATTCACGAAATTCACATGTGTGGGCAGAAGAAAATCTCCATGCTATTCGAGAACGTCGTTCTCAGTTAAGGTTTTCGGTTAACGTGTGGATTGGTGTCATAAATAACCAATTAGTAGGTCCTCATTTTTTTGATGGTCCTTTAACAGGGCAGGTCTATTTGAACTTTCTACAAAATATTTTGCCGAATTTGCTTGCCAACGCGAACGTTGCTATCCGAGGGATGTATTTTCAGTATGATGGGGCACCCCCACACTTTTTACTGGCAGTGAGACAACATCTCAATAATGTTTATGGCAACAGGTGGATAGGACGTGCAGGTCCTATTTCGTGGCCTTCAAGATCCCCTGATTTCAATCCCGTTGATTACCATATTTGGTTACGATTGAAGCAACTAGTTTACGCAGTGAATATTAATAACCGACAACAATTAATTGATAGAATTATACATTGTTGTAATACTATTAGAAACGATCCCCAGAGTATCCGTAATTCAATACGTCAATAAACAATTCGGCAACAAAAATGTGTACAGGCTGCAGGGCTCCATTTCGAAAATCTATTTTGAATTATTTTTATTTTGTTACCATTATTGTATCTTTTCCAGTTCTAATTTATGGGTTTATCATAACTATGTACATATTTTTAGTTTTTTTTTAATTGTCCTTCGTTATTGTTAGTAGTTACTGTTTTTTGTTGTGCAGTGACTCAGTTTATCATTTCAATTAAAATGTTTGGAATTTATAACATTTGTTTAAATTAATTACCTTATTATTTGATACTTCATTATGGTTGTTCTATTTTTGGTAAGATTTGATCGTTCACTAAAAATTTAATAAAAGTGCGACAACATTGTCGCATATGTCGTTTTCATTGGCTATTTATGTAGTTTGAAAATCACTTATTGCATTTTAAAAAAAATATATACAGGGTGTAATATTTAATACGAATCCCTAAATTAATTTTTCCAAAGCCAGTCCTGGAATTTTTTAGTTTAGCTAATACCAGTCGAATGCTTGATAGTAGTGTACTGTATCATGCAAAAATTTAAAAAAATCAAATGAGCCGTATAAACACTACAGTAAAATGAAATAAATGGTCAATTACACAAATCACCCTGTTAATTAATAAAGAAGAGGAGTTGACATTTTTTAGTGGCCACATGATATGCTCCCTGAGGGACTCTACATATGGTAGAAGTATGTAAAGTTCCTCATGACTCACCCTGTATATTATCCGATGTATCTGCGGGCGATCGCCATGTATACAGTGGTCTGTTTGGTAACTTGAAAAATGTGTTTGTAATAATCAAGTTCTGCTTAAGACAGAATTGTAACAGACGATCTCCTCTCTTGTTTCGATTTCCCAGACCATACTTCCTATACACTTTACGCTTTGTTCCTTTCCAATCTTTGCATTAAGATCACCTAGGACTATCGTAATTTCTTTTGTTTTCGTTATTCTCCGTGCCTCTTCGATATCTCGGTAAAATAATTCCACTCCTTCGAAAATATTTACCCCGATAAGAAGAGGATACATTGAATTGAGAAGAAAAGTCACTAGAGACAAAAAAAGAACCAACTGGTGGAGGAAGTGTAGGAAGAGGTAGACCTGTTAAAAACTTTAAAGAAAGAAAACTTAAAAGAAATAAAGAATGAAAAAAAGCTACTGGAAAAAAAAGTGCGATAATCGCGAGAATGACATATAGTCGTACAATGACTAATGCGTACAAGATTGTTACCAAAAATTTTACAGAAAGTAATATCCTCAAAATCGAAGACGATGGCTGAGAGAAGAGCTAATCCCATAGAGAGAGATGAAGAAATTCATAACTTTGCATGTAGAAACACCGGCTGCAGACTTCTTTACAGAGGAGCTGATGGAGGCAGGGAAAGCACTAAAGGCCGGGAGAGCACCTGAACCCAACAGAGTTCTACCAGAAATTGTAAAGATAATTATAGAGGAAAAAGCACCATGGGCGAAAGAAATCATGAATAACCTCATAAGAAAGCAAATATTTCCAGAAGCTTGGAAAACGACAAACTTCTTACTTATACCCAAGCCCGGGAAAGACCTTGGGAAAACCGGAGCTTCTAAGCAGATCTGCCTATTAAACATAATAGGCAAGATCTTCGAAATATTTTTAAAGACGAAACTATAAAAAGAAGTCATAGATAAAGAGGGCTTGTCTGAACGCCAGTATGGGTTTAGAAAACGGAAATCTGCAATAGACGCAGTCAGTCACATTATGCAATTAACTGCCATATGTAGGAGCAAGTGGTTGGTGGCCTTCTTTCTGGACATAAAAAATGGCTTCAACTGCGCGAATTGGAGAGAACGAAATGAAATACTGAAGAAATTGGTATTATACCAAACGTAGTGAAGGAATACTTCTTAAGCAGACAGATTAACATATCGAGGGACATGTTATGCAGGCATCGGCAGGAGTGCTACAGGGCTCGGTCCTAGGACCGTTGCTCTGGAACATCCTTTAAAATAATATATTAGAGGGAGATTTAGGAGAATGGACGCAGGCTATAGCTTACACGGATGATCTGGTCGTTCTAGTATTGCACCTAGAAAACACGATTATAGCGAACTCGGTCAATGCTGCTCATAAAAGCACGAACTACTTCTTCACGCAATTCCTTACGGGACACGGTCATTTAGAGCATACCTTGAGAGGATAGACACGACAGTAAATTCTAGCTGTGTATACTGCAGAATAAGCCTCACAGCAGAACACTATGTGTTCGAATGCCGAAAGAGCGGAGATGTGTGCAAGATTGGTATCTTAGGAGCACACAATTTTAGGACCGTAGTAAGAAAGGGGGAAAATGAGTTTAAAGAAGTACTGGAGGCTGTGACAAAAATCGTTAAATAAAAGAGATTTTAGTAGGAAAAGTTTAGTCGTTAATCAAAAGAAACATAAGCAACACAGAGAAAAAGAAAAGAGAAGAAAAAGAGTGGCTGCGTACGCGAGAGAACGGTCTGGAAAGACTTGCCACGTGCGTAAGCCGAGAGTGGTTTTAGTTGGTGTTGGTAGGCATTATACCACGGATGCATCCAAGGAAGGGCGAGACCCCCAAAACGGCAATTTGAATCCAACTCACGCCAGGTCAGATTCACCTGGTACGGTCTTTAGAAGATTTTTACCCTCACCCAAAAAAAAAGGTCTCCAGATGTTAACAAATTATCATTAAAGTCTAATAGCACAGAATAATAAACCTAATAGTATAGTCAACCCATTTGCATTAACTAAAGCTCCGCCTATGATATTTCCAGCCATGTTGGTAGTTCATGAAACTTCATACTTCACATTTCTTATTATGATTATGATTAATGTCACTTTTGAAATTGAAAATAAGAATAAGGTTATGTATGATGTTTAATGTTTATACAAAATGTTTATATTTTCAAATATTAATCCATTCCATAAAATAAGTAAATACTAAAACTGTTTTTCTTTAACATGGATCAATATGTACTGGTAAGTTTTTTGTTTAAATTATGACATATAAACTGTTAAATATTACATCTTTTGTGTTTTGTATGTTTAAAATAAGATTAATTGTTATTTAATTAAATTGGCTCGCTTTTCATGTCATGCCAATGTTTGGAACCAATATTTGCTTAACACTAAGCGTTAAGTTTTTCAATTTTTATATTTGTGGTGTATCTGATTCAGTTTTCAATGTTATAGGAAGCTTTTTTGTATACCTCAGATTGTGGAGAAGATGGATATTTATACAACAGTAGCAGTAGCAGTAGTGACAGTGAAGATGATGAGGTTGAATGTGGTGCAGAAACCGAACCACCCCCTGGTAAGAAGCAGAAATTGAGTGGATCTGGGAAAATAGAAGCATCGATAGAGCTAAAGTCTAAAAATAAGAAAATGCTGTATGGATTACCTGAAATTGATGAGCCAACAGAACCAGAACCTGAGAAGAAACCAAAGGTATATGACTTTGTTGAAATGGACATACCAATTGAGAGGAAGCAGGATGGATTTGTTGAAATAGAGGTGCCCATTTTAAATGAGTATGATTTTAAGAATAGTTTCAGGGTGAACAAGACAACATATGCAAAGGTTGTAGGTCAGTTTATTTATCACATTTAGCATACAATACAGTTCAAATACAAACAAGATCCCAGATTAAAACTGTTTATTAAACAAAGAATACTAAAATAAATACTGTCTTTGAATTACTTAATTACTGAAAAATCATATATTCTTTTTCAGAAATGCTTTATCCCAGCTTTAACACTGACCACAAAGGTGGAAGGGAGAGGATATGTGCAGAAAAAGCAACCTATATATTTCTCTGGTATTTAGGCAACAAAGAAACATTTAAGCAAATGGCAGACAGATTTAAGAATAATACAAGTACTCTGCATGGAATCGTTAAGACAGGTACTATAGCCAATTTATATCCTTAGCCATCCACATTTCATTTGTGCCTCAGTATCTATAGCTAATATGGTGTCTCTAATTGCAGCCATCGGTGCCTTATCTCAAAAATTAAGTGCACAAATAATATGGCCATCTGATGCTGAATACTCGAATATTTCACATTTGTTTCAAGAAGTTGGCAGCTTGGAAGGTTGCTTAGGAGTATTGGGAATCTCATACATCAGAATTAGATCATTTAAAAAAAATAATGAAATTTATGAGAATGAACACTACTATCAAAGCTTAATATTACAAGGTAAGATACATTTTAAGTTGAAATTTGTTTTTGGATTTGTTTTACTTTAAAATATTCAAAAACTAAGAGCAATTATGAAAATTTAGATGTTTATAAGGAGGTACTTAAATAAGTATACAATAAAGATTTATTAAAGCAAAACCTTTAGTGGGTTGAGGCATGTTGGCTACTTCTTTCACAATAAAAATTAACCCAAAAATAACAGGTACCTAAAAATGATCTATATGGGAAGAGTTGAATATATCAGATCATTTTGTTGCAGTAGCAATAATCAAACAAAAAAATACCCAAGGCAGAGGTTGTAACATAAAAAAAATATGAATGATAACACACTTCCAACTGCTGTTTGTCACAAGATCCACTCTGTCAAGCATCTGAGGACTAACATATATTCAGCCATGTTATAATAGTTGTCTAATAGGACTGTATTTTCCAAAAGAGAAGAAATAGAGGAAGGGAAACTGTATTGTTCAGATGATTTTGTTGCAGTAGCAATAACCAAACAAAAAAATACCCAAAGTAGGCAACAAAAATGGAAGAAACAATAGTAGAGAGGTAGTAAAATGAAAAATAAGGAAGGTAATACACTAAGAACATCTAGTTTGACATAGATTGCAAAGCAGAAAATACTCAAAAAAAATTAATGCAGGGAAAGACGAAGAATTATCAAAAGATATTTTGTTTACATAGAACAGAAGTTTTTGGAGAGACAGAAACAGCATTTTTACATGGTAGTATGATAATAGAAGAAAAAGATTTATGTCAAAACTAACAAAGTTTCTTGTTGTTTTTGGTAATTTTGGCCTAAAACCTACAGCAATCACTTCAATTTACAATGTTTGTTCAAAACCTGATTACATTAATGATTTTTTGTAGGTGTAGTAACTGTAAATGGTAAATTCTTAGATATATTTATAGGAGAAGGTTCTAACAAACCAGAACAGCTTTTACAAAAATCCCAATTGTTTATTGAAGCTGAAAATAATTTACTGGGTGATTACTACCTTCTAAGTAAGTACAGTTTGTTTTCTATTTCGTTTTATCATTTTTATGATTCTTTTGTAAAATCATGGAATAAATGAAAGGATTACAAGAACATTGCATTAAAATGTTACTTAAAAGTTTTTTTTGAGAGTGATCCTAATCAATTAAAACATGTTTTGTAAATCAGGTGTCTACATATAGTGTATAATCCTACTGAAACTCCGATCTGCGCCAACTTAAGACGGTAATTCGTGACATTAATGTAGTAAAATAAATATTTTAAATTTGTTGTTTGTATATACCATATATATCATTTCATAAGTTCATAATTTCACTTCTTCCAGGTTTCAAGGACTATTCAAACCGAAAATGGCTAGTTAAACCGTACAAAGACAACGGTTGCCTCACAATGGAACAAACAGTCTTTAACATGTGTCACCAGACAGTTGTGAACACGTTTACCGAGTCCATAGGATTTCTCAAAGGAAGATTCCAGAGGCTGCAAAATTTGGAAAACCGAGTGACAGGAATGGCGGTGCAGAGTATCGAAGCGGCGTGCATGATTCACAACTTAGCGATCGACTGTGAAGATGACCACGAAGATTTTTATTTTCTTGATGGTGCAGATGCGGAAGTGACAGAGGATAGTTTCCCGCAAGATGATGGTAACTGCGAGAGAAGAGAGAAAGCACTTGAAGATCTAATAACGAACAGTTCTGAATAGGAAGTGTGATAAAATCGTTTCTGCATTTTTTAACTTGATAACTAAAATAAAATAATAAAAATCAAAAGTTCATTAGTTTTTTTACTCAGTGTCATCTAATTCCATATTTTATTAGTATTCATCTTTTTTCGTGTGCCAACAATGTCAGAGGGAGCAAGAGGGTCAATAGTTTACGTCAAATAGACCACTTCTGGGTAAAAAAGCAATCAGCAATCACCTTCTAGTTCAGGTACACTTCATATATAGGATCAGCAGAGGAGCAAAGTAGAATCAATCAAGAAACTCAAAAGAAATTTGAAGAAGAAATAAAGGGGAAGCTGACTGAATATTAAGGAAATGAAGAGAGAACACTAGAAGACCAGAGGGTTCTAATAAAAAGAATGACATTAACTACAGCAAAATCATGTTAGGAACTAAAGAAAGAAAAGATGACCAATGGTTTGATGATGAGTGTAAGGCAGCATTTGAACAACGAAATGAAGCACATAGAATATATTTGACTAGACAAACTAGAGAAAGAAAACGCATAAACAATTAATGGACATGGAAATAAACTTTAGAGAAGACAAAATTCGAGATGCTTATAAAATTATCAAATGAATGAAACAAGGATATAAACCTTATAGAAGAGAAATAGACGAGAATCATAAAAAAATCAAACAAGAATCCTGGCAGAAAGGCATATGTATATAGCATTAACAGCAACACAAATATATCATCGGTTTGGAAAAAAGTTTAAAAAATAACAGGACAGCATAGTTACCAACAAATCGTAAGTCTAGAAAAAGAAGGGACGTTACTAACTGATCCACAGGATATATATAGTAAATGAACTAACTGATACCTATCAAAAATTCTTATCCATCCAAAATTACAGTAACGAGTTCTTAACTTATAAACAACAGGAGCAGGCAGAATGTATTACAATTTGTTAGGTTCACTAACTCGTCGATGCATCCCTTCATTTTTGACATTCCTTTCTCCGTTTCACTTCTTTTTAAACTGATTTTACTTTCATTCTGATTTCCACCAGCTCCTACGTCTTTCTCTCCGTGCGATTTCCTTTTCTTTTTTCTGTTAATGTTGGTCGTCCGTTCACTCTCGTCATTACTATCCCCCGTTTCTTTTCCACTGCCATTCTCCTCCACTGTTTCACCTATGTCCTCGTTTTCCTCTTCTTTTGCTCGTCATTTTTCTCCTCCCGACTGCCCCCTTTCTTCCTCTTTCGCTATTTCCGTCAGCCTCCCTTCGCTTATATCCTCCATACCCCTATACTTACCTTCTTTTTTATTAAATATTTTTCTTCCCACGAGTTGGATCGATTTTTCGGTCCAGCGGTGCAGTGCGCCCATATTCCGCCAAGGCTATAATCCCCTTCGGTTCGCCCCCTCCTTAGGGCATCGCTTGAGACCCACTTTCCACTTCGGCGCGATGGTGTTACACCTTGAGGTTGGGGTGGCGATATATTAGAATGATGCATAGCCGCCATGGTAAAGAAACAGAACTAATCACCACTATACAAACCAGAAAACTGGAAGGCCACGTGATAAGGGGACCAAAATATGAAATTTTGAGACTCATAATACAGGGAAACATTCAAGGAAGAAGATCTGTTGGAATAAGGCAGAACTCATGGTTGAAGAATCTACGTGATTGGTATCAATGCAGATCGATTGATTTAAAATAAAAATAGCCATTATGATTGCCAACCTCCGTATGGAGACAACACTCTAAGAAGAATAGCCGCCTGTCCTATGCATATCCACTTGTTCTCAGTGGTTGTTTCCACTGGTTTTTGTATTAGTGGAGGTTTTCTCCTCGGGTATAGGTTTGGGTATCAGAACGTGTATGATGGGTAGGGGTGGGTGTCGTATGATAGTTTTTACTATCACACAGGGACCGGTTAGGAATTTGGGTAGTGGACAGCGGACAGCTGCTCCATTTAGTCGTCTTTTACGACAAGTAGAAGCCGTGAAGGTATTCTACTTGAGTGGCTTGCCGTCACACGGGGAGAACAAAAAAAAACTGCTCTATTTGGAATTAAGATAATCCTCAAATGTATGTTCCGGAACCATTACATCCAGAAGAACTGTTTGGTGTGCTTTATGGTCTGGTGAAATCATTGGACCGTACTTCTTCAAAAACTATGCCGGCTAGAACTTTACAGTTAATGCTGATCGCTATAGAGCCATGATAACTACCTTTTTCATTCCCCAATTGAACAACCATGATGTTCAAAAGCTGTCGTTTCAATAAAACGGCGCAACATGTCACAGAGCTCGTGCCACAATTGATTTATTGAAGGAAATGTTTGGTAGCCGCATAGTTTCCCGTTTCGGACCGTGAATTGGCCTCTAAGATCGTACGATTTAACACTGCTAGACTATTTTATGGAGGATATGTGAAGGTGCTAGTCTATGCCGATAAGCATGAAACGATTGACCACTTGGAGGACGACATTCGCCGCGTAATTACCGATATACTGCGACAAATATTTAAAAAAGTGATCGAAAATTGGACCTCCAGATTAGACTAGGTCAGAGCCAGCCATGACGGTCATATGCCAGAAATCATATTTAAATTATGGGGAGGTACTGGGTTCTCGGGATATAGCCTGTTTAGAGTGTGACCTTCAATAAATAGTGATTTATTCAATATCTCCTTCGATGATGATATTTAAATTATAATGCCAAGAGATTCTCTTTCAAATAAAGTAAATTTCATGAAAATTTATAAAAATCATCTTTGTTTTATTCCATTTCAAATTTCTATTCCTCTAAAAAAACACCCTTTATATAAGTATGTACATTATATTGATAATTTTACTGATAATTTAATAAAAATAAAAACTAAAAAATAAGAATAAAAATATGGACATTGGAGGGACAGAAGATTCTGACAAGTTGTGGTCTGAATTAAAAACAATAATTTGACAATAAGACGATCTAAAAAACACAAACCAACGGGCAAAAAACTATGGATGGATGATGAAATATTAGAAATTATGAGGCTTAGAAACGTGTGAAGAGATAGAAGACTTATAGAAAAAACACAATGACAGACTTCTTCACAAGAAAACAAAGGAATTAACTGAAAATAGAAATAAAAGACTGTGGCATGCTAACAAGCAGGGATGATAAGATACTTATAACAAAAAAAATAAAGGACGAATGGGGAACATATATTAAATCTATTCTGAGACAGCACGGAACAAAATATCAACAGACGTTTGAACAAACATTTATAATAATATTTGATGACATTTTTGAATTGTCCGTAAAATATAAGCTATACTTTTATAAGGTTTCTCCGTGCCTAAATACAGGGTGTATCGAGTGTCTATCTTCTCCATCCCCTTACTATAATCTCTCTTAAATCGTTTTGCACATAATCAGAATACAATAATCAAAAACGACGGTTTCAAATCACCAGTCGGCGGTGTAGTAAAACGTGGTATTAATTGTGGATTTGATCAAAACTTAATTGAATTCAAAGTATGAATAGGAACTGCTTAAATAGATACTTTGAGAGTCTCTGTAACTGTTTTGTTGTGGATCCAAATGTTGATTCATGGATTTTACTGTAAACATTTTTTAATTCGTAATTACGCTTTCTAGAAATTTATAATTTCTCATCGGTTTTACTAGAAGTTTCATCAATTTTATGGGACATATAGTATTTTCATAAGTACTAGTCTGCTGACTGGAATTTAAATGCCTTTGGGTAGCAGTAGTCTCCATTCTCAATTAGATTGTTCTTAATCGTTTTAAAACCACTAGAAACTTCATCACAGTCATCAAGCTGTTCGTGCAACTGCTTCACGATAAAATACTTTAGCAGCATTGTTGATCGGACAGTGTCAAATTTTAAAAATGTATTAAATAGTCGTATGTACCGAAGACCTGATATATTTTTTTAAAAAAGACAAGGTTTTTTTAACTTGGCTAAAGTGCTAATCTCGCCCAAGAACCTTCCTCCTTTATACAGGCTTAGGACCGGCAACAAGAGCAAGAGTAAAGGCTTAATATCTCAATCACATGGTTTTCATAGCAAAAAATCTACTGCAACAAACTTGGTTTGCTATCAATCTGATATATTATCTCATATGGAAGACCATAAACAGGTAGATGCAATATACACAGATTTTTCCAAAGCATTTGATCATGTAGATCACCAAATACTTTTGGGCGAATTAATTAATGTACGCTTTCTTGTCAGGTTTGTTTAATGGATTAAAAACTCCACATCCGACAGAAGTCAAAGAGTCAAGATAGGTTGTCATCTGGCTGACAGTATCTCAGCATATGGAGTTCCTCAAAGGGGCCACACTTCTCCACTTCTTTTTAATATCTTCGTTAACAACATCACTTTTTGTTTCCTAAATAGTAAATGTCTAATGTTGGCAGATGACTTAAAATTTTGGCAAGTTATAGATAGCTCTATTAAACACTTGGTAACTTTATGCCACAGGTTTCAATGAATTCTATATCTTCTGGATACTCCTCAAATATATATGAAATGCTTTTTACTCTAGGTATCAAAAAACGAAAATGCCACTAAACATGAAAAAATAATACGAATTAGCTGAATTTTACTGAGAATGTCAATGTAGGGATCCTAAATAAGGTCCAAAAAAAAGTTTACCACTCCTACCCCCAGGCATTCCACTTAATCCCCTACAGATAAATGGAAAAAATAGATTTACCAAGAATCTGTACAAACTGATGAAAAATGTAACACAGATAATTTTTAACAAAAAATTGTATTAACACTTCTTGTGTAATAAACTGTTCTGTCAGAAACAAAACTTGAAGGGACCAGTGATTAATTAAGGTTCCTTCTCCTATCGGAGGTTGGAAATCATCATTGCTATTTTAATTTTATTGGCCGCGCTTCTGAATAATTCTAATGAGCTGCAACCGAACCACTCTCTCAAATTTTTTAGCCAGGATATTTTGCGTCATCCTGGGTTTCTCTTCCCTTGCATAATTAATCTAAGTAATATGTACTTCTCGCCCCTCATTATGACCCAGATATTGAATCTTTCTAATTTTAAGTTTTTATGACTTCACAAGGTTTAGTTAGTGTTAATTTTTTTGGAGTCACAGTCTCATTTTTAGAGATCAAATCTTTGATGACTGGACTTTTATTTCCTTAGTATCATTTCAACATAGTAGAACTGCTCTAAATTTTTGACTGACAAATCTTGATGATCTTGGATATATGCCTAATTCTAGACATTGCTTGTATAGTGCTGCTCAAAATGTCATAAGTTTTCATTTTCTTCTTTATGGTAGGTTTCATATGCAATGATTTCATTTCAAATGTCTTATACATAATACAGTATGATAAATGTCAATATCAGTACACATAATATAGATTTTCAAACAACACAAAAATCTTCATCTGTCAACAACAGTCTCGATAGATAGAGTATGTATATTCATAGTATTTTCACTTTACTGGCAGTCTGTTTTATAGGAAATTAAAGACAAAAAAGTAATAATTTTATAATTATATATGAAAGGAAACTGAATATAAATAAAACAAATCATAACTTAAAAAATATATATTAGGTACAAAACAAGGTTGATCTTACAACTAAGGAGTCTAGTCGAATAGAGCAAAGCCCATGTCGTCGTCTTCTGATTCGGATTCAACCTTCTTTTCTTCCTTCTTGGCCTCTGAAAATTAAATAAAGAACAAATTACTACCTATTTCTATCTTACATACAAATTTTATTTTATACAGGTGCATCAGTTTGGAAGTATCATCAATGCTTTCAGGCGAAAGATGGTGTTGTGTGGTAATCATCATAATAAAAGATTAATAATTTCTTGATGGCCAAATAGTACTGTTATCAAATGAAGTTGACCCCCAATTCTTAGATAAAGTAAAGTTGTCTTTTGAAGATTCCAGACCCCCCCCCCTCTATAAAGAAAAACACACAAATTGCACATATTACATGTAAAATTACCTGTACAAACTTCAATATTAACAAGAAATTTTTCATCCACACAGAACAATAGTTATATACAACATACAAGGTAAGGGTAAATATTTTCATTAAAAACAAATTTGCTGAAAATCACAGAATTTTTCTGGACCTGACCTGAATAGCCAAAATAGGCCAAATTTAATGATGTTATAATGAAAGTTACAAAAAGAAACAGAAAAAATAATCTATATGGCTTGATGAAGCTGATTGACGAGAAATTTTGAAATGTATGAAAATATTCCATTTTTTAACTGAGATAAACTGAAAATGCATTGTAAGTTGATAAACAACCAATGCAGTATCCATTTATGTATACAATGTTTCATATTTTTATGAGCTCTGCATAAATCAGAGAGAATCAATTTTACTGTCAGATTGAAATTTATTCAACCCTATCGCTACAAATAACACTCAATTATGCATAAATTCACAGTTTGTAATGAAATTTATCTCATTTGTAACATTACTTCAGAAAAAAATTCATTAGATTGATTTTATGTAGGCAAAAAATAAGAATGATTATATGTATCTGATATCCAAATATCTCAAAAACAGCTGAATTGAATAAAATGTGGACAGTGTTTGAAAAAAAAATAAGATAAAAAACTTAGAAGCAGCCATAAAGTTTTCAAAACATTTACAGCTAAAAACAAAACTGCAATCAATATTTTCTCAAATATGAAAAGCAAGAACAAAATAGAGAAATCTAATAATACATAATCTTAATATCACACAAACCTTTCTTTTCCTCAGCAGCTGGAGCAGCAGCAGGGGCACCTCCGGCAGCAGGTGCAGCACCACCACCAACTGGCATGGAGCTCAATTTCTCACGGCCTAGAACAAAGAAAGATATTTTAAAACATACAAAACAAGTGAATCTGTACTACTTTTATGTTATATTTTTCAGTTAAAAGTGAAAAATCACAACTTCTCATACGAAAGATGGTTGATTGTTAAATCATCATGATAAATTGACTTAAAATAGTTACTTTAGGTATCAAGAAAACTTTCTATTCGATTTACAGATCATAGGACGTCTGTATTGACTTATCTATTTTTTAAGAACATATATAACAAAAAAACATGCTAATCCACAAAGATACGCATTAGATTGGCACATATTCTACAGTAATATAATGAATTTTATTTCTCAGGTTCTAAATTATTAGCTTACCTTGTGCAATGAGTTCTTCAACTGACTTGCCACTGAGCTCGCTGATGACTTTCTTTACTTTTTCTCCTTCAGCTTCAACACCTACAGACCCTAATATTTTTTCAAGATCTGCAGCATTGGGAGAGGCTTTTCCGCCCAAAACGGCCAATAAGTAAGCAGCCACGTAACGCATCTAAAACAAATAATTAAAAAAATGTATTGTGTATATTTAAAATATATTGCAAACGAATTGAGGTTATATGATAAAGTAAAAAGAATATCTATTAAAATATCATCAATCCTCGAAAACTGGGAAAGAATTTATATTTTATATGATAAAGACAATTTTAAATGGTAGAAATGTAATAATATTTTAAGGAATAACTATATTTTACTTACTTTTAAGTCTTGAGACACGAAACGTGTATGCCGACAAAAAATTAAAATATCAAGAAGGAAGATCGAGTGAAATGAAAATCAACTCAAATTATTGACATTGGCAGATGACATTGGCATATGAAAATTTTGGGAGTGTATAATATTACCATACTCCGAATTTCTAAACAATCAAAATATTAAATGAACTATATATACAGAACTATTATAATGAACTAAAATATATAACTTAAAATAATAATATAACTTAACTTGGGGACTTAATTATATAACTTAAAATATATAACTAAATTATATAACTTTTTTATGTGTAAATTAATCATTTAAAATTTCTTTCCGGTTTTTAAAATTTTATATAAGAACTAGGTAAATGCATAAGTTATAGTTATAGGGCGTTGAATATTATACAGTTAAGATCGTTAAGATAAAGAAGAACGACCAACTGCAAGTTGTATAAATGAAAATGTTTATTTGTATTACTACAGCTACGGTAGATTTGATACTGATCGATGGAAAAATCGATCATGTAATCAGTCCTAAATATTTCCAATTTATTTAAAAATAATTTAGAACTGTAGTATAGGGAACGATATTAATAGGTTGAATATACATTCCCGAAATTATTTAAAATAATAATTTATGCCTTTATTACTCCTTTCTATTTTTATTTTTTTTTATTCGTAATTACTAAATAATTTTTATATATTATTTACTTCTTCATTTACGGAAGGATCAACAATTTAGTAACTTGGTTGAAAGCGATGGTTGAAATCCTAATTGTAGACACGGCTTTATCGACTAAACTAAATTAAAGTGACAGAAGAAGGAAAACATTGTTAAAACGTCAAAGAAAAGTGGAAAGAATTGTAAGTTATTAAATTTTATGAAAATTCTTTTTAAATTGCGTGTTATCACATTTTCAAGAATCAAAATTAGAGTAAATTGTTATTAAAATCATATGACGATTACATAACCTTGAATTTGTTGAAACTTTAAAACAATTTTGATATTAAGAAGGTTATAACTGGAATAGGTACAGATATTTCGGTCAAGATCATTAGTAATTATAATGCACAGAGAAGATCGAATCAATTTTTAACTTAAATTGAACTAAGTGCGTATTTCTTTATTTTTAGATTTTTATTTTTGTCTGGATTTTGGATTGTTGTCAAACTGTGACATCAGCAAAATTGGTTGGTTAATGTTAATAGAAGTAGTAAAATGTCTCTAAAACCAAGAAGAGTAGATTTTAACGCCACTTGGGGCGCTATCAGAGAAACCATCAATGGTGTGATTACTCTAAATCATGTAGCAAGACCTGTCTGGAATGATAGATTTTCGTAAGTTATGGTTTGTTTAGATTTAATTCACAAAGAAGTACATGTGCCATGACATTGTAGTTTTCAGATAGTGTTTACGTTTTACTGCATCATTAAACAATAATAAATTAATAGTGAATATACAAATAAACAAATATTTTAAATTTATCAATTTTTTTTTTATTTTTATGGTGTGTTGTTAATTTTAGTGATGTTTATTCAATATGTGTGGCACATCCAGAGCCTATGGCTGATAGGCTGTATGCAGAAACTAAACAATACCTTATAGATCATGTTGCAAAACTTTTGAACAAGGTTCAAGAAGAAGGCGAACAAAACTTAATTAAAAACTATTTCCTGTATTGGTCTCAGTACTCTGTAGGTAGCCAATATTTGCACAGTTTATACCTATATCTAAACCAACAACATATTAAAACACAGAAGCTATCAGATGCTGAAATCATTTATGGAAGTCCAGACTCTACTGGAGGTAAGTTGGAAAAATACTTAAACTATTAATTTTAGTTGATACATAAGTGAAATAATATCTAGAGAAATTTAATAAACAATATAATAATTTATGTTTTAGGTGAGCAAATGGAAATTGGTGAATTGGCATTGGAAATATGGCAAAGTGGAATGATTGCTCCATTGGGCTTAAGGTTGGTGAAGCTTTTATTGGAGGCTATAGATCAAGATCGAGCAAAGCAGACATTGACAGTACCAATCGAAGCTGTGAAAGGAACAATTTTGAGTTTTGTTGAGGTATTATCAATAATATCTATCAATAAAATGCTACAGTGGGCATCAAATTTTTATATTCACCAAATAAGATGTGTATACTTTTATAAAAGACATCTTATTTTTTTGTAGGTTCAAGGCTATAGAAAAAAAGCTCCACTACAGTTGTATCAAGAATTATTTGAAGAAGAATTTCTTGATGCTAGTGGAGAACACTTCAAAAGGGATGCTGCGAGGCTTTTACAGGAAAAAGATGTCAGTTTATATATGGAAAAGGTTAAGGATAAGATTGAAGAAGAGTTGTTCAGGGCCAGAAGATTTTTACATTACAGTTCTTTTGCTAAAGTAAGTCATGTTTGTTTGTTTTTCGATCTGTCCTGATCCTGATCTATCTTCATTATTATTTTGGGTTTCCTTTAAACTACGAATTCTTTTTAGACTATTTTTTTAACAAATATTATGCAGATTTGTCTATAGAAACACTTATTAACAGTTTTATTTTAACTAGGATATCAAATTGCAGGATATTTCTTTGTTTACTTGCATTTTATGATAAAATTGTCTTTCTTTAGGTATCACATAGATGTGAAACTCATATGGTGGCAGAACATCTACAATTTTTGTACAGCGAGTGTCTAAATATGGTACAACAAGAAAGGAAGAAGGATTTGTCAAACATGTATGACTTATTGAAAAGTGTACAGAATGCTATGGTTGTATTAGTGGAAACTGTATTAGATCACATAAAAACTCAAGGATTAACGGTTGGTATATTTTATTTTTATACTGATTGGTTATCTTATTAAATGTGTCTTAATCTTAAATATTTTCTTAATCACTTTTGATTTAAAGTAAAATTTCTATAGATGTCTGTAAACTGTTAGTTAATTGGGGCAAAATCATCAAAAACCTACCGATTTTTATTGAAATTCAAGAAAAAACCAAGATCTTTGAGAAGAAATTTGACAATTTTTATCTAATTAAAGCATCGCATAATCAGTGCCCTAAAATTACCTAAAGACTGAGGAAATCTCACTTAGTAACTTAACAGAATTGTGAAAACTAACTAAAAAATCAATTCCAAATATTCTTTTAGGCTTTCAGCAACTTATTAGAGTTTGTATACTTTAATCTCATAGTTGATATTTTTTTAGTTGTGATGTTATTGATGTTCAATTTAAATAAAAGTTTAAATTGAACAAAATTATCAAAAATTTACTGATTTTTATGTAATTTCAGGAAAAATAAGATTTTTTTAAAATAATTTAACATGTATTAATTTTAGACCAATTAAAACTGGAATCAAAATGCAAAAAAATCAATTCCTAATATTTTTTAGGCTGTTGGCAACCTCCAAGGAGATAACATTCATATATCTTTTGTTGAAAACCTGCTGACTGTATATAAAAAGTACAAAGAGCTAATACAGGATGTGTTTAAGTCAGATCAGAACTTCATGGGTGCTTTAGACAAAGCTTGCAATGCTGTGATAAATCACAGGCCTAATCAGGGAAGGTCACCTTGCAGAAGCCCTGAGCTTCTAGCTAAATATTGTGATACTTTGTTGAAGAAATCAAGCAAAGGAATTGGGGAAGCTGAGGTGAGTTACATCTTCATTTTCTATATCTCATATTTCATATTTTGGTAGCCCCATTTAGGGCTACATGGGGTAGTCTCTTGACCTGTGCTTTGAAAAATGATTTAAATGTACTATTTTGGAGTTTTTGATAAATGAAGAAAAGTAACAGTATAGGGTAAATGTGAATTTATTTGGAGAATTTCATGGTAAATATGTGTTTGAATAATTTTACATTTCAGGTAGATGAAAAGTTGGCAGAAAGCATTATAATATTTAAATACATAGACGATAAGGATGTTTTTCAGAAATTCTATTCACGAATGCTGGCTAAAAGACTGATACACCAACAAACACAAAGCATGGACGCTGAAGAGTCTATGATTAATAGGCTAAAACAGGTATACTTTAAAGATATTAAAAATTAATGTTTTTCATTGATTTTGTTGTCTTTTAAGGCTTGCGGCTACGAATTTACCAGCAAACTCCACCGAATGTTCACTGATATGTCCGTCAGTTCTGATCTTAATAATAAATTCAACTCGATTTTAAAGGAAGATAATATCGATTTAGGTATCAACTTTAGTATCTACGTATTGCAAGCAGGAGCTTGGCCGTTAGGTCAAGCCATCGTTACTCCTTTCGCTTTACCTCAACAACTAGAAAAAAGCGTTCAAAAGGTAAGTGAAACCAAAGAAAATTCACATAATATATAAATTTAACAATCTTCTTGCTTATGGTTTAATTTTTTTGTAGTTCGAATCTTTCTATCACAACAAATTCAACGGCAGAAAACTGACCTGGCTCCATCATCTTTGCCAAGCAGAACTGAAATTGAACCATCTGAAGAAATCATACATGGTCACCGTTCAGACGTTCCAGATGGCAATGCTGCTTCTCTTTGAAAACACTAACGCTTTAACGTGTAAGGATATTCGGGAGACCCTTCAGTTGAATAACGAGCAGTTCAATAGACATGTAGTGAGTCTCATAGACTCAAAATTGCTGTTAGCAGATTCAGAGGTTAGTATTATAACCTAATTGTCTTATACAATGTGTAGTTCCTTTATTAGAAACCAAAACAACAATTTGTGTATGTTTTTTTGTCATTTTAGCCACAAATATGCAAAATTTCTAGTGAATTATGACGCAAAAACGAAATTATTTGTATGCAATGCCACAAAAACAACTGTATCTCACCTAACCTGTATCTCACTTGCAATATATTGATATTTTGTAGGAATTGACGCCTGAAGTGACACTTTCGTTAAATATGGATTATTCGAATAAAAGAACTAAATTTAGGATAACAGCTGCCGTACAGAAGGAAACGCCTCATGAAGTAGAACAGACAATGAATTCTATAGAGGAAGACAGAAAAATGTACCTGCAGGCTGCCATTGTTAGAATAATGAAATCGCGGAAGGTGCTTAAACACAATCTTCTCATTCAAGAGGTAAGTGGTCACTATTTATTACTTTACTAATTCAGTTTTACAGTTTACATGATTGATAATTGCGATAATTGAAATCTTACAGATAATAGTGAACAAATTAGTTTCATTTGGTTATTAGATCACCTAACCATAAAAAGTGACAATTAGCGCCATTATACGTTATATGGTGTAATAAGGATATTGGTAAAAGTATATTGACAGTAATTGTGAAATTTAAGACAAGCAGCTAAAAAATTGTTTTTTTTAATTACCTAACCTCAAAAAGTGACATCACCCATGACAAGTGACAATTGACGTTCTCGTATGTCAATTACAAAATATCAAAGAATATAGACGTATAGTTCGTCCCAAACCCTTCTTTCAGTGCGTCATAGTTGATCGAATTCTCTCTAACACATTAAGCTAGAAGTGACAGAAAAAAACGTGAGTCTGTGATTATTATACATAGAACTTAGAAAATTATTTATCTTAAAGCTAATTCTACTTACGGGTGTATAATTGGTTGGAGTTTAGAATACGCTAAATAGATATCCAATCGATGATGGGCATAAATATAATTTGACGCAGTAGGTCTCGATCTTGACAGTACTTTCACAACGTCAACTGATAAAATAATTGTCATTCCAGGTTAGTATTATCAGACATTTTACAGTGAAAATTTAATTTTGTATTTATTGCCATAAAAATATTTTAAATATGCCGAGATATATCGAGAAAGAACAAAGACTAATATTAAAATTATTAAATTATTTTCAATTAGAAAAAGAGGGATTACGATCCTGCAACTGTCAAATTTAACTAAAATGACATGCAATAATTCTCGACATTCTTAAAATACTATATTATGTCAAAATTAGTGACGCACTGAAAGAAGGTGTTGGGACAGACTGTATCATCGAGCAAAAAGACAAAAGAGGGAATGTAAAGGTAGTGGGGGCAAAAATATTGTTAGACAGGAAGTGCCATCTTGAGAGGCCAAATTAAACAAGGAAAGAGAATCTTTCCTTGTTTAAGAAATCAAATTTAGTTGGGTTATGTTATTATTTGTCCCAACTGTCACATGAAATCTTATTTATATTGAAGTTTTTTAACAATTGTTTCACATTTTAGACTGTTATCGTTAATATTTAATTAAAATTTTCTCGTCTAAGACACATTCTGAAAACTATTTTATAGCTACTGTTAATAAGTGTCGGAAAATTTAAATTTGGCGCATTCGCATTTCCGGATATGTCCGCCATCAGAGGCCACTTTTTTGGTCGCATTTTCATAACGATTAGATTCCCTCTTTTGTCTTTTTGCTCGATGGACTGTATATAGAAGAACAATCCAAATGGACGAGTTGGTTATGGTTATTATACTTCAAAACAATCCTTAAGAGGGCGACTGCATAAACTAAAACCGTGACCGTCGGCTTAAAACCATCATGAAAGATATAGTTAGGGGGAAGTGGGAAAGGAGTACGAACGGAGCTATTTATTTAACTTATGCATCCACGCTTAATAAAATTTCGACGCCATTGATTTTCAAACTGTCTTTTTTTTTCGTTTTTTACACAATAAAATCTTTATTTTTAATATATTAAATTGTTAGTTTTAATTTTAAAACTTAAAAAGGTATGAAAATTACAATAAAAAAAGTATTTATTTTTTTTATTACATGTAAATAAAATGTACATAAAATGTTTTTTTATTACGTGTAAATAAAATGTAACTTTGAAATAAAAATAGGTTTGTTCCAACACTACGAAAAACCGTCACGTAACTTTTTATTATACTGTTTTCCTGTTCAAAAATTTACAAAACAGTTTAAAAAATTTTCAAAATATATTCAACCAAAAATTTTATTTTCTTAGGGCTTTTCAATAAACTTTTTACTAAATTTTGAAATTTTCCATTTCGCCCAAACGTTTCATTTTACTTAATTGAAAATAAACTGATGACAATAATTAAAATTAAAATAAATTTTTTGTATAAATTGGCATGCCATTTTTGCCAACAGTTTGGTGTTTGTACTGCCCCAAGTCAGATGGTAGGCATTCGTATCATAGCCAATGATTAATTGCAATTTATTTTTCATGCAATCTCTCACTAACTGTTCCAACTCCCTTGATGGTTGTTCGGGATCATCATATGGGAGTTATGCTGATCTGAGAACTATCTCCTTCATAACTCCTCCCTCTATGACCTTTATCTTTCCTATCGTTCAGTCTGTGGAACAGAGATCACAACCAGTCTTCTGTGTTAAGGTCTTGATTTTGCCTCTTTAGATGGATCCCGATGGTTTTTTCATCAAGATCTTTCTCGGGGACGCGAGTGGAGACCATGGGGCGCTTGGGCATATTATTTGGATCAATTATATTTAAGTTTGCTCCCTCCCACAGGCCCTCAATAGTCTTTACCACTTCAGTCGTTCGTATACTCGTTAACACAGTTCACCCACATGGTCCCTTCGCTAAACAATGTTTTATGCTCCAGTTTGTTAATGCTTAATATGTAATAATAATAATAGTTAATAATTTGCTTGAGCCCGATCTAGTTGAGTATCAGGATGGTGTCTGTGTTCTACCACCATTCTGAATACTTTTGTCACGGTGCTTTATGACCTAGTATGCTCGTTAGAGCCTGTTGGTTTCTTAGCACCTCTATTACGAGTGAAGTAATGGTATTCTCCCGAAGTCTCTTTTTATCCTCGGGTGCTGCTGATTTGGTTTTCTTGGGATTTGCTATGGTCCATGTCCCAGCAGCCATTTTTGCCTTTTTTTCTCATCTTCCTTTGTTGAACTTCAGTAAAGCGTTATTTGAGACTTACTTATTTATTATTTTAACTTAAAAATCCGAAATTATACTTCACAACTTCGAATTTTCAAATTGTAAAAAATAATTCTTTGGTGTATGTGCTAAAAAGCAATTCTAGCGTACTAACAAGATCTGGAATTGTTTTTGATCGAAACACCTTACAATTTTTTGAGCTTTCTCTCTCGGTGATTGATTAATTAATTAATTGATCTTTTAATTAATTTTATTTATAGTTTATAAGACAAGAAAAGAGTTTTAATTATATTATTTGTAGATATTTAAATTTAAATCATAATATTTTTTCTAAAAAGATTAATTTATTAAAAGTTATTTTCTTCAAACAATTTTATAAAACGCAAAAATTTAATGCTATTCTACGACCACGCGGCATCTACATATAAAAATATCTAAAGTTGCATTTGTTGCCACACTCT
The DNA here is from genome assembly GCF_040954645.1 of Diabrotica undecimpunctata. Classification (NCBI taxonomy): domain Eukaryota; kingdom Metazoa; phylum Arthropoda; class Insecta; order Coleoptera; family Chrysomelidae; genus Diabrotica; species Diabrotica undecimpunctata. Next base: position 174,095,704 of record NC_092805.1, read on the forward strand.
TTCATATGTTAGAATCAGTAATAGCGCTAACATGACCGCTCCTTAATGGTATAAATAAGGAACTAAAATCATGATCAACTTCTGATTATTTTGTGTATAACCTTTGCCGACGCTAAACTTTGACAGTGAAAGATTCTTCTATATGCGTCTATATTCTTTGATATTATCGTTGAGATAATATTGACGGTATATCTGTAGGTCTTACTTTTTATATCGTCTTATAGATCTACACGTCTTCGTCGTAATAATACTTTTATAGTGAATTAGTAATCTTTATTGATAACACTTACAAATTATGGTTATTCTCGCTTTTGTTACGAGGAACAAACACGTCTTACGTACGGCTGCTGATGAGATGATGTTCTTTGACTCTCGTCATGCGCCTTGATTTTCCTCTTAGCGGCGAACGTTATGAGCGCATATGTGGGGTATGGATATCTGCACGTATAAAGCATTCATTAATATTTTAATGAATTGTAAAATATCTACATATCTAATAAAACATATTCTTTTGTAGGTTTATGCTCAATCAAAAGTATCCTTCGCCCCTAGTGTACAGTTAATAAAGAAATGTATAGAATCGCTGATAGACAAACAATATATCGAAAGGACGCCCCAATCGAGCGAGGAATACAGTTATGTAGCATAAATAAATATAAAAAAGCAAAAATTTATTTTTATTCTAGTGTATAGACTGATGGACGCTATGAGCTATTACCAAAGACAGATTTTTCTTTGATTTGTGTTGTTTTTATGAAAATTATGAAATTTTACGAAAGTTATGAACTTGTTTATAATTTTCTTTTTTTTTGGAGATCGTTCCCCTTTTCTTGTAACTTTATTTATATTTTCTATATTTACAACATTTTCTTTTTATTTTCTTTGTTTTTTTATGGTTTACACCTATTTTCATGTTGAGGTTTTCTTTGTTTATCTTTCTGTCGACATTTCTTTATATTTTCTTCTCAATTTTATATTGTTCTCCTTTATATTTGTATAATGTCTCCACCTCATAACCGATAAGTACAGATAAACAGGATAAACTTGTTAAAAAACGGATTTTATGCAATCTATTAATATTATTTTGCTGAATTATTCCGCAACAAATAATCCAGAGGTCACTGGTTCATATCCGGCTTAAAGGACCACTTATGTTGCGAACGATTCCGCAAAATAGCATTAATAGACCATATAAAAAAAATGTAAGTCCTTGTTACTGCAAAAACATACGCGACACTCAACAACGAACTGCTTCTAAGGTCATTATAGCCGCACTTTTCGATTATGTACATTCTCTTTACTTCTTTAGCTTATCGTTGACATTTTTTCGCTTTTTAAATATTTACTCTTGATTTTCTTGTCAAGGTTTTTCATTTTCTTTATATAAATCTTTTTATCTTATCGTATATACCCTTATATCAGTCATTTTTACCAATATCTTGCTATCATACAATATAAAACGGTTAATGTATTGTGTTAAATCTTCGTCTTTCGTAATTGCGCAATGTGTTCCATCAATGTTCAGACAATGTACAGTACATAAAAATTTCTATCTGGAATATCGACGTCTATTTCGCGAAAAACTTGGCAACGCTGTAGCCCCGTATTTGGCAATTATCATAATTTTTGTTGTTTTTAATTAGATGCGATCAAAACGGTTAAACAATAAACAGCTTCGATATGCTGTAACCAACAAACTTTCTTCATCAATCTCTGCTGAAAATAGAGCTCCTATGTGAGTCCCCAAATGTCTTTCTTTTGAAATACTACTGTGAGTCTCATATATACTATATTATCTGAAACTTTTATTCTATTTTGCTATATCAGCGGAACTAGGTGACCCTGTCTTGCAGATCTTTATAATAACTTATAACAGGCTAACCAATTACCATCTACAAAGTTTCATTAAAGTCATTTGTGCTGTTGTTAGTAAACATCTTATTTTCTCAATGAAAATGATTTGAGCAATTGTTTATTTTAGCACACCAACTACCAGTATTTCATTTCTCAAGTAACTGTCATCATTCAAGGAAAAACTACATACAATTAGAACATCTTTGACATATTTTAAAGCAATTAAGAAATTCCGGCGTTGCCAAAATGTATATAAAATAACTATAGATCTCAATAAATCCAGTATAATCCAGATAGAAACATTTAAGTATTGTGAATGACACATTTTAGTTTTAAATGAAATTGTCACGAATTTTTTTTTGTCAACTATTTATTACATTCTCTTTAATTTATACCGAAATATTATGTAAAATACAGACTTAAGTTTACCGTAAGATTCTTTTGTTAGACTAACCAATGTGATACGAAGTTATTTCTTATTTGTTGTGTGTAATAAAATATTTTTTATTTTAATATCGATCGAGGAAATTCGCATCAAATGTTGTTTTTATTTCAAATGAAGCCTGAATCCAATAAAAGACATCTGAATATTCATTATATTTCCCTTAGGAGTTTCCGGAGCTGCCACGTTTTTGCATCAATCGATAAAGCGCCTTTGAATTAACCTACATTTGATGTAGGTTAATTCAATCCCGAATCCCAATTCAATTCAGATCCTTTTTGCACAAATGTCTTCAATTGTTTTCTTCTATATCTTCTGCCGATGTTTTTTTTTAGCTTCTTATGAGTAATCTTTGTGTTCTTTTTAATACATTTGATTCTCAAACTTTTTCTGTTCATTGTGCTATTTCTGTTTCAAATATTTTGTCAGTGTGTTTTGTTCATCTTTGATTTTTCCATTTTAAAACCTTTTCCCAACTTTTTTTCTTATTTTCTTCTCAAACTATGGAGTGTTTTTCTGATTGTAAATATTTCCTTTGTTCATTTTGCCACTTGGATGGTCCACTTAACAGGTTGACTGCCAAGCTGAAAATTCTAATTTTTCCTGTTGCGCCAAAGTAATTTATACTAGAAAGGTGTATTAAAAAACAGTTCGGCACAAACTAAATTTTGTTATAAATTAAAAGAAAAAAATTACGGCCAAAATTTAAAATCGGCTAAAATGACCGCTCTGGCGTAGGCGGACAAAATAACCTGTCTACGCCAGCGCGGTCAGCTGTAGCGGCCACCTCTATCCTTATGCTAAGGTAATAGTTCGCGCGTTTTAGCTAGTTAGTTAGTGTAGACTATTATTGCAAGGGTGTGGCTCGTTGTTTTTTATTGTGTGTGTACTTGTATTGCAAAACTACATTATGTTTACAAATCGGCGTACTTTACGTCTATTGAAATTAGCTGGAGAAATGCCTCAAACAGATGGTAATACCTGCATTATTTTATTGTTTTTCTCTAAATATACGTTAGATTGTTTTATTTCAGAAGAGTCAGAAACAGATGACGACTTTGGTTCATTTAATTCTACAGATTTATATGTACCCTCAAGTTCGGAAGAAATGGACATATCATCTAATTCAGACGATGATGAAAATATTAGTCCAAATAAAAAGAAAATGCGGTTTGATATAAACAAAACCGCTGATACTTGTGAAGCTCAAGCAGGTCCATCAGGTATTGGTAATGGGGTAAATATCAATCCACTGACAACCGAGCCTCTTAGAGATGTCACCAATATGTCCGACGATGAGTTACTACCAGAAAATAATGAGATTGGAAATGATTCAATGGTTGATAGAGGCGATTTTGTGATTGATCAACCAATTAGTAGCCCAGTTCCAACAGAATGGACAAATCCTGTTAGTAATCACCAACAATTCGATTTTACTGAGACATGGGGGCTCAACATAATTTATGCAGCAGCTATTTCTTTAGAACAAGTTTCACCGTCAACCTGTTTTTACGCATTTCTTGATACTGAAATAGTGGATATGATAGTCAATCAAACCAATTTATATGCAACACAGCAAGTGTTAGGAAATGATGTTTCACTGAATTCGAGGTTACACGCCTGGCAACCAACGAATAAAAAGGAGATGTATCAGTTCATCGGTCTTCTGGGTTACATGGGATTAGTTCAAATGCCTTCACTATCACATTACTGGAGCAGAAAACCCTTATTTCGTAATGATATTGCTTCAACTGCTATGAGTCGAAATCGCTTTGAGCTGTTGCTCAGAATGTGGCACTTTTCAAATAATGAAGAACGCGAAGAGGGAGATAGACTGCACAAAATTCAACCACTTGTCGACCTACTCTTAAGAAAATATCAAGACACATATACTCCAGGAGAAGTATTTTGTATCGATGAAAGTATTGTTCCCTTTCAAGGAAGATTAGATTTCCTCAAAAAACTCATAAATATGGTGTTAAAGTATTTAAGTTATGCTGTGGTAAAGGCTATACTTGGAATTTACAAATTTATGCTGGCAAAGAAGTCGAACTGCCATTACTGATAATTATTACACCAGCCTTGAACTGGCTAATCGTCTACTAGACAACCGTACACATTTGATTGGAACTTTGAGATCAAATCGTAGAGATAACCCAAAGGAGGTTTTGGATAAGACATTGAAGAAGGGCGAAACATTTTGCAAAGAAAATTCAAGAGGTGTATGTGTGATAAAGTGGCATGATAAACGCGATGTTCTTATTTTGTCTACTAAGCACACTGATAGTTGCCAACTTATTGAACGCCATTCAGGGCCCATAAGAAAACCGGATGCTATAATTGATTACAACGCTGGGAAATCATCAATCGATTTGTCAGACCAGATGTCCAGCTATAATTCCGCTTTGCGTCGATCATTAAAATGGTATCGTAAAATCGCGATCGAACTTCTGCTAGGTACAACTATTGTAAACGCTTATATAGTATTTAAGACACTTTCTAATTCAAACATGACGATTACTAAATTCAGAGAAGAAATTGTATCTGACTTAGTCAAAGGTGGGCCCGTTTATGATCAAGTCGAACAAGCTGAAGATGAACCACTGCCACCAGCAACTACAAGAAAGACTTTACGAAATCATACATTGCTAAAAATAAAAAAAGATGGAATTGCTACTTCTGTAAGGAAATACTGCAGAGGTTGCTACAAGAAAAAAACTACAGGAGAAATATCTAAAAACAAAGTAAAAAAAGTTACTACATATTGCACAGACTGCCAGGGGTATCCTCATTTTTGTCTGCCTTGTTTTAATTTCAAACATTTAAAAATGTAATGACTTTTAAAACCATGTTATTTTTCAATTATTTCAATAAAAACTTACTTATTTCTATCTAAAATCATTGATTTTTTACTTATAATGTACAATTTTTTTGTGGTATACACATATAATACATAGCGCATATGTAAGTAAATATATTTACTCACATATCCATACAGGCCAGGCGGTCATGTTGCCTATGCATTTTTAACGAAATCGGCGGTCATATACCCTTTACAGACACTTTTGTTAAACAATGCACGGCGGACAATATGACCGCCATGGCGTGAGTTACTAGTACTATGAGCGGGCATAATGACCGCTGTGGCAGTCAACCTGTTAATGAAACTTCGCAGCCCTATTTACGGTAAACCTTTTTACCATTGCAGTATCAAGTTCTTTATTAGTTGCGGCACGTAGTTTTTTCGATTTACCGGAAAAAGACGTGGAACTTGAAATTCCTCTTTCACAACAAACTTATGCTTTCTTCTTACCGTTCTCAACATCTTTAAGGATGTTAATTTTTCTTCTAAAGTAAATGCTTTTCTTTTATGAGTCATAGTGTGTAATCTATATGACTATGTAATCTACAACACAACTTTCAAGACGCGAAGGCACAACCAGGAAACAAACGATAAACATCTACGACAAAAACAACTGTGAAATTTGTCATGTTTTTAAGCCTCTTTGTAGTTTATTAGGTGCGAATGGTCAAACTCCTACACTGACACTTGTGAATCATAATTTGTAAATTTCCCACAACACAATATCGGTCAGTACATTAAACAGAAGTTTATTGCGGGCGGCAGTTAAAAAGGGTATTTATTTATTGCCACGGCCGGGCCAAAAACGTAAAAAACACGTTTTTCGATCTTATTTTCTCTCTTTATAACCAAATTTGCCTCGTAATAGAGGCTTGTAGTTCAATTGAAATTTCACGTGACATCTAATGTACCTAGTTATAAGCCAAACCTCATAATAACCGTGTTCGGTATAGAGGGAGTATACTGTATATATTTTCATATTCTAAAACTTTCTTTTGTTTATTTTTCTTTATGTTCTCCTTTACGTTCTTGTCGATGTTTTCGTAATTGCTTAATGTTTTTCTTTGCCTTTAAATTATTATTGTTGCTTTTATTTATTATATATTCATATATACCTTATAACAACGTTTTCTTCTTCTACTTGTGCACTTGTCGGATTTGGGTTCTTTTCGATCATTTTGATCTGGAATATGTCTGAGAGATATTCCAAAAACTGCAAATTTTTCTAATTGAATGCGACATATCCATTCGTCAAGGAAATCACCAAGTGACGCATTTGGATGTGAAGGGCATGACCGCATAAGAATCTATGACGCACCGGTGCGCCATAAAATTTGAAGGCGTAAGGATTGGGGAAATAACTACACTCTCGATTCTTTACATATATTTACTAATATATTCGCAAAATCTTAACATAAATAAGAATAATAATGAATAAAAAAACAATTTAGTTATTTATTAAACATTGAAGAATCACTTTCATATATTTCATATAATAATATAAGTTAAATAGTCACTTCATATACATATATCTATGTTTAAATAAAGGAATGATAAACGGACTAAAAAAAAGAAAACAAACAAAAGAACGCATTGAATAATTCTCTCGGAAAACAATAATTTCTTTAGATTATATACATTCTAAAGTAGGTGCTAGTACATAAAAATATATATACATTTTCCAACTGAAAAAGCAAACAAGTGTCCCGTCAAAACGAAGCCTAATGTCCGAAAATGATGCGAATGAATTAAAACTACAACAAACAGTTCAACAAGATTGATTGTATTTAACTAGAATTTGTTTAAGCATTTATCGATTGGGCTTAAGTAATGTGCTACAGATAATTTGTTCCTTCTATGTCTACCAACGGTCTTCTATGACAACTGGCAATTGAAGTGTGCAAACGTCAATTGTCATGTCATGACGCATCAGCTGTCTTTTTTAAGGTTATAACAGTTTTGACCATAAGGAAACTGAATTGCCTATAATACTGATATTTGGGGCAATTTTCTGAAATAATTTCACGGAAATTATTCTAGCAGAAGAAATATCAAGTTTACGAAAGGAAATTAAAAGGTTTGGCAAGTAAAATTAGTCTATTTTCAACATCAAAGTTGAAAAATTGTTCTTTCTTCGCTAGAATTATTTGTTGCAAATAAATGTATCTAAAAAAAAAGTTGGAATTGAGGTGGTATATGTAATAACAGCAAATTCAATTTATTTTAAGTCAAGAACTGATCCATATCGAAGTTGGAGAGGGTTATAAAACTTGTGAAATACAAACAGAAAACGGTACAAACACTGTTTGAGCTACGTGCAAATCGTTTTATAAATTTAAACTGCAACAAAAACAAGGTTGTATCAGTTACAGACTTAAAAATGATCCAATAACCGACTAGATATATGTAGAACATTATAAAAAAAATTTAAGCGGACACAAAAATAAAATAAAATTGATGATAGAAAGATAGAAGAACACAGAAATAAAATAAAGATATATCATTACGAAGAAATTATAATTAAAGTTGTCAATTGATAAATATGATGCTATTTTGACAGCTGTAGACTTAAAAATGCCTAAATAACTAGATAAAAAAAATGAGAAGGATCGTTATAAATGAATTATAACCAGAACCAGAATTATAACCATGGAAAGCCAGTACAGTATGAATTTAATTATGACACTTCAATTGTCAGTTGTCACTCGATAGATATGACGCTACTTTGTCAGCTGTAGAGTTAAAAATTGACAAATAACTGGTTAGAATTTGCAGAAAACAATAAAAGACCAATAGACAAAAAAAACTATTTTAAATAATCGGTCAAAATTGAAGACAATATAACAAATGAATTGATTGAAGAATAAAAAATTGTAGTATATAAATATCATCTGATACTTTATCACAGTTACTTGTCACTGCTATTTATAGATTGTCGCACCTTTAGGTATTCTAACATTCTTTTATCCTCAAAGAAATTGCAGTCTATATTGATTATCCTAGAAGTACACCGAATATTTCATTTATTTGTTGTTAATTTTTCACTAACAAATCTATTTACAGCTTTTTGTACTAGCTTTTTGAAAAATTCTAGTTATGAATCATCTCGAACATTTAGCGCCTCTTATATTATGTTATGTATATGTGGATAAATACCTACAAAGAAGTCAATTAAAACACAGTAGTTCAAATGCACAACTAAATAGAGGTGGGACATAAGACAGTGAAATTTAAACACATATTACAAATATTTGGTGACATTAGAAGGAAATATTGCTGTAATGACAACCAATAACACAATATTTCGTTAGTTTAAGGCAAGCTGGATCGCTAAGATCATAATAGCACACGACAGAAACTTTTCAACATCATTTATGAAGAAATATATTCAATGGACGGAAAAAACAAAATATAATGATGGAAAACTACAAATAGATAATTTGTAGCAAATCTATATCCTTCTTTTCAAAATGCAATGCAACATTTTGCAATAATCTTAACATAGTTTTTTTAGTAAATCATGAAATATTTATTTGATTTAAAAGATTAAATTTTCTGTAACACTTCAATAAACCCAATATTTGTTTTGCTATTTTTGAGAAATTCATCGAGCAGTTCACATAAAATTATAAGTAATATTTTCAATCATTCAGTTATTTGTAATCTCAAAAAAATATAACAACGTTTTTAATTAACCAAGTAATGAAACTCCTACTTGTAAATAATTTTAAAAGGAACTCCTCAATATATTCATCTTCTTTTTAAAAGTAATGTTGTTCATACACGAAATGAATTGTAATCGCTATTTATTTAGTTATAACTTCTCTATTGTCCTTAGCACTAGCTCCTCAGTTTAACTTGAAAACTAATTCCACTTTCCTATACAGTTGGCTGTAAAGGGGGCCTTATATTACATGCCTGGGTATCCCTGGTAAGCCATTTGCGGTGCGTAGCCTGGCTGCGCGTAAGCTTGGGGAGGTACATACTGTTGGGGTGGAATACCTGTAACACATATTTCAACATACATTAAACAAAACAAATCGTCAATATAACGACGAAGTATTACTTATACTTTCTCAAAGTTATTAATTAATTGTTACACCTTTTGATTTTACATCTTGGAATATAAAGACTTACCCATGCCAGGGCCAGCCGTTAGCATAAGTTGGGGTTCTGGTATCATCATTGGCTTGTTCGTTTCTTCAGCAGCCTCACTTTGTCGTTGGGCGTCGGATTGTTCTAGCTTTTCTACTTTTGTCGTCAGTTCTCTAGTTACTTGAATAAGGAAAGGCATCGCAAAGTCCATAATGTTGTGTTTCCATGCTAGTTCAAGGATAACGTCAGGTCGTAACAAGTCGTAGCACTAGAAGGTACAGAAAAAGAAATTATAAATCTATCCATAAAAATTAACAGTCTTTTTTTATTTGTTCTCAAAGTTTGTAACTAGTTCCTTCAGGAAAGATAACGACTTTTATATAACACGTTCGGTAGTTCAAATGTACTTCGTGTCTAGACGGTATAACCCTAACAGATAGAGAAAGATACATGCCCAGAAGTCCAAATATCAACGAATCAATAAAACTTAAACAAAAAAATATGAGTAGTTCAAATGAACCATATATCCGTACATTGCAACCTCCATACGCAGAGAAAGATACATGCCCAGTAGTTTAAATGTATCACATGCTTATAAGCTGGAATATCAACACATACGGGAAGATACATGCCGAGTAGGTCAAATGTATCACGTAGTCAGAAAGTGCCCCCTCCAAAAGATAGAGGATTATAAGATTGTAGGTATCAAAGGAATTATTTGGTCTAATAAACTTGATAAAAACAATCTTTTGCGTACAACTTACAGCCGTTTTGAAATAAAAATATTTAGAAATTTATCCACAATTTCGTGTGATATGTTTTACATTTTTTCATATTTTCGTGGCTTTTATCGCCACCTTCGGGAAAGTTACTGACAAAGTAGGTAAGCTGTTATATCTTGAAGATTCAAGATTCTTATATATCCAGACGGTGGTACTTCACCAGATATAGGAGTACATATGCAGTGGTTCACATGTGTCATGTACCAGATGCTGGAAACTTAACAAATTGAGGAAGATATATGCCAAGTAGGTCAAATATACTCCAGACACATTGTGGATTCTCAGAGGAGGATAGTAGATATCACAGGCGTCGTTTGACCTACTAGATCTTTCTACACTGCAATTTTTTTGTAACATGTTCCTTCACAAAAAGTTATGATAGGATAGGTCAAATATATCACGTGCGAGATGGACGCATGGGCAGTAGTTCAAATATATCCAGGTAACATGACACTCTTAAATTCTTAAATGCATAGTTTATGTTTTTAACCATATTTCTTCAATGGTTTCATGTATTACGTTTTTTTCAAAGATATCAAACTTCAAAGTGTAGATTTCTAGTTTTCTGCATTTAAAAAATAAAAAAAAGCAACACAACATCTTCTTTTATACTTAGAACTGTTTGTAAACTACATTAATTCCGCTTTTTTATGTATAAATAACAAAAATTTACTTACGTGATACAAACATGCCGAAAAACAATCATAGGCCTGCCTATCCAAGAACCAGGCTAGCAACTCCTCGGCCAATTCTTGATTTCTAGATTCAGAAGTGTACTCCATTGCGTCTCTAAACAATCTATCCTTTTTGCACAGTTCTACGCTCTGCTTCCACCGGTTGTTTCCTTTGTACAAGTAGGCGGCGATGCGTCTGAATTCGGTCAGTTCGTGTTTCTCTAATTTCTGCGCCAAACCGATATTGTCGAAGTTATCGAAGGCATCGATGGACGTTCTCAGACCCTGTAAAACGAATTACACAAAAATTACATCATTTACAAATCAATTAGCTACAACTAATAAAATTTACACAGTGGTTCAATCAGGACAGATTGCATTAGTATTTACTTTTACATTGATATCGTCTAATACTTTGTCACAGTCATTTTTTGATTGTCCCATCTTTAGGTTTTACAAAATTTTCTACCAAAAGCATTAGTCAATAGTCTATACTGACCATAACAGAAAGGACACTTAAGCGTTTCTTTTGTTTGTTAGTTAAATATTCACTGATCTATTTATACCATTTTTGAATTGATTGATTTATGAATCATTTCCAACTTTTCACACATTTTATAATCAGTTTTTCAGTGTATTGATGGTAGGGTAGATATACTGTACAGTATCTACATTGTATTATAAGAGAATCTCGCTCATAGAAGATATTCTAAACAGAAGTTTATGTAAATGCATAACGCAATTAGAGCTAGAACATGAAACTTTGACGTTACTTTTCAAAGCAATTTATATTACCATATTACTTACAATTAAAAAAATCATGTCAACATACCTGGAAGTCTTCTTCGTCAATAAGTAGAGAGTTAAGGGCCTCGTTGATAGCTTTGTTGTTCAAATTTTGCACAGAACGGAGATAGGATTTAACCAACTGTAAGTGTCCTGTTTTGGTGAAGAAAGAAACAGCCCTAAAACAGCAGCATTTATGTCACGCATTTATTGTTACCTCACCAAAGTTCTATTTATCAAAAGCTACATACACGCTCCTAAAATCATCAATACACATTCTTAAAATGATAAAAAAAATAGCGTACCTAGTATGATCCATTCTGGGTGCCAAAACCAACAAAAGGTCATTTAACAACAGGGGTTTGTAGTCCAGATAAAATTGAATAGCTCTATAATAAAGTTCGATATTGGCCACTTTTGTAATAATATCTTTGAAATGACCTTCGCGCCAGGCCTCGGTAGGATGGGCCATCATAGCCAATACTGCATTATCGTATTCTTCGTATTTGTCGTACAAGAACACTAGCTCAGCCCACAAATGTGCCTACAAAATAATATAAGAAATATAGCATTATATAAACGATTGAACTGTCGTTATCTTAGAAGCATAGAGAAAGGATCTGAGAATAAAGAAAGAAAGAAAAGGAGGGAGAGCTGCAAATATAGAAAAAGTGAAAACATAATTAAAGGTCAATAAGAGAAGGGAGACGAATGAAAAATCAAAGGGGAAGGTCAAAGAAGACAGAGGAATGAAAGATCAAGGAGGTAAGATTCACAAAAAGATAGTGGAGAAAGAAAAAGAGTGTTAATAAGTGATAAGAGAAAAAGGAGGAAAAAATTAAGAAAGGAAGAGCGAGTGAAGAAGGGAGAGCAAGTAGTGTACCATAGTACATTGAAAGAAGGGAACAGTACCCAGTAGTTCAAATGTACCATATATAAGAAACTCAACATAGGGAGGACGATAAATGCCTAGTAGTTCAAATGTACCAAGTATTCAGGAATTGATTTTTTTAAAGTGATAACAAAATAATTAAGACAAAAAACCGTTTACATTGATCACCATAAAATTCTTTTATTATTTCTGGTTGAAAAAGTGACTTAAAGGGCATAATAATGTAAGAAAAAGTTTAAATAGATTAATTGTCTACAGTCAATATACACATTAATAAAAACCATCTTACTTGTTCAGCTGCCCTAAGAACTTTGGGGATATTCACTCGAGACCAGAAGAGTTCTAGATGTTCGCGCATTTTGGCGGGCTTGTATTTGGAATACAGTATTGCTAATTCGGTGAACATACCCATATGTGCCCTTTCCAAGCCCAATGCTGCTTCCAATAGGCCGATTAATTCTTCAAAGTATCCTAAAAGAGGCATTTTATTTTTCATTAACAATAATATAAATCCTATCAACGGCGCCAATTATAAATAAAATTTTACATGATACAAAAGTTAATTTTATTAAACGATAGTCAAGTTATATGGAAATTACATGTAATTAAATTAATTTTGTTCAAAAATATCAAAAGTTGTAAAGATCAAAAGACAAAGAAGGAAACTTACCTCTATCCTGGTAATAATTAATCAAGTCTTGCAACTCATCAGCGTGCACGACGATGTGCATACCACACATCTGAGCCAATCTGAATTCTTCGGCGTCGACACAAGCAAAACACACTTCCTTCCATGTTCTTGTACTGTTAGCCTTTCTAGCACTGTCAACAGCACCCTGGAATTCTTTTAGATGAACTAAAGTAATAGCGAGACGAGCGAAATTGGATACATTGTTGTACAGTAGCTTAGCAGCATCATACATCTTGTCATCAAAGCACCTGTGGAAGATTATAACGTTCAGTAAAGTCTGTACATAAAAATTTACTTTAATGGTGAAGGTATAAATTCTAATACATACCTATCACCAATCTTCTGGATATCGGCATGGTTGGGCCCGCTGATGAATTCTTCCAAATCAGCCAATCTTCCGGTCTTGGCGTACGAATAAATCAATTCGGATTCGATGTAGCTCTCTCTGGCCTTCTTTCTTGCCATTTGCAAATACCGCACCAAGTCCTCCCAGCTATTATTTTTCGAAGCGGTTTCCACGACATCCTTGTAAGCCGAAGGATCGTCAGCTTTAATGTAAGAATCGATTGCTTCTTTGACTAAGCCTTGGTTCAGTTGAGCTTTGGCCAGCTGACTCCATACGGCTGGTTCATTGCAACGTTCTGCAAAAAGAAATATTTGAAATGAATGCTGATGGTTCGTAAACTCTTAAAAACACATGTTTATCCTTATAACAACCTGTTAATTTTAAAAACAACATCTCTACAAGAGCCAGCGGACCACTTAAGTGTAGACACGTATTATTATGGTTTCACGTTAGAGAAACGACAGGCCAATAGTTCAAATGTACCTAGTATACAGACGGAGGATTCTCAACATATTCAGAATAATAGATGCCAAGAATATAAAACGTATCACATGCTCATGAATGGAGAACAGGGGGAGCAAGTGGTATGCAAAATGGCTTTTGATTGATAAACATGAAGAAATTTTAGGAAATTTTATAGGATACTATGGAGCAATTTTTTTTCCAAAATCTCCAATTTCGACCATTTTACAAGTGAGATTTAATATAATTTTTTTTTACTTTTATAATCAGTTTCTTCAAGAAAGTTAATGATAGGACATGCGGATTGAAGTTTTGAATGTTTCCAGGCTGTAGCACAATATGTAGACCAATAACAGATCCAGTAGTTAAAATGTACCATGCATAACGCCTGAGGAAATCGACATATAGAGGATGATAAATGTAGAGTAGTTCAAATGTACCAAGTGTCCGGGAATTATGAAAGGAGGAGCCAGCGCAAGGTAGTAGTAAGAAGTAGTACTCAATATGGCTGATAAATAATAGACCAAAACGAAGAAGATTTAGGAAACTTTGTAAGGAGCCATGGAAGTATTTTTTACACTATTTTCAGTTTTAATAATGTTACAAGTGATTTGTTTTTGTGACGTTTATAATCAGCTTTTTCAAGAAACAGCAATAGGATGGGCAGACATATATTCTCTTACCAGACGATAGTAAATCAACAGGTAAAGAAACAAGTCCCAGTAGTTCAAAAGTACCACGTATCCAAAGAAGAAACCTCAACATATAAAGGATGGTGCATACCCAGTAGTTCAAATGTATCACATGCCCAGGAATGGAAAAGGAAAGGCAAGTCAAACTGAGGAAAATGAGACGAAAAAGCAGTATTCAAAATGGTTGATAATAGATCAATATTAATTAAGTTTACCACTAATTTGTTTAATATTGTTTCATATTTTTGAGACTTGGGATGATATACCGTTCTTTTGTTCTGGTCAATTATTCGACAACCCACCATTATATCCTAATCTAACCAAAATTGTCACTTTAAAATTGCTTCCAATACAAAGAAAAATAAATTTTACCTGCGAATTCGTAAGCACGATCCAGATTGTTGACTTGTTCGATCAATACTTGAATAGCTGAGGTGTTGACATCAAACTTCTTGAAAATAGCGAAAGCTTCTTCGTAGAGATGGTTGTTGATAGCTATATTCGCGATATCAGGGGCATCGTAGTTGTCCAAGCGGTTGATGTAGTCCATAACTCTTGTAGCATCGGCTTTGATTGCTATATAAAAAGAGAAAAGCATTAAAAATTGTAATTCGTAATGAAAGCCGAATCTAAGAGCTCTACTGATACAACATATTAACACTATTTTGTATAATGTACACTTACCTGTAAGGATAAGCAAGTTTTGAAGGTTTCTATGCTCGGAGAATACAGAATTATCCAACACAATCTTTTCCAGCAATTCAATGAGCTCATTTGGTAAATCAGCTGTCATGAATGCTTTAACGGTGACGGAAATATCTTCAGGGTCTTGGGTTTCACTTAAAGCTGTTTGCACTACTTGATCTATCAACTGGCGTCTAAAAAACGAAGCAGACACATTTATATAACAAAAAAAACAGACCATCTCCAGAATATGACTCCACAAAATGAATATAAAGCTTGACGAAGCCAAAAATAATCAAAGTTCCCTAATATTTTATGTTTTCTCTCCAAAATTCTGTTTTTCACTATTTTCAAGATGTCCCAGGTTTTTCCAACTACATACTTTTAAATAAGGCAATACCGCTTTTAAAATCTCAATTGCGTGAATTTATTTAAAGCAGCAAATAGTTAAAAGTTGAGTAATTGGCGCTTAAAATGCGAAATAGATACATTTGTAAGACATAAAACGGTCCAACTCAAGAAGATGAGTTCACAAAGAGAGTAGAAAACTTTGTTGGAGTTTCTCTGTCCTTCCAATAATGTCATGTTTTGTTCAATATTTTCAGCATGCCCTGGATTGTTCTTACTACTTTTAAAGATCATAATACTGCTTTTAAATAATCAATTGCGGTCATTTACTCTTAACATTAACATAAATATAGATAAATTAATTAAATGACAAAGATCTCTGCAAATTTTCATAAAAACGTTTCTAGTTATTTAGCAAATACAACATTGCCAATTATACTAAAAATTTAACCATTTTTATATGCTAATATACTGACTGAAGTATTTCTTTGTAAAAAGTTTGAGTGTTGTATATTCACCTGAAAGGATTGCTCTCGTTCAAAACTTCAGCCCATAATTCTCCGTCACGTCTACGGACTAGGTAACGCGCTTCAGACTTAAATAGAGAATTTTCGTTGCATACAGCTATCAATTCTCTGTCGCATTGGCCTCGTTCGTAAGCAACACAAGCCAGATGTGGATCGCGCTTTTCGCAATAACGTCCGACAACTCGGGAATCGTACCTGAAAAATATTGATTTCGTTATCTTTACCATTTATTAAAAAAACTGCCATCTTAGTATACATGCGAAGTGTAAAACTAGGAAATAATGTTAAAAAAGAAGTTAAAATGATGCAGAACCTAAAATATGTTTTTACAGTGATGCCACCTTGTGAAGTATTTCGTGATTCTTGCTCAATAAATACGTACACACATAACTGATCATATTTTTGTTTAGAGAAGACTCACCATTGATTTTCCTTCAAAAATCTTTCGGCATTGTTGTTGGAATCGATGTAGATCTTAGCCAAAGCATTGTGTGTGGCTGGTTCGACACAACCTTCGTGTACTCTGCTTTCTAACCAGGGCAACAACAGTTTTAATCTGTTCCTCTTTTCTACTTCTTCTACTAATTCGTCAGTGGAGAATTGGCCTCTGACTACGAGAATTAGGTTTTTGATTATGTCTTCGGAACAGTCGACATCTAAAAGACCTCCTACTACAACCTGAAAAGGTACAAATTAAAGCAATTTTGGAAGTACCTCCACACATATCAGTGGTATTAAAAGTACCTAGAGACGTGGGGTGATTTGAAAGTACCTACACACGTAAAATTATTCTGGAAGCAGCTTGAACCATAAAAACGTTTCTGGATATAATTAAAGACATACCAGTGTTTTATAGAATACATATAGCTGCACAACTCAATTCGAAAAATATTTAGAGGGTTTAGATCAATTTTGGAAGTATCTATACACGTATTATTCATATGAAAAGAACATAGAGGCGTATAAAAGTGATTCTGGAAATATATAGGGACGTAAGAGTGATTCTGGAAGTAGCCTGAGACGTAAAAAGATTCTAGACATGATTAGAGACATACCTAAAGACTTACAGTGATTTGGGATATACCTAGGGCTGTACGATTTATTTTGAAAGTATCTAGAGGCATTGTTTAAATAGGACTAGTTAGACAATCCTTATGGAACAAACGTTTGACTATTATTCTGCCGTCACATGGCGGCCTCTAGTCATAAATTTAAAAAACTATTAACAGAAACTTAATTCTGTGCAGGATTCTATTCGAGTATATTTTTGCCTGTCTCCTAACTAAGGCAAACCTGTACACGGATGCCAGATTGTGAAGAAAATATAAAATTTTAATAAAATGCTTATTGTTATTATCGTTGTATGCGTCTAGTGAAAGATAACTTAACTATTTCGAGCGAATATTTCAAATTGTTTTTATACTTTGAGACTTGCTAAATCTAAATCGGTTAGTAATCTATTTATATGAAGTAGGTAAATGCTACCTTTTTTAAATTTTTATTAGTTTACCAGATATTTAATTTGGTTATATGATTTGCTAGAAAAGGATTAAATATTTAATTGAAATAGACTCGATTGCTATCGTCTTAGAACACTAATGCAGAGGTTTATTTTTTAGTCAAGACTTAAGTTTTATCATTGTTTAAAAAAGAAAATCTTTTTAAACAATGGTTTTATGTATGTTTTGAGAAAATTAAATTTTCAATCTTTTAATCTTTAAAATGACGTTTGAAAATATAGTAAATTTATAGGTATGGTTTTTTGATAATGCTTTTGAAACAAATAAACACATCGATATGCCACAACAAGAGGCAACACATATTTAGGGAAAAATTAATCTATGTGTTGGGATAAAAGGAATAATAAAACAACACTTTAATAAATACATAGTATCCTTTATTTTATTTATTTATGTATTTTATGATATAAACACCATTTTTGTATTTCTGTTTACATAAATGAGAATGTTTTTTTCAATCAACTCGCCCGATTTGAGCTGTTTATTAATGAAATAATTTTAAATTACAAAGTGATAGATATTGCAAAAATTAAATTCGCATTATTTTAATAGTAATATACCACTTATCAAAATTATAATATCTACACATAGACAATATTAACGAAATAATAATTCAAGATAAAAAAAAAACAAAACAAAATTGTTTACATTAATAGTTATAGAAATTGATTGTTACATTGTTTTCATGAACTAAAATAACCAATGTATGTATTGCGAAACACTATTGGCACTGGTTAAGGTTGTTTTGCTATCGAATACGTATAAAAAACGCGTGGTGTCGTTAACAAACCTCCCTCTTCTACCTCACTATATTTTTTTGGTTTGCATTTAGATATTTTTGGACAAAATGCTTACTGCAAAGAAATTTTTTTTTAAATCGGGTAGCTCCAGACTTTCCAATGCAGCATTACCTACAACAATATTATTATTAACACAACTTAAAAAAAGCAACTTTCTGCACAATAAGGTAAAAAAACAATTTAAGTTCTGTATTCAAAATATAAATAACTTCGCAGTTGTGCCAATATATGTTTATATATATATATATATATATATATATATATATATATATATATATATATATATATATATATATAATATATATATACATATATAAATATATATATATATGTATAAGAGTAAGAAAAAAGAAATTTTTTAGATAGGAAAAAAAAGATCCCATAGGACTATCAGAAACTAGTCCTATGGGATCTAGTCTTTCACCCATTCTAAGTAGCTATGTCATGGATGATGTTATCAGTGATTGTGATTGTATCAACAATTGCACTTTTTTCATTCCTTTTTTTTAAAGATATGTAGATGATTTAGTTTTGGCACTTCCTAAACACAAAATTATTGAAATAGTCAACATTTTCAAGTATCATAATCAACATATACAATTTACAGTTGAGGAAGAGATAGACTCCTACTCTAGTTCCTTAGAGTAGGTTTCAAGTCCAGTGCTTTATACAGGTTGGTGAATTGTTTGCAGTTGGTAAGTTTGGTATGGTTGATTCGTAGTCTTGTAATAGTCGATGCTTCTCTTATAGTTATGAAGTCTAGGGAGAGATGACCAATAAAAGATTGAAGTTTATGAAAAGTTGTTTTGCACTTTTGTTCTAAGTTTTGTCAAGTATCCTCTACCGACTTTTTTAAAACGAATTTCGAGATTCGTTAGCTAGTTGAATTGGCATGGTTGGTAGCTTCTTTGGCACAATGATCTGCTGTTTTATTACCAGTAATTCCGGTGTGAGAAGGCAGCCATATGAGAGAGACTGTTACATCGTAAGCAGAGAGATTTTGGTATTATGTCATGAATGTTTTGAACTAATAGGTGCTTAGTGAAAATTGTATTGACTAAATGGATATATGAAAGTTAATCTGAACAAATAGTTTAGAAGAAAGGTTAGAAGATTCAAGTTTGTTAAAAATAGTGAGTGAGGTATATATTGAAGGGAGATCTTTAGCCCAGAGGGGAAGTAAAGGTAGAGGAAATGAACTAGTCAGAAAAAGGTCAATATTTTTAAGTAGTGGACAAATTAATTGAGGTATAGGTTTTATGATAAGGTGTTGGTTATTGTTAGTGGAAGAAGACGGCACTGTGGCAATTAGGGAATGAACGGGATTAAATGGATTTGCGGATGTTGATGCAGCATACGAAAGTAGAAGTGATTATCGTCTTGGGTAGGAGAAAGTTCATTAGATTCACGGTATACACTCTCAATAGGACTAAAGCGAAAAGCGCTCAGAAGTAGTTTTATTGGCACCCCATTGAAGATGACTGAGGGTTTTAAAAATGTTCAACCTTTTAAAACAATTGATTTTAAGTTCAGAGATTTGATTTTTTCAATTTAATCTGGAGTTAAATATAAAACCGAGAATTTTACAATAATTAACAACAGAAAGTAGAGAATTGGTAAATAAAATTTGGGGTAAGGGAGTGGAAATCCCTATGGAAAATTTTATTAATTTGGTTTTGCTCTCAGAGAGTGATAATCTTAGTTCGTTAGATTTACTACACTTTGTATAAGTTTATATGAGGTTGAGACAGATTTAACATGGCAGTAAATGATTAGGTCATCAGCGTATTGAACATATTTGATGGGAGGCAAATTTCGTTGATGGCAAGAATGAATAAAGTTAAACTTAATACAGATTCTAAAGGGACACCTTAATTTTGAGGAAGAGATTGAAAAAGTTTACCCTTGGCAAGAACTTTAAAGATTCTTTCAATTAGATATTTTTTTACAAATGAGAAAATATTACCATTTAAATTATAGTGGGAGATTTTGTCAATGATTGCTTTTCTGGAGATTAAATAAAATGCCCCTTCAATGTTAAGTACAGTTGCTACGACATCTTGTTGATTATAGATTACCTAAGAAATGTGTGTGTACAAAAAGGGTACATATGTGAAATTATGAATATAATTTCGGTGTATGAGGACTGTATTACATAGGGCTGGTTCAAATAAATTGAGATATGTGGCAAAAGGTTATACAGACTATATCAAATTAATTTTATATAAAGTCTTCTCAATTCTTCTGCTGCACATATACACACTCGCGGTATTTAGAGGCTTTCAGTCGCGGTTGTTCTTCATACGGGGAAACTGTCCGGTTACCGGTTTCTGAAGACGTGTTTCGCGGTACTAACACTTAGATCACGATATAGAGCACATTTTTCGTCTGTACACGATTAAAATAGTATTTTCGGTATTTTTCGCGTAACTACATGCGAGAGAGTTAGAGTGAAGAAAAAGCGCAGTAAGTCTGTACCAAGCGATAGATAGCGATAGAGAGATTATACGTCTGCCTAATAGGACTCAGCAGACGAAAGAGAGGACGACTGTTTCTAGCAACAGTCAGCAGTCAAGTGTACAACTGTCTGTATTTCTAATGGAGTGGGGTTAAAATGTGAGTAGGAACGGTTGGAGAACGGGAAATAATTGTAAAATTGTGGTAGAATGGTAGCTACTAATACAGCGAAAAAATGACATGTCATGAAGACAAAAACGATTTGTCTTCATGACATAACCCGTTTGTGTTCGTTTGTTCTTTGTAATGATCTTTCTTTTATCTTAGTATAGATTAGGGCAAGATCTTTCATTAACGATTGTCAGCGGTATGTCAGTGGTAAATTTACTGGCTTCATTTAGAGGGTCGTTGGTGCCTAAGGAATTTTCGAGAAAGTTTTCAAGATTATTCTAGAAAACCCTAATTTTTGTGTTTTTATAGGATTTGAGTGCAGCTTTTAGTTCGAAATAGTTTATACGAGAGTTCGGATAATTGGTATCTTGTGAAACTGAGAATGAATAATGAAAGGGCGAAGGAAGAAAAGAGTATATATGGTTAGGTTCAGATTTGTTGCAAAACTTTTCTTTTAAATTTTTTGCCAGAATCTTGGCTGTCTCTTAATTGTCAAGGATAACCTTTCGATTAAAAAAGAGATTCGAGATTGTAAGGTTATTTTTTATTAACAATTTTTTTTCCACACTGGACTAGTATTTGAAGTACATAAAGTTTTCTTACTTAATTAAATATCGTGTCTAAATTTGGCAAAAGATGAAGTAAAAATATACAGAGAGCAGAAAAAATGAATAAATGCGAGAGAAATAGAGAAATTCTATTCATCATGTATGCTGTGGTTAGATTTGACATCAGATTTATCAGAGGATGCACTTATATATACTCTTGTAAGTCGGAGGTAGGCTGTTCTTTTAACTTTTTTAAGATTCTAGTAATACGGTTTTTAGTGATCTTTTCCTTGTACCTATGTAGAGCTGCAATAAGTCCTTTTGAATACCATCTATGTTGGAGGATTTTTAAGCTTCTTGTAGTGGGGTGATACATACAAAAGAGTTCTCAAGAAATGTAATAAGTTGCGTGGAATTGAGTGTAAAATTAGTCGGATTATCTTTGTAAATCATTTTTATAGCGGAAATATAATATCCGATTATATAATTTCAATACCACCACTTTGGGTGGTATCGAAAATGCCGAAGGAGGAAAAGAACTTAATAGAGCAAGAATACAGGATGAAGATAGAATGGTAGGAGTATCAGGAGGACTGTCATTGAAGTGTCCCCTTTTTTGTCCTACTGCCAACATGGGCTTTGAATTAGTACGACGAGGGATGGATAAATCCATAATGGCAGCCAGGATGGGTATGTAGTTAACGGAGATGGACTCAATTTCCGAAGATAGAAATTCTTTTGATGAAGTTAAGGATTTAGGATTAAGGACTCCTTAGAGTCAGCTGAAAATGAAAAAGAGGGAGGAGCATTAGCTGCAATGAGTGTGTGATCTGGTCAACTGAAGACTTTGCAATCATACCCCACGGTACGACCCGTAAGCTTACAAAGAAAACACTATAGTCTGTCAGAGAATAAAAATATTTTAAAGGATATATTTTCATGGTTAATTAACAGAGAAGATTGCACTTCGAAGTTCACCTTTTCAGAGATTACAAATGTTACCCTAGGAAAACTCCTGATAATATGCCTATTGATCATCTGATGTTCCGTATTTTTTAGGGACGTCTCGATTAGTGAATGCGGAATGGAAGGAGATACATTTGAAATAAGGATTCTTTTGGTCGCAGAAAGAAGCCTGCAGATAAAGATGACGGTGAAATTAATTATGACGTTCGGTGTATTAGTTGATCAACGATGTCGGTAGAAGTGAGGAAAATGCGGATTCGATTATTCGAAATGCGAGATGTAAAAGTAATATTTTTTGGATAAACCATTTCACCAATTTCTATAATATATTTAAATAAAACAGTATTCAAAATGGAGTGCATGACAATAACTTGTTCCCTTTTAGGAAACGAACGGGGAGGAGGTCTAGAGACTGCGGCAACGACATATAATTTTGTGTTGGAATTGAAGCTGTTTTGTGTAAATGTAAATATTCAATTGCTGTTCATGATGTGTAGTCCTGGTTACCCAGACCGTAACACAATACCTAAATGTGAGTACCTAATGGACCCTCTCCCAAACTGGAAAGAAAGAAAAAAGGATCTCACCTATTTCTTGGGATTTTCACTGGTTTTCTTTAATTACACCAATATAGCCGCAATTAAATTCGACTATTGAAATATAAGACCAAATTTGATACTTGTTTTCTTATCACATTGTGATTAAAGAACTTCTCTACGTATTGTTAACTCGTCGATGAATTACTTTATCTGTTTAACACTGTTTAAATCTTTAAAATCCGTGAGGAACTTTAAAAAGGGTGTTTAACCTTTGACAGTTATTTGACGTTTTTGAATCGATTATTTGAAGCTTTATTTGTAAACTTCAACATTTTATCAAAAAAACAGTTTGAAAAAGTGCTTTTTAGCTTCTAAACATTTATACTACTTTTGATATTTTTCATGTCATACGGCTGTACGTAGGCTCAATGAAAAGCTGGTGTAAAAGCACAATTAAAAAAAAAAACAGAAATTTCCATAACCAATAACAAGAAACAAGCTGAGATATTGCAGCGGACAGATCTCCCTTGCATTTTTCTGTGGCGATATTTTACGATTACCATTATTTGAATGTTTCAAAACTAATTTACTTCTTCACTGTGTATGCCATTTATAAATCGAATTATAAAATTTCGATATTCTTTTACAATGTGTTCAATTTTCAGCCTTAATGTTAATAAACAATGAAAATATTTGCAATTTCTTAAACAAGAAAAAAAAAATGGTATTTGATTTCCTCTGGGCAATAGAAGGTTTTGGTTTTTTTTAAGTGTTTAGCTTTATATTGAGCCTAGATACAAGTGTAACACATAAAAAAGTCTAAGTTATTAGAAATTTTTATATGCTAAAAATTTGTTATTCTTCAAACTGATATTTAAACAAATTTAATATAATCTTGATGTTTGTTTTTAATAATTTAAAACGAAGCCATAAAAATCGATTTCTATTTACAAAATAACCCTAGAGTGACTGTTTGGACAAGTACAGTTTCTTAAATAATCGGACTCCTGGATAAACAAATTGAATAACTCATAAACTGTATGGTCGTTCTGTATGATATTTAGCACCCTTTAAAAACTCATTAACTGCCATAATTTTAAATAGTTGTATTACATATCGTTATGCAAAAAAGAAAGTTATTTATATGTATATTATTTATATTTATATTAACATTTATAAATTTTACTTTAAAAATAAGGGTTTTTAAATTATCTCGGTCAATTCTTTATGTATTTTAATTATAAAAATCTCAATATTAGAGAACATTTTATGATCTATAACTTTTATTTTAATCATATATCTCTAACATGAATAAGAAACGTTTTATGCGCATAAACTTTTCACTTTTTACGATTGTTTAATAAAAAATCAAAGCAAAATTAGCTGTAGTCTTCACATAATTGTCATCAGCTACCCCTCATATACCTTTTAGAGACTTTAAATATCTCTTTAAGATTTTTTCACCTTTTATTAGAGTTGTAGATCATAAAAAGTTATGTAATTTTTGAGAGTATCCAAATTAAAATACATGAAATTATTAACCAAAATAGTTGCAAAAAAAACCTTATTTTTGCAGTTATTTATAAATTATAATAACTCTTTTTTTGCGCAAAGACATGTAACATAGCTCCTGGAAATTATGGAAATGAATAAGTTATTAAAGTGCGCTAAATATCAATCAGAGCAAATAATTTATAGGTTATTTATTCTGTTTATAAACATTTAAAATAACGTTGATATCGTTTATGCCACAAACTTATTTAGATGCTTATGAAAAACTGGTGAAAAACACACTTTCTAAAAAAAATAGAATCTTCTATGACCATTACTAGGCAAGAGAGCATTTTATATTTAAAACCAAAGCATTTTATTCTTAAAATCATACTTCCATTGTCTATCAACAGTAAGAGCTGAAAATTGAAGGGGCACTAAATGAAGATCTGAATTGTGCGTTCCAACTTACATATGGCATATGCGGTAAAGAAGTAAAAATTTATAACCCGTTAAAATGATGGTATTCGTAAAATACCGCTTCGGAAAAGTAGAATGGAGAACCATTTGAGCTCGGTTTTTTTTTAGATTTGAACTTTTTCAAAATGAAGGGCGATTGCAAAATTTGCAATATCTTGGCTTCTGTGACACGTAAAACATAATTTTTTTTCAAACTGGGATAGCTCAACAAAAAGTTGTTTACATAATCGCTTTCTACGATAAACAAATCGTCACTATTTTTATTAGTTACATTAGGTACATACCATTATGCAAAAACAAAGTTATTAAAATTTATAAATTTCTGCAAAATCAAGGGTTTTTTGCAACTATTTTGGTGAATTCTTTATATATTTTAATTTAGAAACTCACAAATGGAAGAACTTTTTGAATCTACAATTTTTATTTTAACTATTTTTCTCTAAACTGGATAAAAAACGTTTATAGCCAAAATCACCTGTATGTCTTTACAGATTTATTATTAACTAACCCTCATATATCTTTTAGAATCTTCAAATATCAGTATAAAATTTTTACGTGAAACCAATAATTTTTTCCCAGGTGGACCTTTGTATAAATTAGTTCCCCGATAAAGATGAACTTATTTCTACTTTTCAATACAATAACTAAAAATAGCTACAGAAATACATATTTAAATATCTAATACTTTGTTTATGTTTATTAACTTGATTTATTCACTAATTTGTTTTTCCGAAGTTTATTATATCATAATTATAATACCAACGAAAACGTAAAATTCAAATTAATGCATCTCGAATATGACGCGTGCACCCTGGCGATAATAAAAAATGAATGAAAAAAAAATAAACATTTTTTCAAGTTAATTGCGTAACGGAAACGGTGTAAAATAAAAGAATATAAAAAAAGTTTCTATTTACTTACCAGAGTGTAATATCCATGTTTGACAAGCCGAAGGATTTTTTGTCGGAAATCTGAACATTCTTAATCCATGAATTTTGTATGGTGATAAACCACATTTGTAATAACAACAAATATTTCCAGCCATCTGTAAAAAACCATTTATTTATTATGGAAGTAACATTACTTTAATTTAAAATCACTTTTTTCAAATATTATCGAATGTATGTATTATCCGGTAAAATTTATTTCTAAATACCTAATTTGTTCATTTCTCATACAAATGTTTTTTGTTTTAAACACAGAATTAAAATGTTCTACTTACCTCGGACCAAATTTTTGTAATACACTTCCAAATAAAATAAAATATTTAAATTCTTTAAACTTATTTAGATATAGGAAAATTTAGAAGTCACAGCACGTTTATGTAGGTACAATTTTAGTTGACACGATATTTACTATGTAGTTGATAGCATGTTGATAGTAATAACTCTATTTTAAATGAATACCTGTGATTCATGTTCTGTTTTTGTAACATTTTTATTGGTAAGTAAACCTGTCGCTACTATGTCAGTGAAATATTGCAACGCTGGTGAATTTAATTCAGTGGATCAAAAATGGACGTTTAGTTTATTCCTTAACTTTTTCACATAACACCATCTAGTATAATGTATATCAAACAAACAATGGTATATTAAAATCTATTGAGACAGAAAGAGTGGTGACATCTAGTGACTGTCTCAATTAGAATCAAACAAATTTATACATTGCGTTGGCTAACTAGTCCTATTTAAACAATGCTAGAGGCATTAAAGTAATTTTGGGGGAAGCTTGAGAACACCTAAGGATTTAATAGTGATTTGGGAAATACCTACAATGATATTACTCGTTTTGAAAATACCTAGTGACGAACGAATGATTTTGTGAAATACCTAGTGGTATAAAAGTACTTCTAAAGTAACTGAAGACGTATTTGTGTTGTAGGAGGTATCTAGAGACAAATAAGTCATGAATCCGCCAAAAATATGCACATATTCAACTAAGATAGCGCATATTTATCACCTACACTAAAAAATTAACTGTTAAGTATATAAATATAAATAGAAATAAATATAACAATTAACACTACTTACCGGTAAACGGCTGGGATTGACTTTCTGCACATAAATCTCGATATATTTCTGCAGCGAGTTTCTGTATAAATACAACACTAAGTCGTGGACGAAATCAAATCTGTCACAGACAATAATCAACGGCAATTGATCTGTAAGTTTGGCTTCTTTCAGGAAATTCTTGACTCTTTCGGAATTGTAGCAGTTTGATTCCCTACAAATACGCTCCACTTCCTTGATCTGGCCAGTTTTGCATGCGGCTTGAATGTACTTGAAGTGCACTTCTTGGTCTTGGGAGAAGTTGACGATGGAGCCGAGGAAATAGAACAAACCTGAAATTCGTTTCGTAAATTTATCCTATTTATCATTCTTTGATATGCCACAACGTTACTTACCCTCATAGCTCTTGAACCCTTCAAACAAATCGATCAAAGCCTTAGTGGTGAGTTGTTCGTGGTACTTAGTAGCGATCTGCACACAAATCTGTAAATTCTGCCGAATATTCGCCGTCAGCATGGCCCTCAAGCACTCCAAACTGTCTTCCACGCTGAGAGTTCCGAAGAAGTTAACCAACCAATCAGCTGGAAGCAAGTGGGTGTGTACGACAGCACGTTTGATATCGTACAAATCAGTATAGTGTTCCAGAGCTCTTTGTAAAAGACCAGCTTTTTCGCAGAGCTGGGCTACGTGAGGCCGGTCGTAGTGAGTGAACATGTTGTTGCCGAGAATGGCGTCTGCCACTTGCGGTGCAGACATCAGGTTCATTTCTAACAGTCTGGTAAACAAAAACAAAAATCGTAAGTATATATCAAATTAGCAAGCGAATAAATCGGATGCATATTTACAACTAGAGCCAAAGAAATATTTGTGTATTTTTCAAGCACTAAAAATTCAATGAATCCGACTCAAAGGACCAATATGTACCTACAAAGCTTCTGGCGAAACTGCTCATTTGCAGACATTGGCTTCTTCTCCAATGCTGATGTTTTTAGGCGCCTTTTTGAAAATATTTATTGGCGTATGTCTTAAAAGTACGTAGTGATGTGCGAGTGATTTTAGACACACTCAGAACCATTATAATAAATTTGGAAGTACCTAGACGCATAGCCACTCATTTTGAAAATACTTTTGACTAATTTGAAAAGTAACTAGAGGCGTATGAAAATTAGAGACTTATCAACCAAGGGAACAGGCAGGATTCCGAAAAAGTTACGGAACAAATGACCATCTACAAAGTATAAAAACCCTAATAGAGAAAGCAGTGGAATACAATAAACCTCTAGTTCTAATATTTATCGATTTTCACAAAGCCTTTGACACAGTTGAGCTAAGCAAAATATTACAGGCGCTTAAAGAATGCAGGCTAGATTATAGATATACTAAATTATTATACAAAATATACCTGCAGGCAACAACCACTGTCAGATTACATACTAACAGTAATCGCATAAAAATAGAACGGGGGGTTAGACAAGGAGACCCAATGTCACCTAAACTTTTTAATACGGTGCTAGAACATGCTTTTAAGAATTTGGATTGAATGACAAAGGGAATAAAAATAGATGGAGAATATCTAAACAACTTACGTTTCGCCGATGATATACTTATAATAGCTGAAGATCTAGGTATGGCAAGAGAGATGGTACAGGAACTCGTTGTGGCTACAGAAAGTGTAGGTTTAAATATAAATATCTCGAAAACAAAAATCATGACCAATTTGGTACCCAACCAGAACATCAGTATTGGTGGGAAAGAAATAGAACTCGTAGATAGATATAAATACCTGGGACATGAAATTATGATTGGCAGGGATAACCAGACTCATGAACTGAAGAGAAGAATCGGCCTTGGGTGGGCAGCATTTGGAAAACTGAGAGAAACTTTTAAAAGTCAGCTGCCCACATGCCTAAAGAGAAAGGTATTTGATCAGTGCGTCCTCCCAGTCTTGACGTACGGAGCAGAAACACTTACCTTAACAAAAGCAGCAGCTACCAAACTGAGAGTCACGCAGAGAAGAATGGAGCGGTCCATGTTAGGAATAACTCTGCGAGACAGAATAACCAACGAAGACATCAGGAGAAGAACCGGAGTGACTGACATCATCGAGAAGATAGCCAGACTAAAATGGAGATGGGCAGGACACATAGCCAGAATGACAGATGGGCGATGGACAAAGAGGTTATTGGAATGGAGGCCAAGGGAAGACAAGAGAAGCGTCGGTCGACCACCTACAAGATGGACTGACGATTTAAGAAAACTCAATAAAAACTGGATGAGAGCGGCGCAAGATAGACGGGGTTGGAAACATGAGGAAGAGGCCTATGTTCAGCAGTGGACTCTTGAGGCTGGATGATGAGAGGCGTATGACCCATTTTGAAATTAACGAGAGATTAGGATGATTTTAGAAGTAATGAAACTGATTATATATATATATATATATATATATATATATATATATATATATATATATATATATATAAACTTGACACAATCCAAGATGTGTGTGTGTGTGTGTGTGTGTGTGTGTGTGTGTGTGTGTTTGTGTGGTTTTGAAAACACTTGAGAGGCTTAAGAGTCATTTTATAAGCATCTAGAAAGATATCAACAATTTTGTAAATACCTATAGACATAAATTGTTTTCAAAGTACCATGAATGATATAAATAATGTAACGAGATGAGAATCTGCAAATTTTGCTGCATGGTTGTCGTCAGCGTGGCCCTCGAGCACTCTAAACGATTTTTCACGTTCAAATTTGACTCGAAGGACCAAAACGAAGAGAACTACGCCGAAAAATAGTCCTGTTGAGCACTGGTTTTGAAAGTTCCATATTTTTTATTTAAAATCATATTAGAATTTTTATTTTTTGATTTTGACATTCTCCTATTATTCAATTGGGCTTTGCTTTATCGTTATATTTTCGCCTTCTTTGGGGCATATGCTCGTAGGTCTATTTAGTACTTTTATATTCTCAAAATTCACTCACTATTTTTTTTGGGGCACTTTTCAATATTTCTTATATTTTTGAGCCATTCTACTCAGTTTTATAGCAATATTTTTCTATAAGTACACGGTTTGAAGCCTTCCAACAATTCTGAAACGCCTTGTGTCAATGTTCAAGCTTCCATACCGTAAAATAACATTCATTTACAAATAAAATACATCAAACAATTTGCACTAGTTATCACCTATGGATAAACAATAAAAAAATATTTTTTTTTGTACGATGTCCAAATTTTCCAATACTATTATTTATATAATAATAATAGTTTTTGTTATAATAATTAATGAGAGACGTACCTGGTTTGTAGATGCCCCTCAGTAGGCCTGTTATTCTTTAAGGCGTCCAACAAAAACGCAGTACACTGCTGCACCATGTTTTGTTCCATGAAAATGTCCACGATTTGGTTGATGTCGGCCAAAGGTTCTTCGTCTGCTACCAACATCCCGGCGAACGCGGCGCCTTGGTCGGGATTGGTGCGCATGACTTGGCGAAGCAGGAATATATAGTCGGGCGTATAGGACACTTTTTTGGCGTAGAGGACTATCTTTTGGAATTGGCCTGTTTCAGCAAAGCTTTGGATAACCTGAAACAAAATAGAAATATTTACTCCCGTGCTAATATTTGTCTAATTTGTACTTACTTTTGCAGGTACATTAGCTCTAAGATACACAGATAAAGCCAGAGTAGGGTCTGCCTGTTTGACTAGGTCTCCCAATTCCTCGGAACATTCTAATTTTTCTTCTTTTAACCATTTTTCTAGCAGCTGTTTGCGACCTTGCAACAAAACTGGTTTACATAGTTCCAAAGATTCGTATCTGCAAAAATTATATATGATACAGCACGAAATAACACGATTACACGAAAAAAACGATACTTTATTGGCGTTTTCTCGAAGCTATACTAAAAATATTGTAAACCATTACCTGTTTAGTTGTCCTTGGTCTAAAAGTATACCGAAATATTGTAAGAGAGGACTGTTTTGTCCAGGTTGAGTCGGGACTTGTTGAAACATTTGAATTGTAGCTGGGGTTCTTAAAATTCCTGAAAATATTTACCATTTTTAAGTTTATATTGATTATGGCAAATATTTGCGTTTTAAAATGCTTTTAACTCATTTTGGCAAATGTGTCACGTTGTAAAAGCTCATTAACTCATTTTTACAAAAGTTCGACATTTTAAAAAGTTTTTAACTCATTTTGGCAAATATTTGACGTTTTAAAAAGCTTCTTAAATCATTTTAGCAAATGACTCACGTTTTAAAACGCTTCTTAATTCATTTTGTAAAAAGTTTCGACATTTAAAATACTTCTTAAATTATTTTGGCAAAATTTTGACGTTTTCAAAACTTTTTACCCATTTTGACTAAAGCTAAATGTTTTAAAAATCTTATTAGCTCACTTTGGTAAAATTTTGACGTTTTGAAAAGCTTCTTAAATCATTTTAGCAAATGATGGACGTTTTAAAAAGCTTCTGAATTACTTTAACAAAATTTAAACATTTAAAAAAGTTTATTAGCCTATTTTGACAAAAGATTGACGTTTAAAAAGCTTCTGAAATGATTTTGGAAAAATGTTGACGTTTTCAAAAGCTTTTTACCCATTTTGGCAAAAGTTAAACGTTTTAAAAAGCTTGTTAGTTTATTTTGGTAAAACTTTGACGTTTTAGAAAGCTTTTTAAATCATTTTGGCAAACGATTGACGTTTTAAAAACTTATTAACTCACTTTTGGCAAATGATTGACGTTTAAAAAGATTCATAATCCATTTTAGCAAAAATTCGACATTTAAAAAGCTTCTCCAATCATTTTGGCAAATAATTGACGTTTTAAAAAGCTTCTTAACTCATTCTTGGCAAATGATTGACGTTTTTAAAAGTTTATTTTGACGTTTTAAAAAGCTTCTTAAATCATTTTGGCAAATGATTGTCGTTTTAAAAAGCTTCTTACTTATTTTTGGCAAATGACGTTTTAAATAGTTTTTTAACCTATTTTGGTAAAAGGTTGACGTTCTGAAAAGGTTCATAATTCATTTTAGCAAAAATTCGACATTTAAAAAGCTTTTTAACACCTCCTTTATCACTCTTCTTTTATTATTTATATCTTTTTTTATAATACTATGGAAATTTACAACATAGACATATTAAACAATAACATTCGCATTGAAATTGAAGTTAAAACAATTACAAAAATCTTGTTCTCACCTTTTGGAGCGTTGGCAGCCACTTTGGCAGCTTCGGCGTACTGTCCATTCTGGAACAACATCTGAAATTTACTAACAAACAGTTCTTCGGCTCCCGAGAGATTGTTTCTCGTAGCTAGACGCAGCGCTAAGTCTGCATTGTGCAAGACGGTGTTGATGTACCGAATGATGCTCTCCTCGTCTACGGAGACGGATAGTACTTGACCTTTTCTATTTACACCTGAAAAGTTCACAAGTAAATATATCGTGTACGAATCGTTTACAAAAATTTAAGCACTTGATATGATTGCGAATTGTGTTGCGATTCATACAGTGTTGTCAAGTATATAAAAATTTCTTCATAACTATAGTAAAAATCCGATGAGATTTTTACGATAAATACCAATATAGTGATTCTAGATAATATTTTCACTGTAATACTACTTTACAAAGTCTATTTGTACTATATTGAAAAAGTTTTGGATGGAAAAACTGCCTTAATTTTTGGACTTTTAATCCTGCGTGAAAGACTATAAATTTCAAAAAAATAAAAAAAAATATTTAACTTTCTTACCAATTATTCCTCCAGTAGCTTCGTGGGGTGCGGTTACGAATATGGTTTCACTGGATATTCTGTTCATATAGATACAAGTGCCGGTCTCAATATCATACATATGAATGTAGCCGTATTTGGTGATCAGGTAAATGACGTCGTACTTAGCTGATACTTGCATGGCTACAGGAAAATCGTTTTGGGCCTCGGGCGGGAAGAAAACGTCCACTGTCTTTTTGGGGAACGATTGATTGCCTGCTGGACTTTGGCCAACCTGAGGATCAGAAAGGAAATAGTAAGATCTGGAAAACGCTGGAAATATGGGATGTAACAGTTTACCTCGATAATATGCAATTTTCCTCCCTGTAAAGTTCTCACTGCGAAACAGAAGAGCGTCGATGGTTCAGGATTTCCTTCCATTTTGAAGGTGGCAAAAGAAGCGGCGTGTCCTTCGATCGGCTGGGAGCATTTTCTTTCTACTGAATATAGTTGCATAGCACCAACGACGCGGGACTGTTGAGCGCTGATACCGACAAGTAGCAGCCAGTTTTGTTTGGGATCTGTACGGTAGTTGATGATTTGGCAGCCGTTAAGAGAAGAGTGTCTGCAATAGTCATACATAGAGTCACACCTGCAAGAATTTAATATGAAATATTTTACCTGTCGAACATTTTCTGTGGAGTGGAATCACCTTCCATGGACCAATGATACACTGAAGTCTCGGTGACTAGAGCTAACGTATTGGGGCTTATCCATTTCCAGAAAATTACGTCTTCGGACATGGTGTGGGCTTTCATTTTTGACTTCATTTCTATGTTAAATATTTGAAGTGTTTTCTGTGTTTCTACGCCGGCTTTACCTAAATAAAAGTGATATAATACCCGTAGTATAATCAAGTGTCAAATATCAAACTTCGAATGTCAAATGTTATAAATATCAAATATCACGTATCCAATGTTGGTTATACTAACAGATCTGGAGACGATGTACTCTTAAGAAGCTTATTAACTCATTTTGACAGAAGTATTACGTGTTAAAAAGCTCATTAATTCATCTTGGCAAAAAGTTTAATGTTTTAACCCTTAAGTACCATGGCGGGGTCAAAATTGACCCCCCGCGTTTTTAATGCCAAGTTTCGCTACCGAAACATAGATTGAGCAGTGCGCGCTTTCTGCTAATCTTCGACCGGTAGGTGATTTATCGATCTACGAAAATTCCGTTAGTTTATCTGTTACTACTGCAGAGTTAGGCACGCATAGGGTCAATTTTGACCCGCTTATGGTATAAGTGTTTCTAGTGCAATTAACGAGTAATTTGAAATGGCGGGGTGTAGTCGCAATAAACGTCCTCTGACACAGAAAGAACTTGAAGAGGAGGGACAAAAAATTATGGACAATGGACTAGATAGTGACAGTGAGTTTTTAGACCAGGCTAGTGAACACAGTGATCACGAAACAGACAGTGAAGAGGAATGGGACGATGATGAAGAAAAAAATTGGCAAATTAATAATTCCGAAACTGGTAGTGAATATTCGGGTGAAGAAAGTGATATAGCTGACTCAAGGGATGTGTTTTATGGCAAAAATAGGTACAAGTGGTCTAAAACTTCTCCCACCTTTTCTTGTACACGTAAGCATAATTTAATTAGTCATTTACCTGGTGTTATTGGAAAAGCTCGAGGTAGTATGCCAGAGAAACCAGTTGATGCTTGGGAATGTATTATTAGCCACGATATATTGCAAGAAATTCTTGAGAAAACCAATGTACGAATAACTAATATGGCTTCTAAATATAATTTACACAATTTATCGTGTCAATATACCAATCATCTTGACATAATTGAAGTAAAGGCCTTCTTAGGCTTATTATATTTAGCTGGGGTATTTAAATCCAATAATGAAGATTTAAGGTCTTTATTTGCTACGAATGGTACTGGCCGTGATATATTTCGAGCAACCATGTCACTAAACCGATTTTATTTTTTGCTTGGAAGCCTTTGTTTTGACGACCCAGCTACTAGAAAAGAACGTATTGCGCACGGAGATAAACTGGCAGCTATATCCAATATTTTTAATATGTTTATAATTAATTGCCAGTCCAATTATAGCTGTGGTGAATATCTCACAATAGATGAAATGCTTATTGCATTTAGAGGAAGGTGCCAATTCAGGATGTATCTCAAAAATAAGCGAGACAAATACGGTCTGAAAATGCAGTGTTTAGTAGACTCTAAGACACATTATTTGCTAAATGGTTTTATATATACTGGAAAAGATACACGCAGAGCAAATCCAAAAAAGTTATCCATCCTCACTCTAGATGTTTTGACACTTATTCCACCAATTTCTGGTACAAATAGAAACATAACAGCAGATAATTGGTTTTCGTCCATTGAGCTCATAAAAGAACTGAGAAGCCATAAAATTTCATATGTTGGAACTCTAAAAAGAAATAAAAGAGATGTTCCTGCTGAATTTCAACCCCAAAAAAACAGGCCACCTAATTCTGCCTTATTTGGTTTTACAGGAAGCGAGAGCCTTGTATCTTTTGTTCCTAAGAAAAATCGTGCAGTGTTGTTAGTGTCAACTATGCATCATTCCAATACAATGGTTAATGTAAAGCCAGAGATTATAAATTTTTACAACGAGACAAAAGGTGGGGTGGATTCATTGGATAAGAAATGTGCATGCTATAAAACTGGCAGAAGAACTCGTAGATGGCCTCAAGTAATATGGTTTTGCATTTTGGACATTGCAGGATTAAATGCTAACGTAATTTTTAATGGAGTTCAGCAAAATCAAATAATGGAAAGAAGATTGTTTCTAACCACTTTAGGTCAAGAACTTATTAAGGCCCATTTAACTCGCAGAGCTCAGCAAACTTGTTTACCGAGGGAAATTCGTAGTGCCATTTTTAAAGTTTCCGGACTTCAGGAACCAATGTCTGCCGTAAATCCAGAGCCACAACGACGAAAAAAGAGGGGAAGGTGTAAAATATGTCCATATTCCAAAAACCAAAAGAAAGAAAGGTCATCGTGCGATAAATGTCGAGATTTTATTTGCAAACATCATTCCCGCATACAGACGTTATGCATAAGCTGTGTTGAAAATTAAGGTAAAATCATGCTTGTCATTTTTGAGATACGAAATCTAAATCGATTTTTTTTATTTTAGATAGGAGCTGTGATACCTAGATTTCACCATTGGATATAAAAAAACTGCACATTGTTATTATTTTTCTTATATTTTGAGAAAGTGCATAGCTATGTTAATTTGACTGAATACAAAAGTTTTTTTTTAAATAAAATTATATCTAATTAACCAAATTCGTTTATTTTTATATAAATGTAAAAGTAGCTGTAAGCAAAATAATTTAAAATAAAACAAGTTAAAAAAAGAATATTTTTTGATACAAAAACAATGGGGGGTCAAATTTGACCCTGCCATGGTACAAATGTTACTATTTTTGGCCATGGTAGTTAAGGGTTAAAAAACTCCGTCACTAATTTTGACAAAAATTTGATGTTTAAAAAGGATAACTCATTTTGGTAAAAAGGTTGATGTTTTAAAAAGCTCAGTGATTCATTTTGGCAAAAGTTTGACGTTTTAAAAAGCTTTGAATGGATTTTAGCAAAATTTTGACGTTTTAAAAAGCTTATTAACTATGATAAGATTAAAAGACAAACATAGTATCCGAGTTTATGATTTAACAAACAGCCTCATTCTATATTGCACAGTAATAGTAATCTTTTTCAGGATATCCAACTTCTAGTCGATCTACATTCAAAAGGGATCCGACAACTTCCTAGCAAATGTCGGGGTAGTAGATATTTCTGTGAGACCAATAAAAAACAGTATAACCGACGATTATGTATATAATTTCCACTTTACCTTTAAGAGCAATGACTTTGGATGCTGGATTCATAATAGCACTTTCGGCGGTGATTGGTCGTCTGATGGGATTAGCCGTGTCGGCCATATCTATGATGACTACTTGGGACGTCTCTCCGACTTTTTCTCTCACGCAGATGTACTTGTCACTCTCCATGGTGAGATTGGCGAACGTGATGTTGGTAGCATGGATACCAACATTGGTAAGCTGCAACAAAAGGTAACTTTGTATTAACTACAATGATGATAAGGCTCTGGCGCGTCATATGAGGATAGATTGATATTAAACTAGCTTTTGATAGATGGCGCTACTTGATACCGCATTGGTTGACATTTACCATTCATGACATGACGTCTGTCAAAATTTTAAGTTTTAAAAACAATTAGTTTGGTTTTTACAGCCGTCAAAAGCAAGCAAATTTTGTGTTTTCGGAGAAATGGAAAAAGTCGAGTATCGTTCGGTGATTAAGTTCCTCCACAAAAAGGGTAAAACTAATGTGCAAATCAAAGCCGACCTGGACGAAGTTTATGGTGAGGTTGCACCTTCGTTAGCAACAGTAAAATTTTGGAAAGCTGAATTTGTTCGTGGTCGTACGAGTGTTTTTGATGATGAGCATCCCGGGAGGCCAAATGAAGTCACCACGCCGGAAATGATCAACAAAGTCCATGACATGATTATGGCAGATCGTCGAATTAAGCTCCGCGAGTTAATAGAGGTCCTAAACATTTCCTACGAACGCGTACACAACATCATTCACCATCATTTGGAGATGAATCCGCGCGATGGGTGCCGCGTTTGCTGACAACCTTTTGGCGGAGAACCTTTTGGCGATGATACGGCGCAATTCGAAGGATTTTTTTCGCCGATTTATCACCGTTGATGAAACCTGGGTGCATTATTACACACCGGAAACCAAAGAACAGTCGAAACAGTATCGCAAACGCGGCGAAGGGCCGCCGAAGAAGGCAAAGAGTGCACATTCGGCCGGCAAAGTGATGGCGACTGTTTTCTGGAATGCGAAGGGCATCATCCACATCGACTACTTGGAAAAAGGAAAAACAATCAATGGTGAGTACTACGCAGTATTATTGGATCGATTCGATGCCGAATTGCGTCGAAAACGCCCCGGTTTGTAACGTAAAAAAGTGCTCTTTCATCACGACAATGCACCGGCTCACCGATCGGCCGTCGCTATGGCAAAATTACACGAATTGGGCTATGAATTGGTTGAACACCCACCGTATTCCCCAGATCTTGCCGCCAGCGATTTTTTCCTGTTTCCAAACCTAAAAAATGGCCGTTTCGCAACAAATGATAAAGTCGTCGCTGAAACTTCGAAGAGCTCGAGCAAAAGTACTATTCGGATGGGATAAAAAAATTAGAACATCGTCTTATTAAGTGTATCGAGCTAAAAGGGGACTATGTTGAGAAATAAATCGATTTAATTCCAAAAAACTTGTTTTTTCTATCAAAGGCTAGTTTTATATGAATCCACCCTCGTAGATTCTGCAACGATGTCATAATGATTCTAGACCAATGAAGTGGCTCTTCGATGTATGATAATTGGGGAGCATTTTTATGAATAAAATAATGAACTATAAAGTTACACTCGTATAATGGAATGACGAATGAAGTGATAGCAATCACGATGATATCTAATCCGAAGAAAACGACATTTATTTATATATGTAATAAATGTATGTGATACATGACATTTTCCAATTTTTCTACGGTAAAATAAACTTATGGTCTCCGCCACTGAGGCGTGCAATTCTGACTTAAAATCTTAAAGCTTGCTCATTTGCATTTTATGTTGTTTTCTGCTTTAAAGGCAATTGACAAGACAAAAACGGTGCTATCAAGCATTTACAAATCGAGTATAGATGTTTATAATAATTTTTGTGTTTTTACATATCGTAAATATCATATATTGATCAATTCTTATGGGGTATTCGGATTTTTTATGAAAAGCAAATGTACATCGAACTAATTTCTTACAAAGCTTGTTGAAAACAAAACACAGCGCTTCTGTTCGACCACATTTGAATATGAAACGAAGTATTGATTTTCCACTAGAACATATGTACCTTCATAGTAATATTAAATACCAGTCATGACCCCAATTCCTAAAGAGTTTATCATGGAAGAAAGGATTTGTTGGCCGCAGGCCAGTGTGGAAAAT
This sequence comes from Diabrotica undecimpunctata, assembly GCF_040954645.1. Lineage (NCBI taxonomy): Eukaryota > Metazoa > Arthropoda > Insecta > Coleoptera > Chrysomelidae > Diabrotica > Diabrotica undecimpunctata. Next base: position 174,134,628 of record NC_092805.1, read on the forward strand.
ATTGCGGCGGAAAATTTGCAATCTCAGAAAGATTCGCCTGCTAAAGTATTTTAACATATGAATAAAATACGTATATCGATACATATAGGATATACACATCGGAAAAGGATATTTTTATATATATATATAGATTAATTTTTTCTGATACTAATTTCAACTTATTTACTACACATTTTTACGATTAAATTAAAAAAAAATGTAAAGTGTCTATATTGTTCTGAAGCTAGTTTCTTGTGGCATTTTAATCATGAGGTTTTTTCCTGGTTTTCCCTCAAAAAAGTTTCGAAAATGTGCGGTGTGTGTTGACAAAATTTATGACATCCGCGAAGACTCCCAGCAAGGCGAACTAAAATCGATAGAAAAAAGAAATAAAAACAGTTTCCAATCAAATTCATGTGAGAATACTTACGATGAAGGAGTGGAATCTCGAATAGGAAAAATTGTGCATGATTTTTTTTTTTTTGGAAAACATGCCACCAACCGCCGACAGCGTGAACAGACTGAAGGATGATAAGGACATGCCCGCTTTTTAAAAAACTACATTTTCGTAGGCTACTAAATGACATGGGTTTTGAATATGGTAAAAGAGGTCGAGATTCGATAATGATGGAAAGAAAAGATATTATTTCCTGGAGACATAAGTACTTCAGACAAATAAAAACATTGAGGAAGAAAAATAATGTAAACCTTGTTTATACCGATGAGTCTTGGACATGTCGGTGCTTCAGTCAAAAAGAAAAGGAGGGACACAACGATCAAGAATCCACTAGATGCCTTCATAAAAGAGCTCCCTACTGGATTGAAAGCTTCATCCCAAATAGGTCCTCGGATTGTTCTTCTTCATGTTGGAAGCGAAACTGGGTTTGTGGCCAGGGCCGAATTAACCTTCTTGGCCAAGAAGTGAACCGCTGATTACCACGACGAAATGGACGGGGATCTATATGAAGAATGGTTTGAGATGACGTTAATTCCAAACTTGTCGAACGACAAACAAAACGTTGTGAATAACGCGTTATACCACTCCCGCAAATTTGATTTACCGAAAACATGGTGGAACAAAAGGCAAATCAAGGATGGCTAATCGATTGATGACTGTTTTGTATTCTGCCTTTCGTTTCTTTCCCGATATTTTTATTTCTCCATATTGTTTCATGCAGGCAGCCTGCAGCTCTGTTTGTTCTATCCACTTGATCTTAATTTGACTCGGTGAAATGACTTCTTAAGGTCCACGAAACATAGATATGCCTGTTTGTTGTATTCTAATGATTTCTCTTGCACTTGCCTCATTATAAATATAGAGTCGGGCATGATCTTCCCGACCTAAAACCTTGTTGTTCTTCTGCTCGTGTTATAATTTTATTCAGTTTATTTGTTATCACTTTGGTTATTAATTTTAGTGTTGTGTTTAATAAATTCCTCTGTAATTTTCCGAGTCCGATTTGTCTCCCTTTTTGAAGAGAGGTATTAGGATGCTTGATCTCCATTCTTGAGGAATTCTGTTTTGTTCTAATATTTTTTGGATTAGTTTTAATAGTTGTTTGGTCAGATCTGGTCCTCCGTACTTTGGGAGTTCGTTCAGTATTCTGTCCTCTCCTGGTGATTTTCTATTTTTTAATTTCCTTAATGCTTCCTTTACCTCTTCCTCCTCTCAATATTTATTTCTTCGTTTGTGGAGAACGATCCTCCACAACAATTCAGTCTATCGCCAAACTATCACACTCCTACCATTAACATGAGCGGCATCGCTGCGCGCCGTAAGACCAACATTGCATTCTAACTGCGTTACGCCTCTGTCATGAAAACTTTATCTAGTTAAATTCTTCGGAGGTTTAATTTCTCTTAGGACTAATTGTTTACCTATTAATTTATTTATATTATTGATCTATCCTTTCTCTGATATTCGAGTCAGTTTGGCGACGTCGTAATTATTTTGAAAGAGACTCTTATTATTCAGCTGTGGGTTTGCTACGATTCATGATTTATTTGGTTTGTATACGTTTTATGATCGCTTTTCAAATACTAACATATTTTTCGCCTGGAAGAATAGTAGACGGTATTATATATAGTTATCGACCAACCATCGCATCGTATAGTTGATCATAAATAAAATAATTTCACTTATAAGTTTAAAGCCCTAGACTATAAATAGCACTATCGATTTAATGTCGTTTAGATATGATAGTATCAAACCCAGAATTAAGCGGCGATATCGTCGAAAAACTAGTGAGTAGCATTCAACCGGATCTGATAAAGCACATCGATCTATGGGCGTTTTTAGAGAGCTTACAAACGTAAAAAATATGCCACAAAATCCACCGGCGGTGTTATCAATCTCATTAAAAAGACGTTTATAGTTTCAAACGAAACGCTAAGAATCGATTACAGAAAAGAGGAAAAAATAATTTATTTAAAACAAAATTCAGACAATAGTTTTATAGCGCACATAAAAAGCTGTATAAAGACGTTTTATGAATGATAATCTACTTATTTGTTGGTCACGTCTCGAGAGGCACAAGATATGAATTCATACAGCTTATAATGCAAGGAAAGAGAATTGGACGAAGAAGCGTAAGACGTAGAACCTCCTGGGTGCGAAACCGTCGTGAATGGTTCGGGATGACATCGATGTGCAAATAGCCATGTTGATCAGCAACTTACACAGGCGACGCTGAATGAAAGAAGAAGAATAATTGGTGTACATATCGGTGTACAAGTGGTAGTTTGCAGTTTCCGAGAGTTCGGATTTATTGTATGATTTATAGAGTACACTCTATGGAATTTCGCTTTCTCAGACATTCTAAAAATAACAAGTCCGGTACCTATATAATTTTATTAGAAGAACATAGTTAGGAGCTTCCTCTAGAAGCCAATTTCTGTATTGGTGAACAAATAGTTTGATTTAAAGGCCAACTGAACATCAAACGGTAAAAATAAGCTGAAAAAGTGGGGACTAAAAATATGTTTTGGCACGACAAAATGGTAGAATGTATGACTTTTTAATCTATCAAGGTAATCCCAATCGGATTCATCATCATCACCATCAATCAGCCAATCCCGTCCACTGCTGGACATAGGCCTCCCTCAGTTCTTTCCAGTGTTCTCTACACTGGGCCGCTTGTAGCCAGTTTCCCGCTACTCTTTTTATGTCGTCGGTCCATCTAGTCGGTGGTCGTCCTCGGCTTCTTTTATAATTTCTGGGCCTCCATTCCATAATTCGTCTTGTCCATCGTCCATCTTGTGTTCTGGCTAAGTGTCCTGCCCAGTTCCACTTAAGTCTCGTGGTTCTTTCGATGACGTCTTGAACTCCTGATCTTTGCCTGATTTGTCGGTTTGTTATGTGGTCTCGGAGGCTCACATTCAGCATTGCACGTTCCATGGCTCGTTGTGTAACTCTTAGTTTATTCGCAGATTTCTGCGTGAGTGTTAAAGTCTCTGCTCCATAAGTTTGTACAGGCAAAACACATTGGTTATAAACTTTTCGCTTGAGACACATGGGAATTGAACTTTTTAGAATATGGCCCAGTTTACCAAATGCTGCCCATGTCAGGCCTATTCGCCTCTGTATTTCATTTGTTTGATTGTCTCTGTTTATTTTGATCTCGTGTCCCAGATATTTGTAAGTGTCTGTTTGTTGTATGGCATTATTGTCGATAGTTATATTTCCACTCATTACGAGATTTGTCATAAGTTTAGTTTTCTCAAAGTTTATCTTTAATCCTGCTCTTTCAGACAGACTTTTAAGCGAATGTAGCATAGAAACCGTATCCTGTAAGTTATCTGCGATTAATACGACATCATCTGCAAACCTCAGATGATTTAATCTTTCTCCATCTATATTGATGCCCATATCTTGCCATTGGGTGTTCTTAAATATTGACTCTAGAGCTGCCGTGAACAATTTTGGTGAAATATTGTCTCCTTGTCTTACTCCTCGACCTAAGCTGAATTTTTCTGTGTCTTCGTGTAGTCGTATACTTGATGTAGCGTTCTCGTAGATGTTTTTGATTAGTGACGTGTACCTGTAATCTATTCGGCTTTGATTTAGGGCTTCCAGTACGGTTTCAAACTCTACAGTATCAAAAGCCTTCTCGTAATCGACAAATGCAAGAACCAGTGGTATGTTGTACTCGATGCATTTTTCAATTAAGATCTTTATGGTGTGCAAATGGTCATTTGTGCCATATCCTCTCCTAAAGCCTGCCTGTTCTTTGGGCTGATAGAAATCAAGTTTAGGTGTTAGTCTCTTTGTTAAGATTTTCATAAAGAGTTTATACATATGTGTCAAGAGGCTGATGGGTCTATAATTTTCTAATTTAGTAATATCACCTTTTTTGTGTAACAAGACTATCACTGCATTGTTCCAGTCTTTAGGAATCGTACCCGCATGTAAGCATTTATTAAACAGTTCGCTTACTGATTTTAATAGAATTTCTCCTGCTTTTATTGCCTCAATAACGAGTCCATCGTCACCAGGCGATCGATGGTTCTTCATTTCCTTTAAAGCTGATCTTACTTCTGACACAGTAATGGGTAAAAGTATTTCCGATCCCTGATTTATGAGAGTCTTTACTCGTGTCGGTAAATTTTCTTGTGATCTTTGGCTGGTATAGAGGTCTTTATAAAACTCTCTAGTTATTTTCAGAATGTTTTGTTTATCTGTTGTTGCCTTTCCGTCTTTATCTTCTAGCTTGTATATTTCTTTTTTACTTTGTGTGAGTTCTCTTTTCATTATCTTTAAACCTTTGTTCTTTTCTACTGTTTGAGTAATTACATTAGTATTATATCTTCTTATATCTCTTTTAATATCCGCTGAAATTCTTTTATTTAGTTTTCTATATTCTTCTTTGTTTCCCTTTTCTTTCTCGCTTAGGTTTCGTCGTATTTCCATGAGAGCTTTTGTGTCTTTGCTAATCTTTTCACTTTTGGTGTAATTTTTCTTGCAAAATTTGAGTTGTGCGTTTCTAACCGAGTCTGTAATTAATTTATTATGATCGTCGATACTTAGAGGTTTGGGATTATTACTCTGTAAAGTTTCTGCTATATTTTTTATGTACGCTTCTGGCTGATTTGGTGAATTCCAAACTATGCGTTTGCCACTGTTTATCATCTTTGCTCTTTCTTTTTGTAGGTTTATCGTTATTCTAGCTCTTACTGGTCTGTGGTCGCTTCCTACTGATAGTTTATTAAGTACAGTGACATCTTGAATAATTTGCTTTTTGTCTGTTATTATATAATCATATTCGCTCTTAGTTCTTCCATCTGGACTAACCCACGTCCATTTTCTACTCTGTTTCTTCTTAAAAAAGGTGTTCATTGCATACAGTTTGTGTTGCAGTAGAAAGTTGGTAAGTATTTCGCCTCTTTCGTTTCTTACTCCGATTCCAAAATCTCCGATTGCTACTTCTTGTTCGTCCTTTTTCCTTCCGAGTTTCCCGTTAAAATCCCAATCGGATTAGACGAATAAATACCTAACATTGCAAGCTAGCCTAAATTTTATTATTCTAAAATTTGGGGGGTAGTACGCGCTCCCACTACACGCGCGCGAACTGACAGTCCGCGTTTGATTGAAATATAGAATTTCTCGCATACCTCCCACTATATTCTGTAGCCACTTTGTAAGTCTTCATCCACTGGGCTGCTTTATGTTAGTCTAGACTAAGAAGTTAGTACACCAACTTGTTTCCAAATTATAAGCAAGTACGGATTGAGAGTCCGCGCGCGTGTACTGGTGTAACTAACATAGGTTTTATATTTATTGGAGTATTTAATTAAAAAAAAAGATCATAATTTTTTTCAACTTATATTATTCTAGTTAGTATGTGAGCATATATTCCCATAATATTCATGTGTAAATTACGCTTTTTTCTGCATAATCTTACAGTCAAAATCAATTCTTTTTATAAACAAATAATTTTTGCAAATAATAATTAGAAGATAACGCAATTTGACTAAGTTTATATTTTCCAGATGGCATCTTACGAATCAGAGCAGAACCGCCTTAAAAAGTTGATGGAAGAAGCATTATTAGATGATGAGGAAGAAGAACCTTTCTATGATGATGATGATCACCAAGAAGAAGATTATGTAGAAGAAAGAAGTGATAATTTAGAGAGCGAGCAAGATATTTCGGATATTGAAGAGGGAGCATTTTTTATTGGCAAAAACAATTCTACTGAGTGGAAAAAGGACGCACCATCAAAGATTGCTAAAACATTTACCTGGTCCTGAAACTTCAACTAAAATATTGAAAGATCCACTTGAAATCTGGAAATACTTTTTTAATACACATATGTTAAAAATTATTGTCGAATATACAAATCAGCATATTGCTTCAACTGCAGCTAATTATTCTCGTGAAAAAGATACATCACCTACGGACATGTGCGAGTTTCAAACACTTTTTGGATCGTTGTACTTAGCAGGCGTCTTAAAATCAAGTCGCTTAAATTTACGAGACTTATACAATACCCAAGGAACAAGGGTGGAGTTATTTCGGCTTGTAATGTCTCTAAATAGGTTTCAAGTTCTTTTACGGCACTTAAGATTTGACAATTCTGAAACTCGCGAAGAAAGCAAGAAGCTGGACAAGTTAGTACCAATACGAAAAATATTTGATGATTTCGTTATTAACTGCCAAACTGCTTACAATCCTTTTCATTTGGTAACAGTGGACAAGAAACTGGAAGCGTTTCGAGACCGTTGCTCATTTAGGCAATATATCCCAAATAAACCCAAGACATATGGGATTAAAATTCGCCCTAGTTCATGCCAAGTGTTCATCATCATCATCATTCAATCTTCGCTTATCCACTGCTGGACATAGATCTCCCTCATAATTTTCCATCTATTTCGATCTTGTGCCCTTGCATCCAATTCCTATGACAACGTTTTAGATCGTCAGTCTAACGTGTTGGTGGACGACCTCTGATTCGGTAGGCATCATCTCTTGGTCTCCATTCCAGTATCCGTTTTGTACATCTATTATCTGTCATTCGAGCCACGTGACCTGCCCAGTTCCATTTCAGTGTTGCTACTCTCTCTACTGCATCAGCCACTCCTGTTCTTTGTCGTAGCTGGCGATTTGGGATCTTGTCTCGTAGTGAAACGCCCAACATAGCACGCTCCATCGCCCTTTGACACACACGGATCTTTTGAACTGTTCTCCTTGTCATGGTCAACGTTTCCGCACCGTAAGTTAACACTGGCAAAACACACTGATTAAACGTTTTTCTTTTAAGGCATATTGGTATATCAGACGATTTGAAAATATGGTTCAGCTTGCCGAAGGCTGCCCAAGTCAGTCTTATACGACGGAGAAGCTCAACGGTTTGGTTATCTTTTCCTATGCGGATCTCATGACCTAGGTATTTATAGGCCATTACCTGGTCTATGGATCTTGTTCCTACGCATATATCTTCGCTGACTACAAGATTTGTCATCATCTGGGTTTTAGATATATTTATTTTCAATCCCCCTTCTAGCGAGGAAAGGTAGAGCTGATTTAAAAGTTCTTTGGCCTCATCTATCCTATCAGCTATTAGTACAATATCATCTGCAAACCTTACATCTGCATCTGCAAACCTTAGATGGCTAAGCTTTTCTCCGTTTATGTTACTTTACTTAAAATCTTGAAGTCTATGTAGAGCCGCAGCATGATGGCCCTTATGCTGTGAGCAACTCTCCCAATGCGGTAGTCTTGAGATTATGTGAACCCATATATGGATCAAGAAGGAATATTACTAACGATAACTGGTTCACAAGTATGAATCTGTTAGAGTCGTTGTACGCGAAATAGCCGACGTTAGTTGGTACAATTCGTAAAAACAAAACAGAACTGAGTTTGTCAACCCCCCAAAGTAACGGTTAGTTAACAGTAGTTTATTTGGCTTTCGACAAAATGCCACTCTTGTGTCCTAAAAACCCAAGTAAAATAAAAACGTCCTACGTTTTTAATACGTCCTAAAAAAGGAGGGTGTTGATACCGTGGACAAACTGTGTGCTGCCTATAACACTGCAGGAAATACCATTAGATGGTCAATGGTAGTTTTCTATTAATGCTAAATATTGTAGTTATTAATGCAAATGTCATTTTTCATTGCAACAATTCCGATAATGTAACCAGCAGAAGATTTTTTTCACAAAGTTTAGCTACACAATTAATTGATAATCACCTTCATGCTCGTGCTACTCTTTCTTGTTTTCCATCATCAATTAAATTAAGAATTACAGAAATGGTTGAATCCAAAGATCCACTATCGCCTCTAGTTGGTAAGATTGGCCAAATAACGCTGTAGTTACTGCGACAGAAAAAAGAACAGCCCGACAAAATATTCATGTGTGAAATGTAGAAAATATATGTGTTTACAACATTGCACAAATATTTGTAATGAATGTGTATAACATGCAAACTAATTAATAAACAAGTGTTTATAATATTAGTTCATATTATTTTATCAGAAGAATTTTTTAGTGCTTCTCATACTTGCTATTTCAATATACGGACTCACAGTCCGCCGCGTGTACATAGTGAAACGAGGGGTGGAAAGCATAATTATTGAATTATCTCGTTTATTATTAACTTTAGGACATAAATGTAGGGAAACATTTGTAGCATCAACATTGTATATTTTATACAATGTTGATTTCTTTCATATTTTTGCTGAAATTAATATTTGAGATCGTACGTATGCGGTAAAGGTGCCAACTAAGACCTTGAAGGGATTGGTTTTATAGAAATTATTTTTATTTATTATTTCGTTCATTTTCAACTTTTTCACAAAATGGCAAGGACTTAAATTGTTGCAATTGCCATTTCCTAAAATTTCTTCTTTGTAATTTTTTTTGTGCGGTTAATATTTTATGAGTTAAGGGGGAAAATAGTGATTAAGTATAATTATTTAACCTGGATTAGACAATATTAGCGCAGAATTAATAAAGGAAGGTGGAGACTCCCTATTGAATGCGATACACGAACTAATAGTGAACATATGGAATAATAAACAACTGCCACAAGACTGGAATACCGGAGTAATTATTCCACTACATAAAAAGGGAGATCAGCTTCAATGTAAAAACTACCGGGCAATAACGCTACTTACTGTGGCATATAAAATACTGTCAAATATTGTGTATGACCGATTGAGACCATATGCGGAACAAATAGTTGGGGGATATCAATGTGGTTTCCGCAGGCAGAAGTCCACAATAGATCAGATCTTCGTCTTGAGGCAAATCTTGGAAAAGACTAGTGAATTTAATATAGACACACATCATCTTTTCATTGACTTTGAGAGTGCCTATGATAGCATCCATCGAGAATTTCTGATTCATGCACTGAAAGAGTTTAATATTCCAACTCAACTCATTGATATCATAAAAGAAACACTTAAAGTACAAAGCAAAATTCGAATTCAAAACGAACTAACAGATACAATTCATGTGAGAACGGGCCTACGACAGGGAGATGCCCTATCCTGTATTCTATTCAACATCACATTAGAGAAAATAATTAGGGAGTCAAAAGTCAACACCAGAGGAACAATAATAACAAAAAGTGTACAAATATTGGCATTTGCAGATGATGTTGATTGAAAATAATTAGGGAGTCAAAAGTCAACACCAGAGGAACAATAATAACAAAAAGTGTACAAATATTGGCATTTGCAGATGATGTTGATATCATAGCCAGAAGCGAAAGAGAGATGATAGAAGCATTTAATGCGATAGAAAGAGCGGCACAAAACAGTGGCCTAAACATTAATAAAATAAAAACCAAATACACGAAGGCCAGTAAATCGACAGGCCAAAGAAACCTACAGAATCTGACAATAGGAGACTATAACATCGAAAGCGTGAAAAATTTTACATACCTAGGTTCACTAGTTACCGCAGATAACAATGTCAGTGAAGAAGTTAAGAGAAGAATACATATCGCTAATAAAACATATAATGGACTAATTAAACATCTAAGATCTAACAACATCACAAGAAAAACCAAATGCAAAATATACAAGACCCTGATAAAACCGGTCCTTGTATATGGATCAGAGACATGGACACTATCGAAAAGCGATGAAAACCTATTAGGCACATTTGAACGAAAAATCCTTAGACACATATATAAGGGGGTAAAAGAAAATGACATATGGCGCAGAAGATATAACTTTGAACTGTACACAGCATACAATGAACCCGAGATCATAACATCTATAAAGATCGGACGTCTGCGCTGGATGGGCCATGTTGAACGAATGTTGGAGACTGAAACACCAAAACATATTATGAGGCAAACACCAGTAGGAAGAAGGTCAAAGGGAAGACCCAAACTTAGATACATGGAACAAGTGGAACAAGATCTGAAAACACTTAAGATTACCAACTGGAAAAACAAAGCAAGGAACAGAACAGAATGGCGGAAAATCCTAGAACAAGCCAGGACCCAGAAAGGGTTGTCGAGCTACTGATGATGATGATGATGATGATAATTATTTAATTATCTCGTTTATTATTAACTTTACGACATAAATGTACACTAAAAAAAATGGAGAGAATTTTGCTACAATCGATATTTAAGGTCCTAAGCCTATGCCAAGCCTAACGAGACACAAGCAATTAATGAACCCTAGACACTAACATCCCCAGCAGCAAGCCATAAACAGAAACGAACCTATGACACTAAAATATCGATTTTAGCAAAAAAAAATGATCTAAATTATATAAAATATAATTCTCTTCATTTTTGTTTATATACATTCATGTCGTAAAATTAATAACAAACGAGATAATTCAATACACACAAGTTATTTCTTTTGAAAAAACTTGTTACTGTTGCGAAGAATAAAGAAGGCAGCACAAGATTGATCGCCTAAATTGGGGTCTTCAATACCAAAACTGAAACATTGGAAATTGGCAAAATGTGTTATTTTCAGACGAAACCATGACTTGTGTAAAATCATAATGACCGATGAATTCGTCTACTTAGAGGGCGAGAAAGATAAACAAGAACGGAAACAGCCAGATCTGTTCGCAGATATAAAGGAGAAAGTGTTATGTTCTGGGGAAGTAATATGGTCGGTGAAAAACTCCTTTAATTTCCATTCAACCAAATTAAAAAGCTCGCAGGGTTTTTGATTTGGTTCTAGAACCTGTATTTATACTCTGAAAAAGAGCAGTGGGAAAAAAATTAATTTTCATGCATGATAATGCACCTCCACATATCAACAGTCACTACAAACTTCTTGAAGCAGAAAATATCACTGTTTTGTAGTGGCCTGCTTGCTCGCCCGACCTTAACCCTATAGAGCATTTGTGGGATATGCTTAAAAAAGAATTAGACCTCGCCAGGATAATCCACAAAACGCCGTACAGCTAGTACAAGCTGCTCTTGAAGAAACGAAACAACCTACCACAATAAAATGTTGACAATTTGTTTAGAAGCATGCCCACGCGAATTGGAGCTTGCATAAGGCCTAGGATTAGTTATACGACTACTATTGATTAAATTGCTTTAAAATAAATAATCTTTGACTTTGTAGGTTGGTTTATCTTAAATTCGCTTAACATAATAAGAAATATCAGATGATTCCATATAAATTTAGTTGTGTGTAATTATGCCCCCCCTCTTCCATTTCTCACCTTAATTCGGAAAATATCGAATGCACGAAAAAATTGAAGGAAATCGTATTTGCATTAATTTAAGTTTGTACCATTTTGGTCAAAAAGTTGAAAATGGCGGAGATATTGCACAAAAACGGTTCTCCTTTAAATTCAAGATAGCAGCTAACGCAACGATTCGATTCTGTCACGATTTTAAATTTACACTACTATTGACCCCCTAAAGATTAGAATAATAAAATTTGGGGTAGCTCGCCATGCAAGGTCAAATGACATCCCGACTGGAGTAAGGTAGTGCCTCAGCGGTTGTTAAGTATTTAACAGAAATAATAAATGATAAAAATCATGGTAATTGCTTCGATAATTGGAGGAAATTACCATATTTTCTAATTGTTGCTGGCAAAATTATTTTTTTATGCTTTTAATATTGCACTTATTAAATATGAAATTTCATGGTAAATTTTGTAATTGCTCAAAATGCTTCCATGTTTCAATTTATTTATTTTCTCTTTATTTTCTTATTTTGTTTAATACCCTGTATAATCAATTTCTCCGTAGTACTCTTTCACGACATTTTTTATGACCAATCTACAAATTTATTTGTATATATTAACACTGATAAAAGTTCAATTAATCATAGATATTTTCTTCTTAGAGTACCATGTTCCTAGGAAATGCAGGTGACTACTACGCTTACAATATTCTTATATTTATTTTGGTCTTGGTTCTTCCGCTCTATACTTTTCTTTCTTTCCATTTTATTGTTGAGAATTATCTGAAGAAAATCATATTTTGGTCCTTTGATTATATGTTCGATATATTTTAGTATACATCTCTTAATGATATTTAATAGAGTTTGCTGATGCCATATTCTTCGTGTCTGGTTCTGCTGCTCCATGGTATTTTAAGTATTATTTGATACAACCACATTTCAAACGTTTCGATTTTATTTTATGGTATCAACATTCAAAATCCCCTAGATATTTTGAAATGTTCTAAATAGTGATCTTAAATATGCCACCTTACTGCCTTTTTCTTACCATTTCCCATTTGCAGCTGAAAAAAATAGTTATGCAATTTTGACATAAATATTAAATATTTTGCCTTATTTTCAGTTTTTGAAGCAACAAATTCATTTGACAACTTTTAGAATATCCCATTTTGCATCTTTTTTGTTTTAAAAGACAATATTTTATCTTTGCACTAAAATATTTTAGTTGTTTGTAACAAATCCAGCTAAAAGAACAACAATAATTTTTGGATGTTCTGTATAAACCCAAATTGTCAATTTTATAATTAAACAATGGACATGAAAGATAACGCATTTGTTGGTGTGATAATAGATAAAAATATTCATGGAGCCCTTATCTTGGTATGTTTACACAACAATTAGAATATAATTTAATAAATTTTATCTTTTTGAAGCAATAAAATATGCAGTGAGCTATATAAAAAATGGACTACATAAAAAATTAGTAAATCATACTTAAATATTTTTGAAGTCCTATATGTTTATAGAGTACTAGTAGTAATAGAGCAGTCTGTTTTACACCAGCTGTACTGTATCCAATTGTAATATCTTCTATTAATTATGAAGATGTACAAAAGAAAACTCTTAGCCTACTTTAAAAGCTAACAAAATTTAAAAGTCAAAGTTTTTTTGTATTCAACATACTCCCCTAATAATTGGATACATTTATTATGATTCTAGACATTTAAAATAAATTCATCTTTATTGAAAAATCAAATGTATTCATTGAAAGAAAATTTACGACCTTTTAAACTTTTTTTCAGTTAAAGAAAGACCTGATAGTCAGACAGAGCTAGATCTGGTGAATATGGAGAGTGTTCAGCAATTCACATCCTTAATCATGAATTGTTTGTACAGAATCATGTGTTTTGTGAAATTAACCTATTTTATTTTTGGATAAGTCACGAAAAGATGATAATCCAAACAGATGATGATGCAAATGTTATGGGTGGTTTTCTCAGTGGACGTAACTATGCTCAATAGAAAAAAAATTACAATGGACGTAGAAAATAATTGGCCCCTTCTCTTTCCTTATGTACTTGTCACTTAAATCATTCAGTGTATAAAAAAATAAAAAAACCGTCATTTACATACTTCATCACACCACCATCCAGTCCAAAAGAATTGTCATCAACTCTCTCATCTATCAGACTCTTTCTATTTCTGAACGAGAAAACAACAAAGACAACTGTTATATCAAATGATTACTCAAATGCCACAATCCAGAATATTACCAATTAACATCTTAATCTTCATAAATATCTACATTCATCTAACTAAGATCTTACAAAATTCAAAAATTTACATATACCACAGTAGATATGTACAATCATGAAAATTTTGGTCACAATATTATAGTTGGGCATTTACACATATATTTTCGTAAAATTCTTGAGAAAGACATGAAAGGTGTCTTAGTTGAAATGAAAAGAACGGCGTAAGAAAATAAATAATTCTCGCTTTGGGCCACGTTAATATTTTTATACAAGGCATTAAAAAACGATTTTTTTTTCAACTGAATTTGGTGGCAGAATTTGTTTAAGGGTATTTATAAATTTACACATTTTATTGTACACTGTGTAAAATTAGACTAAAAAATAGATTAGAAATAACATAATTAAGACACCAATTAAAGAAAATCGTTACTGCTATAAATGTTGTCATCTTTTCTTTTCACTAACAACCACTGCAAAATATTTGTGGAAGCTATAACATTATTTTGATATATAAAATGATCCCATACTTTTAAGATGCCAAATGTAAGACAACTGACTAAATTTTCTAGATAAATTATTATCAATAAACAGAAATTATATATAATTATGAGATAAATAATTTCGAGGAAAAGATTATGGTACATTTCATTTCTCTGAAAGACATTAAAGCCTATTTGGTTTGAACAAAATGATTGTTTTAATCTATATAAATGAACAAGGCTCATGTATACCTAAACATGGCAGAAAACTACTAAGCACATATCTGTAAAGAGTTGCTCAAATAAGAAAAAGCAACAACAAAGTTATGAAACTAAGTTACAAGTGAAATAAACAATTGCATGATATGTGAAGAAATATGTCCCATTTGTAACCTAAATAAAGTCTAACCACTAAAACAAACAGATTTTTATTGTTCAATTTACAAATCTTTCAGGCTGGCATTCATAAGTTACATCAATACATCTACTCCCTAGTGTAAAAATGAACTAGCATATTATATCTACTTAAACATTAGTAAATAGGTGAATTATAAATAAAAAAATCTCAGCACAACATTGCAAAAGAAAAATCCCAACTGTTAAAATGTGTTTTTTTAACTTTTGTGAGAACATATAGAAAAAGGAAAAATAATAAAGGAATGTATAAAAATTATAATGCTTCATTATTCTTTTCAGATAAATGATAAAAACTGAACAGAAACCAAATTTAAATCTTTAGTTTTATTTTTTATTTTATTCATTTGAAAACAAAGGAAAAGGACTTTCTTTTCACTAAGTATAATTATTTCCAAGTGATTAAACACAAAAATTAAACACATCCAAATTATAATTGTAGTAGAACAGGTAGAACAAGTGACTCATCTAACTAGTAATAATTTAGTATAGTACATTTTAACTTTTCTTTCTCATAATAAAAAAATATTTAAAAATATATCGTAACAAAAACGGCACACTTTTTGTCTGCATTATTAAACAATTTCTATTTTTTATTGGTTTTACTAGTAAAACACATAAGGAGCACTTGATTCTAAGCAAGTAATTGTGAGTTTTAAAAATCACTTCCTTTCATGAAAGAAAAGAAAGGCCAGACAGTCGTTGACTTCAACAGTACACCTATTAATAGGTTGATTGTTGATTGATAAACTTGAGAAGATGTGAACAGTACTTTATAAAAAGCTGAATACAATTTGATGACAATACGCCCCCACTGAAAAGCAAAATATTACCGGTATATTCGCCTATGTTTTTTACGACTTAACAATAAATGAAAATATATTATAAATAATAAATACATTAAGTCAATATAGAAATCCATGCCACTAGTATGGCAAAAATGGAGATCAAAGTAGGTAAGGGGCGTTTTGTTTTTACCTGCAAATGTTCTTGGAACTTGATAGGTAACAGTTGCTGCGTCATGTTGCTTTTTCTTTGCAACAAAACACAAAATAAAATTTAAACACTTTCCACTTTACTTATTGAAACGTTTTCGGAAATTTAAGGAAAATGACAATTTTTTCACTAAACTGACAGCTAGCTGAATCAAACATCTAAGATGGCGTCGCCCTTTTGTACAGGCCGGTGACGTGTGACGTCAACAATTCGCCACATCACCCATGGAACCTTACAGGTGACATGGAACAAGATGCACTGTCATACTAGCTTAAACGTATCGAGTGCATTCTATTGAAAACTTATTACACTATGATAGTGAAACCTACTGTATTTATCTTTGTATCTAATAGAAAAGTAAATGAACTTCTGACTATTTTCTTGCATCTTTCTAACAAATGAACGGATGTTTAAAAAAATTTCAATGTTAGCAACATACAAAGGATTTCACTTAATATAGACAACAAACAAAGCATGACCAAAATTCATACAAGACATGTTTGACTTTTGTCTCTTATTGTTGCATTCCATAAATAAAATTTAAATGTGTTCGATCATCATCGCCTTCCACAGCTTCTTTCCAACTCAGTCTAAGCGTGTTCTCTTATAAGTAGTAGAAATTGTCTGTCTGTCTTGGGTCTGAACCTGTCTTATACAGGTTCAGACCCAAGTCACAATGTGAAATTCATTAAATTGTAGTCTGCGGAAGGCCTAGTTCTTGTGAGCGACGTGAAATCAATTGGATCGGAAATTCCCTGCACACTTTTATGGATAGCGACGATGTTTTCAACAAAATTTGCCTTTCGTCGACGTACTGGTGTTCGTTGAGTAATTATTGAACCAGTAGTCTCAAATTATCCATCACATCGTGAATAGTCCTCCAGGTAATGCAGTAAAATGCGAGGAACGTTGTCAAATGTTCAGCCTTACGTTTTTATCATACTATTAAACTTAAATCGTTTAAGAAAATGATAACCAATACATGTTAAATTAAGAATCTAATATTATTTAATTCTTATACTGAAATCTACAATCTAATAGCAGAGTGCACAAAGAAGAAGCAAGTGAGCTATTTGAATACGTCGTTGACGTTTTTAATAGTTGACATTTTACAGGAATTTTGCACGAATTTGCTAAAAAAAAATGGTCTTAAATAACGTTAAAGAACTAACCGAAGAAGAAAAATTCGATATTCAGCTGCAAGCTGAGCAGGAACTGGGCCGACTAGCTAGAACTGTAAGTACAAAATTTGTAAATTATTTGAATACTTAGATCATCAAAAATATCTAGATATACCAAATGGAGAAATTATATAAAAAGTCGATCTAACAATTAAAGGAAAACGAAGACTTAGGTAAAGAACGCAAGTGACCAATGTGTACCAAAAAGAATAGCATAAATGGATATTAAAAATCCACTAATCTTATCTGTACGGAAGATATTTCCACAGTTTTCACATGTCAACCAAATTTAAAAAACTCTCTTTCTTAGTCTCTATCTATTGATGTTGTCATCCAGCCTTTTTCCAGTGTTGTCTCGTATGAGAAAGGGGTCGAACCGCCTTTGTATCATCGTACGCTCTGCTTGGAATTGAAGAAAAGAGTACAGCCCCAGCAGGAGGGTTTCCAGAGTGTAGGCGACTCTAGAGAGCCCGTCAAGGACTTCCTTGCCTGACCTGAAAATCGCCCACTTTTATACACGCGTTTGTAGCGGTTTTAGCGATCACACCAGCATGTTTCTTGAGATCCTCGCTCAAAATCATCTTAAGTTTTTTTTTCTATACCCTTGTATCCTTAAGATCACCAATATTTTATTTCCAGAAATATTCTAAAATCAAATTCATTGAACAAATATTCCAGCGTTTCAAAACATTCTGTAAATCTCTAATAATTATATATTTGTGTATAACAAAAATATTTCATATCATTCTGTTGGTCAGAGTTATAGCTCAAATCAACAATGAAATGTTAATTTAGAGATTTGACAATAAATTTAAAATTTAAACACTACGAAAATTAGTTTTTGATATTTTGGTTCTGGACTTTGGTTTTGGATTTTGGAACAAAATCACAGCAACTGAAATGGAGTTCATGAGAAGAAGCTGCAGAGTGACAAAAATGGATCGCATCAAAAATGAGGAGATAAAACGAAGAATGGCAGTAGAACAAGACATACTCAGCTACATCGAAGAAAAACGTTTAATCTGGTATGGACATGTGAGAAGAACAGATCATACAAGGTGGATAGCAAAGGTTTCGGATTGTAGCCCAATAGGAAGGAGGAAAAGAGGTAGACCCCGAAGATCATGGAGGGATGAAGTGGACGAGGCCATGGAAAGACGAGACCTTAGAGATGGAGAATGGCTGAACAGAAAGGACTGGAGACGTTGGCTGAAAGAAGAAAGGCGGCAATAGATGCAAAAATCCTTATATAGATAGATAGATAGAAAATTAGTTTTGTATGAAGAATTACTGCGGTCAGTATGTAAATCAATGACTGATTTTCATCATATTGATATCTTTGTTTTATATATATATATATATATATATATATATATATATATATATAAATATACTAATGTAAAGCTTTTAAGTTATACATACGTCAGACTATTTATACCTAATTTTTTAAAAAATACATCAAACCAATTATGTTTTTAGTATACGATCCTAGAAAGAAACCGAGCCCAAAAATGCGATACAGGCGGTAAACTTCTCAAACAACGAAAAGTACTGAACATTTTCAAGAAGGAACAAAAAAATATTCTCACCGATCTTGCTGTAGCGTCTGCCGATGCTAGAAGAGTAGAGGACGAAAAGAAGTCCAAGGAATTGAAGGATTTACTAAGAGAGCACGACGATTTCGACGCTGAAATTACTCAACAAAAATCACATATTAGTGAGATCGATGGGCAGATTCGAATGACCAAGAAAAAGGTAAGAATCATTTACTATAGGGTGGGTGGACGTAGCTTTAATTCTTGTACTATACAACAAAATTGAATTGAGCCGAGAATATCAAATAGGCGTTGCAAGAAAGAAGTGATGTGAGAGTATTGCGGAATGTCATCAAATGTCAGTGTTGTCGTTACTAGAAATATTTAAAAAAAACTGAACGTAAAAGGTTCAACTTTAGATACTCAGACGATAGGACAGTCATAGCGTAGAGATCATGTCAGACCATGTTATCATCAAATGAAATATTTCTATCCCTTAACGATGTTTTCATGGTTTCTTTTTTACTACTTCAAGTAGAAGATTTATATACCGGTTTATTTTGTAATTATTCTATCAACTAATTCTTATAGTTTTCAGAATTTATTTTGTTTTTTTCTGTCTATCTTTTCTATGTTATCTACTTTTTGTTTGTGATTTCCACCTTAGATAGGAACCTTTTACAAAACTATACTCATTGCCACTCATGACAATTATTATCACTTTTGTCATTGATTAATCAATGCTTTTGTCAACACTGCGCAAAAGTAGCCGGCAAATTTTATGAAGAAATTGCTCTGTGAGTTTAGAGAGAATAAAGCTTTCCCCACTTTTTCAAATTTTGCGTTTCTTCACTATATTGGACTTATTAACTAAATTGGACTTAACTTTTTTCTATTCTGTCAATAGGCGTTCATATTCTGTAGCATTCATATTATTTCTTATAGTTTCGTTGGTCTTTCTTTCTAGCCTTGATGTTCTAGCACTTCTTCTCAAATAATCCATTTCAACTGCCAACAATCATCTCTTCAGGTCTGCATTAATTGTCCATACTTCAAAGCCATAACAAAGAACTGATACAACCATGGTTTGCCCTATCCTTTTTTTGTTCCTTTTGGAAATGTTGCGATCCCACCATAAGGAGTTCAGACATCCTACAATTTTACGTCCCTGAATAATTCGGTGTTTAATGTTGGTTTCTCCCAAGCCGTTCTTATCAATGAGTGCACCTAAATATTTAATTTTTTCCACTTGTTTGATTTCCACGTCCTCGTCTATCAACACTTCAAACCTTGGATCTGAATTGATAACTAAATGTTCTGTTCTCTTTATGCTGACTTTTAACCCCCATTTTACATATTCTCTGTATAGACGCTTCATCATAAATTTTAGATCGTAAGAATCTTGAGCTAGGACGACTTGGTCATCCGCAAAGTTCAGGGAGAACAGTACGTCATTTCCTATGGGGATTCCCGTTCCCTGGCAGTGGCTTTTCCAATTTTGGAGGGCTGCCTCAATATATAAATTAAACAGTAAGGGTGACATACTGCATCCTTGTCTTAGTCCTTTAGTTACTTTTATTGGCTGTGATAGTTTATTTCCGATTTTTAGATAAGTAGTGTTATCCCTGTATACTTCTGTGATTATTCCTAAAAGGTATGGACTAATACCGTGTTGTTGTAAAGTTTGCCACAATTTAAGTCTTGGAACTGTATCATACGCCTTTTCTAGGTCGATGAAGGCTAGATGTACTTCGGTACCAGCCGCTATTCTTTTTTCGAATAATTGTTGGAGTATAAACAAGTTATCAGTGAAAGATCTACCAGGCGTAAATCCATTTTGATCGTCGCTAATTAGATGTCCTACATAATTTCATCATCATGTATTTTTCCATTTATTATCTTTTCAAACAATCTCCCGAAAGTAGGTAGGGCACTTTACTTGAACTGTGGATGCTTTTGAATATTTTGAATAAAAAAAATCGGTTGCCTGTAAAGTCGGTTTTACGGGCGAAGATTTTACGTGACAACGTCTTTTTCTCGGTAGAATATTTATTGATATGACTGAATCGACTGAATTACGATTGATTGCAGAGTGATTTAAACTAATAATTTACTTAACACTATCAACATTTGTCAATAGTATGACATAACCTATAAATCAGTTTCTCAACTTTTGTGTCAATCTAACAATTAATTAATCAATCATAGTTTACGATAATGAAATAGTAGTGTACAATTATTTACCTTTGTTGTTGTAGTTGTTGTAAATGACGAATCTAAGCACTCCACATTTTCACTACAGACACAGCTGACGATACTTTAACCACACGTGTGAACTTGTATTATGACGCTTTCTCGGTTTTCCAACGCCAAGAACGCTCGAGAAAGACAGAGACACAAGCACGCACCGATTCAACGCGCCTAATTCTCTAGTGCTGCGCGCGCAGCGGACCGATCATGTTTGAGTGGGAGAGAGACGCAAGGCATTCGCCGGTCCGGCGGGCCTCTCTCTCGTTCGGTGACTCATCGTAACAGACGTGAGCGGGCGTTACACTTTTTCATGAGTGACTCCGAGCCACAACCTAATTTAAGACGTTGTCACGTCAAAATAATTTTGTATGTTAGTGCTAATCTTTTATACTATTATGTTTTTATAGGTTCTCGACTTAAGATCGAAGCAAATTACTGACGAAATGTATCAACAAAGAGTAATTGCAGGAGAGAAGACAGTTCAAACTTTAGAAAACAAACTGGAAGTTCAGATAAAAAAATTTTGCTCAATATCAGCCGAGAATATCAAATTAAGAGAAGAAATTGATCATTTACTGTTGGAAAGGTATTTGAACGGTATTCTTATATAATTTATCGATTTATTCATCTCTTCATCTGTACAGTCTTTAATTCTTTAGTCTATTGTAGTATTTTTTTCTTTATGACTATGTATATACAAAATTTCAAAGCGGTCATTTTATTTCAAACGTACATCTTTGTTTAAGTCCAAAAGATCCATGCCTATTATCCGTTTCGTGGTTACGTTTTTTATCCAATCAGATTGTAAAAAGACCTGCTTCAAACCAGATTGTAAAACGACACTGTTAGTCAATGGTCTCCTATTCATTTTCGCAGAATATTTACACATTTCTTTATATAGCTTTCACATTTTACAGATTTAATATCGGAATCCAGTCAATTTCCAGTGAAAACGATGGTGGTTACTTTGAGTTCACTTTTCTAAACCTCTGAAGAGTATCTTATGTCGTTAGCTGAAGATTTTAATAACTTTATCGTTTGTTTTTGGCCTGGAAGATTCTTCAAGATGCTGCACTAAGTTCTTTCTTATATTTTTGGAAATCTACGATGTGATTTTATGGTAGATCACTTATTTAGTAAGATTCGTCACCAGCAATTCATATCTCAGTAGAAAAAAGTTTTTCACTGCCAGTGTTGCTTTCTGAACATACGATGACCTTTATATAACATAAAGAGCCATCAGAAGGGAAGGATGAATATATATGTTCAATCTAGAATTTGCTGGTTTTCTCTGTTTTGCATTGAGTATGTATATTACCATAGAAAATAAAAGTAAGAGGACTATATGAAACTCTTTTTAAAAAGTAAAATCAATTTACAAATTATATATACATAAAGATTATATAAACCCCTAATATTTACAAATTTAAATATGATACAGATACAAAAATGAAACAATTATTTTGTCTTTTCTTATCTCCCTCGTGTCTGTTATCTTTCTCTATCCACAGATAGGGTGGCGCCCAAAATTCTCTCTTTTCTTCTCTTTCTCTTCCCTACTTCACTCTTGTATCTCTTGTATTTGAGCTGTAAAGAACCCCGACCTAGATACCTCTACCAGAATGTAGCCCGAGCCTAGTGCCGGTTCCTGGGTAACCTCCATTCTATTTATAAAAAGGGTACATGATAGCATCACTAGCTAACGAAAACAACGTCTTTTACGACATACAGCAACCACAAAATATTAATAATGGCGGAGCATTCTCCACCACTACTGGATGAAACGACTCTCTGTTACTGACTGTAAAACAACGGCTAATTTAAGAAACGTTATTTGCCAATTGACGCTACGTGTGGGCGATAATTACCAAAGCGATCGGCAATTTTAACGAAATCCACAAATTTTTCTATGCTGAAGACCAGTATTTTGTTTGCAACAATGTATTATCAACCTTCAATTGTTCAATAGTGTCTGTGTTTTTGCAAGTGGAAACTTAGCTAACTGTACGGAGAGAATCAAAACTAACAAAAAGTCTGTCAATATTTTAAAAAATGTTTGTATACTGTTGCGAAGCTGCAACAGACAGCTTGGTTATCAAATGATTGTAAAAACTGTTGTGGCTTTTATAAGAAACTAATTTAGTAATGTTTTTTATGTAAACACATAAAATTTATTAAATAAAGTTAACTAGCTTATGTTTCTCTGAACATTGGCATGGAGAAACTGAGTAACAATTTCATCTTGCATTCAGCGTCTTTTGTGGAGGTTGCTGATCAAGACGGATATTGGCACCTTCGAAACTGCTGCGCGGAATAATTCGACAGATGTCATTCGGAACCATTTACGAAGGATTCGCAGCAAATTTTCGCAATTCTTCCACGTCCCACGCTTCTTCGTCCAATTCTCTTGCCTTGCATTATAAGCTGTGTGCCTCACGAGACGTGACCAAGGAAATCAAGTTTTCGGTTCTTGACAGTAAATAGAATTTCAGGTTCAATGTTCAATATTTCAATAAATTTTAAAAAGAGGTAACAATTGTTACTACTTTCAATTCTACGTCAAAAGGAAGCTTATGTATTGAACAATTCTTCTTCTTGATGTGCCTATCCGTTACGAATGTTGGCGATCATCATGGTAATCTTTATCTTATCTGCAGCAGCGTGGAAAATATGCACAGATGTTGTATTGAACCAGATTCTGAGGTTCTTTAACCAAGATGTTCTTCTTCTTCCTGGACCTCGTTTTCCAAATATTTTTCCTTGCAGGATGGCTTGAAGTAGAGCATATCTGAATTCATTTCGCATAATATGTCCGAAGAACTGGAACTTTCGGGATTTGATGGTGGTCAGTACCTCTCAGTTCTTATTCATTCTTCTGAGAACCTCCTCATTTGTGACTCGGTCAGTCCACGGGATCTTAAGCATTCTCCGATATAGCCACATCTCAAATGCTTCCAGTTTTCTGCACATATCTTCGTTCAAGGTCCACGATTTAACACCATAAAAAAGGACAGAGAAGACGTAGCATCGCAGCATTCCTACTTTTGTATCAAGAAAGAGGTTGTGACTCTTGAAGAAGGTCCGATTGAAGGTGGATCTAGCTTTTCTGATGCGTGCTCTAATCTCCTGGTTGTTGGTCTGTTCTGTTATTCTTTTCTTGCTATTTGTCATAAGCTTTGTCTTCTTAACGTTTATATTGAGTCCATATTGTTGACTGTAATACGTGATTTTGTTCATAAGAACTTGTAGGTCTTCTAAGTCGTCCGCAAATACTATGGTGTCATCTGCATATCTGATGTTGTTTAGCCGGCAACCATTTAGTAGAATACCTTTTTCAGTTTCGTGCAAAGCTTCGATAAATATTCTTCCAGAGTACAGATTGAAGATTAGAGGAGATAAAATACAGCCTTGCCTCACTCTACGCATGATTTTCACATGGTCAGTGTGTTCACCTTTAACTCTGAACAATATGTGAACAATATGTGCTCAAAATTTCAAAACTGTTCATTATTTATTTATCCCTAATTTTCCAAAATTAACAATTATTTGCAACGCTATAAAACAAAAATTTATAAAATTAGAAGGATTCTACGACACTTAAACGAAAAGAGACTCTCAAATAGAATCTTAAAATGGCGTAAAAGTAATTTGAAATAATGTTTTTTAAGTTAATTATGTCCCGTTGATAAATTTCAGTATTTTTAAGCTAATATATAAATTGAATACCTTTTTCGTATTGGAACATGGAGTGCCAATTGTTTTTATTATTCAAGAAAGTGTTATTTTCACGCGAGGTAAAAAAAATCCCTACGAACTTTTTAACAAAATTAAAGCCCTTTTTTTAAATTCGATCCAGCTTTACTTATATATAAACATTAAGGACAAGAAGTCAACAACAAATTTTTATTATTTCTAATACAGACAATATATTTTTATTTCAGAAACGATTTTAACAAAATTTGGGACAGCCTTATCAACAATTTAGCCGTCGGAAAGAAGTTCATGTTGGATCTGATAGAACAAGCAACCATAGCTTATGATCAGAGGGAAGAGTGGGTGTCGAAGCTACAGATTTTAAGGACAAAAGCCCACAATGATCTGATTAATCACATTCAGGTAGTGGGGATTATATTTTTCTAAAATATTAACACATTTTGTAAATTCTTTTGCACACTTTTAAATGTTCCTAATACATCTTGACTGAATGATCATTTTCAATATCTACAATCATCATCATTCTGGCTTTACAACCCTGCTTGGGTCCTAGCCTCCTTAAGAATTTCTCTCCAGTCGTCCCTATCGATCGTCCTTCTCCGCAAAGCACGTATTCTCATATTTCTCATGTCGTCATCGATGTTATCAAGGAACCTTGTTCTGGGTCTTCCTCTTCTTCTCTGACCAATGGTCTATCAAGGAGTGTTTTTCTAGCTGGGTCATTTTGTTATATGCTATAAAGTTCGAAGTTGTATTGTCTACTCCACACTTCATTGTCATTCAGTCCAGGTCTCTGAACCATATGTTAGGACTGGACGTATTATTGTTTTGTAGAGTTTTATTTTTGTATTTCTCGATATAATTGTGGATTTAAGGAGGAGATTGAGCCCCAAATATCATCTGTTGGCCCTACAAATTCTGCGGTTTACCTCTGCGGTATTCACAGAGTCGTAGGCTTCTTTGTAATGTGTTTGTAATAAATATGTGATGAGTATCAATTCCATATATCCATTATTTTTTCCAAAATTTGTTTCAGGGTTACAATCTGATGAATTGTCGATTTACCACCTTTTAAACCAGCCTGGTATTTTCCTACTATCCGTTCTGCATATGGTACCATACGGTGACTAGAGCATTCAAAGTGGTTAGAGTATTTCAAGATATCGCCTTTTTGGGTATGGTGCAAAATATTCCAATATTCCAATCATTGGGGAGGGATTTCTGTATCCATATTTCTATTATAAGCTGCTGTAATGCCATAATGGTATTATGGCCACCTTCTTTATATAGTTCAGCTGGTAGATTATCCATTCCGGGTGATGCCTCTGCTTCGTTTATATTCCCACGGTCTCCAACTTATAAGAATTTTGTTGTTCCATCGGTCTTTTTTTGTCTTATATTGTGTCCGGCAAATCTCCATTTCAATTTTGCAATTTCTTGTCTAACACCCCTCACTTTTGTTTTCTCTCTTATCCACTCGTTTCTCTTTTTATCCATTAGTCTTATGTGCAACATTTGTCTTTCCATTACTCTTTGGACAAGGAGTTCATTGCTTATAAATGCTTTTCTACTAGGTAGTTCATCAAAGTAGCTTCTTCTTCTTCCTATGCCGTCCCCATTAACGGAGGTTGGCGACCACATTTTTAAAGGCTTCTCTATCTTTTGCAACGTGGAATAATTCGTCTACAGTCATGTTTGTCCAGTCTCGAATATTTAGCAGCCATGACTTCCTCTTTCTACCTATTCCCTTTTTGCCATCGACTCTACCCTGCATGATGACCTGCAGAAGACTATATTTATTATTTCTTAGTATGTGTCCAAGGTATGCAGTTTTGCGTACTTTTATCGTTCTCAACAATTTTTTGTCTCGACCCATTCTTCTCAGCACTTCCTCATTGGTGACCCTGGCAGTCCATGGGATTCTCAACATTCTCCGGTATATCCAAAGTTCAAAGGCTTCAATCTTTTTAACTATTTGCGCTTTTAGTGTCCATGTTTCTACCCCGTACAATAGTTGCGACCAGACGTAACATTCAACAAACCTCAGTCTCAGCGCAATATTCAGATTTTTGTCACAGAACAATTGTTTGAATTTTAAGAACGCTGCCCTTGCCATTTCTATTCGTACCCGGATCTCTTGGTCTGGATCTAATTCTGTGTTGATGTAAGCTCCCAGATATTTATATTTTGTCACTCTCTCTATTTGCTGTCCACCAAGAGTTAGTTGTTCATTATTTATTGGACTCCTTGATACTATCATAAATTTGGTCTTATCTGTGTTGATGTCAAGTCCCATTTGAATGCATTCACTATTTATTGCATCTAGTAAAGTTTGTAGATGTTCTATACTCTCAGCCATAATTACCGTGTCATCTGCAAATCTCATGGTGTTTATGATTTCTCCACCAATTCTTATTCCCTCTTTTCTTTCCCATAAGGCTTTTCTGAATATGGCCTGTGAGTACACGTTGAAAAGCGTCGGAGACAAGACGCATCCTTGCCCAACCCCTCTCGCAATCGGTATATTATTTGTTTCTATATCGTTCACCTTTACTACTGCTTTCTGGTTCCAGTATATAGCCTTAATAATCAAATTAGCACCTCTATCACTTCTGTGACCATACCCGAAATCTCCTATTTTAGTTTCTTCTCTGTTTAGTTTTCTACCCAGTTTGGCATTGAAATCTCTAATTACTAGTGTAAGACGATTTTTATGTTCTTCCATAGCCTTTGATATATCTTCATAAAATGATTCGATATTTTCGTCATCATAAGCTGTCGTGGAGGCATATATCTGGATAATTTTAATTGATGTTCTTCTTATTTTAAATATGACATAGGCTACACGATCTGGTATTCCTTTGATAATTTGGACATACTTACTTATAGCATCAACTTCCTTGATGTTATCAATATCTATATCTACTTGATATTTTAAAATACTTTATTTGACAAGTACAAGATACTAATTGTTTTGTTCAATAGGAAATGAGAGTGTTGCAAAGAAAAATGGACGACGATCAGAAACTGCAAGAGTTTTTCTCAGTGAAATGTCAAAAAAGAATCATGAGACAACTAGAAGAAAAAGAAAAAAACAAAAGAATGCTCAATAAGGAAAATATGGAAAAGAAATTGGAACGTTATTTACAAATTTTAATCACGATCAAGGTATGTATGCTAAACGTAAAATAAACGCCGAAATACGTCATATGTTACTTGTTTGTTAAATGTCCTTGTAATCTTATTTTATTTAATAGAAAATAATAAAAACAGACAAATATACAAATTCGGTTATAGCGATTTTAAATTTCTAAATTTTTACAGGAATTTACCGGAGAAGAAAAAGTTCAGACGATTGCCAACAATTTTGTAACCCAAGAAGAAGAAAATTTTGCAATGTTTAAATATATCAATCATTTGAACAAAGAAATGGAAGATCTTACGGACCATCTAGCAAAATTGCAACTTAAAATTGGTATGTTCGAATGTAGCAGTATATTTAGATTTTTTTTTGTTAGTTCCATTTTGAAGTTCTGTTTTTAGGTTCTCTTTTATACTATAACAATTTTCAATTGAAGGTGGTTCATTGGCAACATCGCACTTGGAGCGAACAACTGATATTCCCGTTAACAACTTTGCAGAGGCGTACCAAAATATTATTTGAATTATTTATTATTTAATTAACACATAAGTGATAACGTGAAAATTAAATCTAATACTGATATAATTATTAAATTATCATGTGTGTTTTGACTCGTCCTGATTGGTTTGACATCGGAAATGACACTGGTACTTTCTACAAAATCAGATTTGTTCCATCATTGTCCCACAGACGGCACATCACTATTCAAAATAATTAAATTACAGCAAACAACACTCTACGCGCTACTAATGAACTGCTTTCGAACTAAAACGTTTCTGATATTTATTATATTGATATTAATAATAATTCCTTATTTCTGAAATATAAATATATCGTAATATCGTATTTCGTAATATCCTGGCCCAATAAAAAACTATTTTTTAGGGGAGCAGGAGGCATTAAATGAATTGCGTAAGCACCAACAAGAACTTAGACTGGAAAAGCTGAATAAAGATTTTGAGGGTGCACTACAGGTTACGAGTCAAAAATCAGACGAGCTGAAGGACATTGATCACAAGCTAAGAACGATTATAAATGGCATCGGACAATTGTTCAGAATGTTTAGATGCAAAAATGATCCTCTGATAAAATTATTGGGTAAGAATCTGAAATATGATAGCGATTATTTTACTTGTAGTATAGCTTTGTTTCGAAGGAGGATAAATTACTAGTAATAGGACAAGAATTTATTAAAATTTAAATTTATTAACAATAAGGTATTATATGAAAATATCCGTATAGAGAATATTATTATCTCTGTAAAATATCTTCTCTACTGGATTTGGCTTTTTTGGCTGAATTTTTGTACATACTTTTAAACCTGCTCATTTTAAAAACCAAGTCACGATATTTTTTATCTCTGGATGTCATTGGATTCGAT
Organism: Diabrotica undecimpunctata; assembly: GCF_040954645.1. Taxonomy (NCBI): domain Eukaryota; kingdom Metazoa; phylum Arthropoda; class Insecta; order Coleoptera; family Chrysomelidae; genus Diabrotica; species Diabrotica undecimpunctata. The sequence continues at coordinate 174,163,580 of NC_092805.1, forward strand.
TTCGATTTCTGCTTCGCATTTTGAGAACGATTTCCGAAGTGGAAATCAAAACGTCAAAATAAACTTATTTTAAAGTAAAATTGTGGCTTATATCCAACAAAAATGGTGAATTATATTAAGATGCTACAAGGAAATAGCTTCAGAATGATATTCAGAGACATGACAAACATATGTTTCTCTTGTATTGCTTCAGGACACTATACAGGGTGAGTCATAACTATTGGGACATAGACTAAGGACAGGTTATTTGGACCAAAATGTGGCTTTTGGGCCAAATATGCCTTAATAAAATGTTGCTGAGAAAAAAGATACAGGGTGTTAAAGTTAATTTTTGTTTTTCGTTTTTTGCTAATAATTTCCCTGTATATTTATAAATTGCTATCAAAATTGGCACAGAGGCATAATCTTAGACAAGAAATAGTATTTTATTTACAATTTTACGTTTTGTCATAGAGGGCGCCACGTGGATCATTCCTAATGATCAAATTGAGTCTAAACTTTTTCTGATGAAACTTTTTAGTAATTTTTATTAGAAAATATGACGTAAACATCATTTTTACGTAAAATTGGTACTCTTGTTTAAACATGATAATTTCAACCGTTTTCGATAAAAACGTAGTCGAACTGCTTAGAGTCTTAAAAAAGGATTTCAAATATTATTTCATTTATGAAAAGTATGCTTTGGACTGTCAGATAATTGTTGTTGGTAAATGTCATTTGTTCAGAGTAAATTATTTTTGATGTGACAGTGTAGTGTAATGTTGCATTTTTTAAAAGTAATCTTTACGTTTTTTGATTGAAATGCCTCGTCACAATCATTTTACTAATTAAGAAATGCGAGATATGATTTGCGTATACGCACAAGGAAATTTTTGCGGTCGCTCGGCAGCCAGAAGGTATGGAATGTTATACGCAAACAGAAGGCAACCAAATCACAAAACTTTTGCAAGATTATATTAGTTCAGGTGAAACTGGGTTATTTCACACTAAAAATCGGGGTGGTCGACCGAAACAAATCACACCTAATCAAGAAGATGAACTTTTGGTTCGAGTAGATGAAAATCCTGAAATAAGTTCACGACATCTATCAGCAGCAACAGGAGTAAGTCAGTCGTCTATTGTTAGAATTCTAAAAAAAGAGAACCTCCACGCTTATCACTTCACTCATGTTCAAAATTTACTTACAACAGATCTTCCTCAACGATGGATTGGCAGTGGCAGTGATTTTCAATGGCCACCAAGAAGTTCTGAGTACAACCCGCTAGATTTTTATTTTTGGGGACATATGAAGTCCTTAGTTTATGCCAATGAAATTAATACACGAGACGAACTTTGGAGATACATTCAAAATGCAGCTAATCTTATAAGGGGGCAGAATAATATTTTTTTAACGTCCGAAAATCCTTTATAAAAAGAATTAGAAAAGGCATAGAAATCGGAGGAGACCATGTAGAACATTTAGTTTGAGTTTTTGTGAGTTCTTTTAAGTTAAAGTGTGTTTAGTTTTGATTTATCGTCAAAACGGAAACCTTACGTTAGTTGCAACTTTGTTTATTAGTTTGGTATTTGATAGTGGAATTGTAAATAAAATACTATTTCTTGTCTAAGATTATGCCTCTGTGCCAATTTTGATAGCAATTTATAAATATACAGGGAAACTATTAGCAAAAAACGAAAAACAAAAATTAATTTTAACACCCTGTATCTTTTTTCTCAGCAACATTTTATTAAGGCATATTTGGCCCAATAGCCATATTTTGGTCCAAATAACCTGTCCTTAGTCTATGTCCCAATAGTTATGACTCACCCTGTATAGGTATTTTATTCTAAAAGCTACAGTAGTGGCTACAATACATTATATGTAATTTTGGCCAGGTTTCCTGGTATTTAGCTGGCGGTGTGAGGATATAGAATCTACCTAACCTAAACTTCGCGTAGGTACGTCTAATCTTAAAATTGATTTTAGGTGAAAATCAGAACATACATTATTATAATGTACTGCTGTATCTGGAAATTTTAGAAAACAATATCGAAGAGGCAATGGTTTCTGTCAATTTCAAAGAGAGCCAAACTGTACGTATATTTTATTTGCCTTTTCCTGATATCTATGTAGTTTATAAAAAATCGGTTAAAACACAATGATAAAATCCATGTTTGTATTGTGCAAGGTATAATTTTTCTCTCTTGTCTTATAGCTTTTCTTCTTCAATCTTCATTTGTACAGCCGTCTACAAACGCGCCATCTAATTTGACTTATTGTAATTAAACCCCTTAAAAATTAGGAACAAGACAACTCGCAAAAGCATTTTACTCAAAGGATATACTGTCCTCTACACATAGACATAGAAAAGTTTGTGCTATGCTACTAAAATCTCTATGCTAATAAGTTTTCCCTTCCCATACCAGCAAAAAAGTATAAGTAAAGTAATGTAACATTATGTTTTATTAATTCTTGAAAAAGATGAGAATGAAGTGCTGTTGTCCACTTCATTCCATTTTTCTTCAATTATTAAGTTTTTTAGTTGTCGTTTCTTTTATTTGCACAAAACTCTTAAAGAAACTATTTCTTTTTCAGTTGGAAAAAACAAAACACAAGGAACCTAAAGTAACAACTTTAAGAAACGTGAAATGTCCACCTATGATCGAACCTATCGAGAGAATCGTCGCCACTAATCCTTGTCCGTTGTGTGTTGAACATGAGCATGTCAGTGATGTCATAGATGTACTGCAATTCGCGCTTACCAAGGAAGAGATCCAGGAGAGGCTTAAGATAAAAATCGATAAAACAGAGGCAGACGACAAGTTGCATAATGTATCTGCCTGTCATCTGCCAAAATCCAGACAAATTATACAAAAGAGATATCAATAAAAATTATAAAATAATCAGTCTTTATTTTGATTTTATTTGAACTTATGCAGCGTATTTCACTGCACTATTGTATTAGTAGTGCAGTGAACAGTGTAAAGTGAAGTGATCTGAAGGCGCAGGAGACCGAGATCCTAAAAGCTCTGATGCAGACTTCAGAGAGTGTAGCAAAAAACTGGGGTGTGTAGGAGGAGGGATGTATAAGAAGAGTGGTCTATATATTTGGGATAAAATTGATAGAAGTAAAATAGATAACAATTAAGTAAAGAAGTATGAAAAAAATATTGAACGGAATGTGGCTAGGCTAGCAATGTAGGCAAGAGAATGACCACTAGAAACTCAAGGATGGATACGGCCAATTTGCATGCCTTTTAAAGACAGTAAATCAGGAAAATATGTATGATGGATAGAAAAGAAGATATGAAAAATGAATAGATATAATGAAAATTAACAAAGAAAACAAATTGAGGGCGCCAGAAGAGGGATACTACTCTAAAAAGAGTAACGGTCACTCTTCCAGGTATCGTATACTGCTAATATTAATTAAAGTTGATGTAATAAACAAAAATGCTGTAAATGTAAAAAGGTAAGGAAATATTAATAAAAAATTATATGCAAAACAAATTCAAGTTTATTAAATATAACTTCTTAGATTTTGACAATCTTTAAATTACCAAAAAGTATATGAAAATTTCACAATATAATATTTTAACAGAAATGTTGAAAACAACTATAACAAAAAGTTGAAAACTACACAGAATAACTCTGATATAGAGTGTACAACCTACATCTAGGTTAAAAAAAAACAACCCTAAACAAAATAATGCTAACGTTGGAAGAACGTATAGCCAAGTAAATATATTATACTAACCTACAATATGACCAACAATATTGTTAAACACCTCTAAATTCAGATATAAACAAAGTAATATATAAATGGGAACAAGCAAAGTTAAACAATTGAAACGGTCTATTATCCTGAAGGGATAATAACCAGAGTTAATAACGCAAGATGAAATATAAAAAAAAATTAGTTAAGTAAACAAATAATGAAATAATTAAAGTTAATAATGAAATAAATGGTTAATACAAAAAAACAATGGAAGATAATCTCTGGATAGAATTTGAGCTTAAACTTACCGATACCTTACACCAAGGGGAGTCCAATAAAATCAAAAAGACCATATTATGGATTTTGATAACATTAAAATTTTATGTAGTGAAAGTAATAAATTTAAAAGGACTTTTTTGGAAATGGTTTGTATTAGCAAAAATGATAAGAGTTTAAACAAAAGATCTGAGATTCAAAATTTAAGTAAAATATATAATTATATTCTTTCTTTATGATTTATATATAAAAATTGTAAAATGTCATATTCAATTCTCCATATATCTATCACATTCTTTCAGACATCTGTCAAGGGTGAATAAATCTTCTTCTTTTTGTTACTAAACAAAAAAGAATGTTTAAACGAAGTTTTACTTTTGGCAATATAATTGTCAAAAATAAAAATTTTATGTTGGCATTTATGACATTGAGGCTATTTGTAATTGGTTGCTATTTGAACTTATTTATAAATTCAATTATTTTTATATTAAAAAAATGTTTTCAAAATTATAGAAATTTTCGGAGAAACATTTGTTAGATCAAAACATTTTTATATAAAATATTTTGAACATGTAAGCAGTGATTTTTTACTTACCAAACTAATTTTTATTTGGTAAGTTAACAAAAATTGTTTTTTCTTTTTAGTTCAACCTTGTAAGTATTTTGTCTTTTTTAGCTCTTGATAATAATTGTAAACACAATTGAAAGCTCGAGATTAAAAAAATAGTTAACCAATAGCCCTATTATTGACTCCAACCCATCCAAAACAGTTATATATATATATATATATATATATATATATATATATATATATATATATATATATATATAGTTCTGAAGCAAAAACCAACTGTCCTCCTAGATGAAACAGTTGTCTGGAAGGATACTCCCGAATGGCTTCGGTGTCCCAGCGAAGTCCTCCTTGAGGTCCGAAATTAGCACGGAGCTGGTGCTAATTGGCTCAGTTCCGATGGTTACTGTCCTGCCCTACCTCTAGGTGCAGGCTGGAGAAAAAATGAGGGTGGAGTAGACAATACCCCCTGGCTTGTCCCAATGACCCTGATTCTTATAGAGTTGAAGTGGTACTCTCCCTCGGATGTTCTGAGGGAAGTTTATAATTCCATGGGAGGTGGCTGAAAACAATTCCCCGTTATTTCTAGTCTCAACATTGATAAAAAGAAATCAAAGAAGAAGTGAGGAAAGTTTCTTTCAGCATAAGAAACCGGAGCATAAAGATAATTATAGTAGATGAAAAAAAAACACATCCAATCGGATGTAGCGTGACCTTGCTTCACATAGAGTAAAAATATAATGGCCTTGAACAAAATACTATATTAAAATATGAAATAATGAATCTGAATAATAGGATATGGATAAAATACTCTAATGTTCATTAAAATATCTGTGGAAATTGTAATAGATGTTAGAGATTTACGGAAAATTCAGAATTTTAATCAGATTCATGCCAGAATGATTGTAAGCGGCCATACTATGCTTGAATTCATGACCCAAGGTCATTCTGAATACCTTAAGGATGTGGGATGTGGGAACAAAAAGTTAGTTTTTATAATATAAAAAAAATAGTTACCAGATAGCTACTCAATTCCGTGCTAGAAATTTCACTTCAGCCTCCCGAGTTTCCGAAAACACCGTCAATTAAATGGTTACGGTTATACTTAAAACATTTAACTTCTTGAAGTGAAGGAAATTCTATGCATTAATTGGATTTTCTTTCGCTAACTACCACCTTTGTACCACTTCAAACTCTCGATCAAAAGTGAATTTTAATTCACAGTTTGTTAACCAAGAGCCAGTTTCCACTGCCCCCCTAATCTCCTGTCATCTCTCTGGTTCGCAATGGTACCAAATTTAGATCAGAGTGACAACTTAAATTATTAAAAATACACACTTAATGAGCAAATGAACACTTAAAGTTAGGCAACCCATACTACATCTCTGAAATTACTTTAATATAAATAGTAGTAAAAGTAACGACTGTTACAAGAGGAAGTCGAAAGCTCGGGGAACTCAAACTCGACGCGGTCCAATCTGAAAACTAGATTAGTTTGATATTAATTGTTCTATATTAAAATAATATTCAAAGAACATTTTTTGTAATTTCGACAGTTTTTTCGTTTTCTTCTACAATGACAAATAAGAGAGTCTACACTGTGAATGCAGAGTATGTGGAGACGTGACCTGGGTATCTCAGATCCCAAGTAACTACACAAGGACCAAACTACTTGTTTATTGCTGGTATACACAAAAGAAGGATGTTTAGGCGATTATTCAATTATACTTTTTCTTATGCCATCAGCGGGACAAATCCTTGACGGATTTGAAGAACACTATTTTCAATACGTAAGGATAAGTCAAGGAAAGCTTTTAATGAGTTAAACTTTCGCTCTGCTAGCGCAACCCATTCTTCATGTTGCACTTTCAAAAAATATAGATGATACTTTTTCTTTCTTTATTTAATCACTTAACAATCATAATTACGTCGATTTCTATACTCTACCTGTGTCAGCACATGGCTAACAAATCCTTCTATCTATTTATTATAATTTTCATAAATACATAAGTCACGCTGATTATACAAGGTCGCGTACTTGCAGATACCCAATGTTTAAATATTGTAAATCCCCTTATTGTTTATCAATATGCTTCATAACATCATATCTTAACATTTAACTAAATCCATTGAACTAAATAAAAATCTGTGTGTGGATATTTTGACAGACTTTGAGAGCGTCGAAGGATGTTGGTTCTGGCACAGCTTAATTCGCTCTCTGCCGTTCAGCCGGCTCAACTCTATAATGTCTAGAGCCTGACCCACTACTCTGAGCCGCGTAATGTAGGTTGCCTATTATGAATTTGAATCGGGGAAATTACTGACAGACTTACGCATGACGTCCGACATCGGATAATCATTTTTGACTAAAATAGATGTTAAACATTATTTTTCTTTCAAAACGAATTGTCATTACAACAAGCAATTTTAGTTCTATCATATAATGATTTAATGACTCCCTTTTAAACATTTATGTTGTGATTTGATTTATAATTTAAATATATGTTCATATGTGTTGGTTTTTGTATACATGAGTCCCATATCCACTATTTTCCTTTGAGATTAAAACATCCAGAAAAGGCAACGATTTATTTTATTTCTTTTCCATTGTAAGTTTTATTGATCCTCTTATTTATCTTTTATTTAAATTAATCAGAAGTGTGTCCAACAGATCATCTACATATTTCCAACGTATTGTGGGCTTTAAATTTTGATTAGGAATATTTGTTTTGAAATCTTCCGTCAATGTATTAGCTAATAATGGATTTAAAGCACAGCCTAAAAATTTTGTTTATAGAAATCATTGTTTAGATGAAAATAAGTGTTGTCAGTAGATAATGTCAACAGTTCCCTTATAGCTGACACATTTAATTTGGTTCTAGTTGTTAATCTATCATTTTGTAATGGACTACCTAAGTCTGACGTCACAATGGGCGGGGCTTAGAAGACCTTTCCAAACAAATCTCGTTTGCATGTGTTTCTCCCATAAGACTTTGGAAACGTTAGTTTTTTTTATATTTAAAAAAATAAATAAGGATTTTCGCTCCCAAATATCTATTTTGTACGATTGGTTTTATAGGTTGTTCGTGAATTTGTGAGGTAAGTGTATCAAAGTATTAAGATATTTACTGTCAAAGTTCATATTTTGAGGTTATATTGTGTGGGATTAAAACTTTAATTATTTTTTTCTTTATTTCAAGGTATTTTGTTGTCATTTTATCAGGGTTATTTTATATTGTAAATCAATAAATCATTGAATTTATTTATGAAGTTGAAAAATATTTAAATTAATGTTTTATTCTTTTTAGGTGTCAGTGATTCCATCCCCTAAAAGACTAAAGATATTCGTTTTCTCCTAGTTTAAGTAGTGAATAAGGACTTTTAGTTTTAATATAATATTCTGTGGAAATCTTTCTATTAAATTGCTATAGTGAGTACTTAAAAAAATGTTTTTTGAATGTTGTAATGAATGTTGAAAATTGCAATAGTTTTTCAAGTTTATTTTTTAGATTTGAGCATATAATGGCTAGTAAACATGTGTTGAAGATATCCAGTATTACTGAATTCTTCAGTAATGACAACAAAATTATACGAAAGGGTGAAAATGCCCTTGAATCAAATCATGTGAAAAAAATGTTGTTTGACCCTGATTTATTAATCATTAAGGGAGAAGTATTTGCAAGTATAAAAGACAAAACTTATAATGTTGAGGTAAGTTAACGATTTTTAAGTTTAGATGTGGGAATCTAAGTACTTAATTTTACCATTGCAGATTATGTTGAATAAATCATGGCAAATTACTGCTGCAAATTGTTCCTGTCCTAGGGGTATTAAATGCCATCATATAGCCACTATAGCTCTCTTTGGACATTACAATATATCAATTACTGATAAAACATGTACGTGGAACATTCCTGTCCAAAGTAAGACAGAAACTAAAACTGCAGAAGCACTATATCCTCCCAGGCCATATAAAGCCCTTAATAGAAAAATGTCATCCAATGAATTAGAACAATTAAAGATCAAATTAAGTAGTTTTGGTAATACTGTGGGATTCACTTGGCTTTTACAGGAAGAAAAGCAAGAGGCCGAAAGTATTGATATTTCATTAATTGAAGATATCATTTATTCAGAGGAAATGAAAATTTCAACAGATAAAAATTCTCATTTTCTAAAATGTTGTCGAATAAATGATGCAACGATAAAGAAAATAGTACATGAAACAACAGGCCAGGTACTCAATGAAAAATGGTTTCTTGCCAGAAAATATAGAATTACTTCTAGCAACTTTGGCTCCATTATTTCTTGTTGCAAGAGAAATAAGTATCCAGAAAGTTTATTTAAAACACTTATTGGTATGTACTGTTACATTTCTATTATTTTATTATTTGCAATCAAATACAATGCTTAAATTCTGAAGGTTTTCCATCAGATTCTATTTCAATTAATTGTTTGCATATGTCTAAAAATGGTAATGGAGATTAACTGAACTGTTGATATGTTTTAAGAATGTACACTATTATTTATAATAACACATTTTGTTTGCTTTCATATCTAGCTAAAGTAAAATATTTTTTTATCATTTTTAGGGGCTTATAATTTGGATGGCATCAAATCAATTCAGTGGGGAAGAACACACGAAAAGAGTGGTATAGAGTATCTCAGAAATACACTGAATTTGGATGTGCAGCCTACAGGTATTTGGCTGACAAAGTCAGGCTTATTAGGAGCTAGTCCAGATGGTTTAATTGGTGATGATGGCATTGTAGAAGTTAAGTGTCCATATACATTTCGGAATGAAAAATTATCTGAAAAGTTGAAAAATTCAGATAAATATATAATATCATATAATGATCAGGATGAAGTATTAATTAATACTGAACATAACTACTACCACCAAGTTCAGGGCTGCCTGCATATTTTAGGACGACAAAATTGTTATTTATGTATATGGACGTTGAAGGAGATAATTACAGTTATAATAGAAAAAGATTTGACCTGGGCCCCAAACATTGATCTGTTAGAAAATTTTTATTTGGCTCAATATTTGCCAAAATTGTTGAATGAATGACTGGTTATTTTTAACTGTACATTATGTTTTACATAATATATATATATATATATATATATATATATATATATATATATATATATATATATATATATATATATATATATATATATTGTTATGATATGTAAAAACAAGAAAATATTGGTTTGTTCAAAAATATTTCAAAGTTCAAAAACATTAAAATAATTCAGATAAGTAGGATTAACCAACAAACATTTCGAAGAAGGAAAGTTATTAAATTCTTGGATTACCTGTACTAAACAAAATGTAAGCTTGCATAAATTATTTCTTTGTTATACTTGAGTGACCCGCATAATTTTAAGTGAAATCCAAAGACAATTGAACGGGGTTTTCCAAAATACATTAATGCAGTGATTAGAGACAAATAGAAGAGATTTTAGAAAGAGGTTTTTGTTAGTTTTTAAGAATTATAGAAAATATTATTTGTAAATAAGTTTTAGGAAATTTTATAATTATAGGTAAAAATTTGTTTGTTATCGAAATGAAAAAATGGGGGAATTGTGACGAGTTTTGATTGGCGGAGATTGAAAAAGGTGGGATAAGTATGTAGGAAAAAGTTTAGCGAGATTGAGGAGAGAGAAAAGATAATCAGTTGGTCGAAGTCTGTAAGACGAACAGTGATTGTTCTCTGGTGGTTCCCAAGAAGTAGCAAGCAGTAGTGTTGAATGTTAGTGAGTTTTTGTGGAGTTAGTGTATCTGACAGAAGCTGAAGCAGCAAAATATTGTAAGTCATATTTTCCTACTTATATTCCAAGAGTCACTGTTCAGGCCAACGAGAGATTCAGTTTATCGTAAAGAGAAGATATTCCAAGAGTCATTTTTCACTCGGGCCAACGAGAGATTCAGTTTATCGAGAGGAGAAAGGCTATCATAATTTGAATGATTGTTGCTTTTGAAGGAGATCATTAAGGACGATATACTTGCAACAATCTGTTGTAAGATTGCTGATTACATAGGGAGCGGTTGAGAGGAGATAATACAGTCTACAAGGAACAAGGATTTGGACCACTCATCATCAGAGAGAGATATTTTTGTTTTCTGCAGTTTTTTTCTTTTATTGATAACACAATTTTTACACGTAATTTAGAAAGGATATAAATATTTTGATTAGGAGAGTTAGAATAGTTTGGGATTTTGAGTTTTCAATTAATATTGTTTGTACCATTAATTTTGATTGTTCACGTACGGAGAACAAAATTTTGAGAATCCTTATATGAGATTTGTTTATTGAAAACTTTTGAGTGTGAATTATTTCATTATTTTTATTTCAATATATAGTGTTAGATCATATGTGTTTTTTATTATTCCGGTATTCTCTGGACCTTACCTTTCACATGTAATAGCATAGATATTGAAGCACGAATTTAACCCTGAGATAAAAGAATTAAAAATTGTGATAGAGTCATAATCATATCATTTAAATAATTTTAATTAATCAAAAAAATTAATTAGCTAATTATTGCTTGGCGCACCAAGACTTTAAATATCACAATAATATATATATATATATATATATATATATATATATATATATATATATATATATATATATATATATATATATATATATACTACTTGTTATGTTGTTATGTTATGTTTGTAACTAGTTAGAGCAAATGATACTGACTCTAGTCACAAAAGCATTGTGTGTGGAGGAGTACCACAAGGTTCAGTACTGGCTTGTCTACTTTTCCTTATCTTTATAAATGACATCACTAACTTAAAAATCGATGGAAACATTTTTCTTTTTGCTGATGATACCAGTATTACCAGGAGGAACTCTAATATTGCAACTCTTCATGCAATTATAACTTCTGATCTACTTAAAATAAAAACCTGGCAGACTAATTTACTCTCTTTTAACATGGATAAGACAATAGCCTTATCCTATAAAAGAGCTCTTCAACTGTTGCTTCTTAATAACAGCCAGAGCAGTATCGTTAATTCTGTAAAATTTCTTGGTATTTTTATAGACAGCAACCTTAAATTCATATTGATTTGTTAAGTAGGAAATTAGCCTCGGCCTCATGCAATAAGATCTGTTTTGGTTCTTCGATATGGCCTTTCTTTTTAGGGTTCTAGTACAGCTACCCAATCTAATGGTGTTTGTAAATTACAAAAAAGAGTAATAACATCTGTTTGGCCTCAGAAGAACAATACATTGCAGAAACTACTTCAAAAATCACGAGATTTAAACTCTTCCCTGTTTATATATTCTGAAAACTGTTTGCTTAATTCGTAAACACCTACATGTTTTTCCAGCAAGACCTAATCATGACTACTTTACCAGAAATTCAAGCTTTGATGTGTATTTACGTATCTTGTCCACTGAGCTAGTTAAGAAATCTATATTATATTCTCCAAAAATATACAACCGTCTCTCTCTCTCTCTCTCTCTCTCAAACTCTAACTTCTTTCCTTAAGTTCCGTAAATTGACAAAAGCCTATCTATTTGAAAGACCATATTATTCAGTGGAAGAGTTTCTTAACGAATAACTAAGAAATTACAGTATGTTTAGGTACAAGCAACTAATGTATTTTTATATATCTATTTGGGTATGTGTTGCTGCAACTTAAACTTATTCATAAACTAGTTCATAAGGTTTTATTATGCAATTTAGTAATGGATTGTATATTCTATTATCTTATATTTTGTGATATTGACAATTTATGTAATTTTAGTAAATGTTAATTGTTATTTTTTGGCTTTTTGTAAGCTTTGTTCATAAAGTTGTACAATTTTCAGTGACAATAAAGCATATTTCTATTATATAATAACACTCTATTGATACTGATTAGAGTACAGGAAGTTAATGAATTTGTCTTCCTAGACCATATATTTGGTCATTTAATTCAACAAAGTGATAGCAGCTTTTGCTAATAGAGATTTACAGCAGAAATAATCCTACTTTCGTTGAATATTCATCATCATCTCTAAATGTAAATGCTTAAAATAACAATGTTGTTGTTGGTAATAAAAATAATAGCAAACCTAATATACCATAATGTTTATATTCAGGCTATTGAGGGGGTTCAACATAAATTCCTAAGATTTATTTCATTTAAGGGTCACCATACAGCTGACGAAACCAATTACTCTAACATTGAAACTTCTCTTAACATCACAACTCTTCAGGTCAGATGCATGCACAGGGGTCTAACTATGCTGTCCTTATTTATTACACTCACATAGTTTCAGTCCACAATTGTTATCCTCCATGTCCCTTTTAGGCAAACCAAGCTTATCAAACCTTTCCAAATTACCCACCATTGATCAAACTATTGTATTGTTGCATTTTCTATTTATTATTACGATAAATTTTAATAGCAAAAGTTGGTTATTTTTTCTATATTACTAAATGTAAATTTTGATCAACAGAATCAACTGGCTGTTCCATTGTATTTCAATTTTTTTTTTATTTAACAATAAATGTATAGTTGTGTGGACATTACTGCTGTAACATTATTTCTTTTGTTGCTTATATTAATTTTTATTGATAAATTGTGAGAAAATCAATTTATTTTTATATATAAATTTTATAACATTAATAAACTTTTCAAAGAGTAAATAGTGTTTCATTAAGTATATACAATACAAGGGTTTGCACTGTGAAAAAAAACTCAGGATGAATTTAAAAAAATATATTTAATATACCAAAAATTTAAATAATTCATTATTGTTGTAAACAATGTAATTATTTTCTCTACATAAGAAGCAACTGCAGTAGCATAGCAGTAGGTAGATTTTAAAATTATATCTGTGGTTTGAAGACAATTTGGAATAAGTGACAATATATTTCATGTTAAAAGAGATCAAATGGTAAAATTTAATAAAACATATTAGGAATTGATCATCAAATAATTTTTGTATTACAACAAAGCTAGCATGTCATAAATTTGTTTAACAGTTGATTTGTAAAGATATATTTATACCTTCAAGAGTTAAAGCTATAAGAAACATTGAAGATTCAAAACCAAGTTAAAAAAACATTTGTTGTTAAATATAAAGCAATTTTTAAAAGACACAGTTTAATAATTTTTATTTGTTAGAATTGTATAAACATTATTATTGTATTTTTTATACTCTATAAACATAATGTTACTTGGAGTTAAAACATCAACACATAAATATTTCTTTAAAAGTTTACACTTCAAAAGGCCCAAGTACAAAATTTAATTGATGTCACAGATCCAAATTTATCTTTCACCATCTACATTCACTTTTTATTTTCACAAGAATAAATGTTACACCCTCTTACTAACACCAATAAAGTACTTTATGAGTAATATTCCTCAACTTCTTTAATAAGAGGGTATTGAAAATTCGTTAAAGCAGCACATAACTGAAATATCACGGTTATTTGAGACATGTAAAAATTTGGAATTTGCTGCAATATATTGTAACACTTTATTCTTCGGATCGCCCTCTCAACATGTATCCTAGCTTTTGCTATGGTTTCTGTTTCATACACCTGTTCCTCTGTAAACTGAGGGGTACTTAGAAAAGGAGGAATATTTAAGTGTACCCCCTCAGGCAATAAATCTTTAATTAAGAAACCTTTATCCGCTAGAATAACATCACCATAGGTCATTTGGTCTAGAATGCCACAGTTTTTAACAATTTGTTTATCAGAAGTGGATCCAGGATAGGCACTGCTGACATATGTGATGACACCATTTGGTGCTACTCCTACAAGAACCTTCCAGGTGTTATGATGCTTATAAGAACTATATGTTAATTTTTGTTTTTCCATGCTAGTGGGAGTAACTGAGTACACTTCTGTACAATCTAAGATGATTCTACAATTTCTAAATGATGAAAATGCAGTTGGAAGGCATGCTTGTTTTTTTTTCTTGAGGGAATCTTTTCCATTAGTTGTTTAAATAAAATTTCATGCAAGGCATATATCCATGTCATCACAATATTAGTGACAGTCGCTGTACTGCAATTAAACCTAATTGCCAAATCTTCATGTGGTAAATTTAACCTTAATTTCATCAGTGTCATTAGCATTTGGTCAATTTTGGGTAAAATTTTTACTTGCCAGTTTGCGTAATAATTTAACTCAAAACCTTCCATAGTTTCAAATAATGTTGAGTACAGAGCACTGGTTGGTATTCCTGTGTACATTAAAATATGAGCATCATTATTTTTAATTTGTTCAAAACTAAACCGACATGAAAGATTTTTTAATTTTTCACTTAATTGATTTACTTCTTCTTTAAGAAAGTAATTTTCCGCCCCTACAGATGCATTACTTCTTTCTGGTAGAGATACAGCCACTTTTTCTGTGTGAATTGATGTGGATGGACCTGGTTCAGGACTATTTGTTGATGGTCCAGCTGCTTCATCTACAATATCAACTGAAGATGAAGTTGCCCCTTCATCTAATGAGGAATTTATTTGCTGAGCCTGTCTTTTGCTAAAAAAAAATATTCCTATTATATTAAGATATTCATTTAAATCAGATTTAAGCTTACCGTTTTTCTGGAGTAGAGAACACAAATTTTCTCTTTATATTATGCTCAAAAATTGTAGGTCCATTTTTCCTATCTTGATCCACAAAATGACAACTACAAACTAACGAGTACTTAGATGGTTCTCTATCTTGCCTCCTGAAAACAGACCAAAATAAAGTTATTAATTTTAGCCTAACATACAAATAGCACAATTACATTTTAAATTATCTTTAAAAATCATGACAGAGACTTAGTATAAATCTGAAAAGACAATCACAGAATATCTAAAATATAAGCAATATTAAAACAAACTAATAAGTACTTTTACCTAATGAGATTGATCCACTTCTGCTTCTCTGAAATTTTCGAAGGGAATACAAAAAATTTGCATCTTTTTTGCTCAGTGTAATGTTTACAGTTTGGAACGAAGCACATAACCATTTACTAATAATGGGATGGATGTAATAATAAAATAACAGTCCTATCCTTATAAAAACGAATATCTAAAGTACTTTTGGGATAAAATCCACCTAAAAAAAATAAAAAATAAATTTAAATTTTTTTAACTTTGTAAACAAATTCAAAGATTTATTGATTAATTTTGAAATAATCGGATAAAAACAACAACAAAATACCTTGAAATAAAGAAAAAATAATTAAAGTTTTAATCCCACAGAATATAACCTCAAAATATGAACTTTGACAGTAAATATCTTAATACTTTGATACTCTTACCTCACAAATTCACGAACAACCTATAAAACCAATCGCACAGAATATATATTTGGGAGCGAAAATCTTTATTTATTTTTTTAAATATCAAAAAAATCAACGTTTCCAAAGTCTTACGGGAGAAACACATGCAAACGAGATTTGTTTGGAAAGGTTTTCAAAATCCCCACCCATTGTGACGTCAGGACTTAGGTAGTCCATTTGGTCCTAAATTGTTTTCAAAGTTTCATCTAATGGTACATTTATATATAGACTATTTATTTATATAAAAACTTACTTAGAAAATATTACATATTATACAAATCAATGTACCAAATTATATTAACATTTAAAAAATAAAGATAATTTTAATGAAATTTGTGATTTTTTTTCTATCTAATCGTTGTTTTATTTAAGTTAAGCATAGCCCCAGCTATACAGATCCCTGTTTATAGTAATAACTTCAGTTTGTTTTTGAATAATACATCTACAAAAAAGGTGCTACATATTTGATTCATTCATGCCTTGTAATGTGCTTTTTTTGGCTTGCTTAAAAACGTTTTAGAGACCTTTTCTTTGTAATATCAATAAATGAATAATTTCCCCGTTTCCAAATACATTATTCAGCACAGTTATATAAAAATTATTTATTAAATGATGGTTAGTTCCTCGAAAAGCTCTGGCTTTTAATATTTTTTGTTGCGTATATGAACATATATCTAAATTATAAATCAAATCCGAACATAAATGTTAAAAAGGGAGTCATTAAATCATTATATGATAGAACTAAAATTGCCTGTTCTAATGACAATTCGTTTTTGGAAGAAAAATAATTATTATAACATCTATTTTAGTAAAAAATGATTATCCGCTGTCGGACGTCATGCGTGAGTCTGTCAGTAATTTCCTCGATTCAAATTCATAATAGACAACCTACATTACGCGGCTCAGAGTAGTGGGTCAGGCTCTAGACATTTTAGTTGTATTAGCTATATAGCTATATCTGTTGCGCGCTTTACATAATGCTTACGACGTTGGCAAATTATTTTCAATTAAATTAATAAAATAATTAATTAAAATGGCGACTTGTTAATATTAGATACAATTTCAAAATACAATTTCAAAAGATATTTATTTAAAAATACAAATTTTTGGCTTATTTGTAACTTTCTTCCTACTAATTATACAACCCCAATACACTGCAACCATTTACACAACAGGTTTTAGTATAATAATCATTCGATTATAAATCTACATCTAATAGATCTATAATAGGTTTTTAAATGTTTACATAAAGTTTTAGTCTTAAAATTTAATGACAAATCGCACACTAAAATATTTCAGATTACTTTGGACGTACTCTGTAGACTACTAATAGTAGATTCTACCATCTTATAAGATAAGTAAAAAAACTAATTTATTACTGGAACAAAATTTCCTCGGTGGAATTTTTTGAATTGGGTCATCATCTGAAAAATAAAAGGTGTTAGATTTAATTACGTCATTCTTTTCTATCCTTCGTTCTGTTTTTGTTTTGCCAAAAATGGTGTACAGTATATTACACCCATTACGAAAATAACAGAAAAAACTGACCAAAGCTCCAATGAAACTGAAAAATAGACTGAACAGTTTATGGAAAACTAGGACTAGAATAGGAAATGTGCTTATTATGACGGATTACTATCGGACGGATTAGCATTTTTAATGGGATTATAAGAATATTAAGAATGCTAGGATAATTGAGGACAGCATTGTGCCCCCTCCCCTTTAAAACAAATGCGAAAAAATACAATACACAAAATACATACAATAACAGAGAAATAATTCTGTTACATACAAATTCATAACAAACATAATAACAAATAAGTTGTCATAAACAGTTAATATATTTAACGAAATATATGGATTCTGAAGAAGAAAACTTTGAAACAATCAAACGTTTTGTTCAGACATTTCATATTACCGTTCTTTTAGGTAACTGTATTTTCGTAAACTACATAATAGTAAATAAAAAATTACAATACAAAGCCAAGTAGACGATAGTCTAATATACCGCGAAAATGCCATATATTCAGATCAAAATTGGAACAACTCATCCCCTTCCCCTTCCCATATCAGTTGGCCCACCTATGGAATTTGCAGTTTAAGTCGTTTACCATAAACAAATTATACTCTGCATGTTTTTATAAGTTCCTATTTTAATTAATATGGGCCGAGATAAAGTTATCGATGAGAAAATTTGTTAAATCATTATTAGATTTTATAATTCTGGAAAAGCCAATTCGGAAATCGCGAATATGTTGCAATTGTCACACTATAGTGTAAGAAATATAGGCAGAAGAGGAACGAGAGGCCCACAAATTACTATTTGGTATTTACAAAGTAAGTTATATAGTTGAAAAAATTAGTACGAATTGTTTTTAATAAATTTTAGTTTATTTTAGGCTAAGGAAAAGCCACTTTTAACATTACAATGTAAGAAAAATAGACTAAGATGGTCAAAAGAGCATAAAGATTGGACTCAGTCGCAATGAGATTCAATACAATGGAGTGATGAGTTCAGATTTGAAGTGTGTGTAGGAGACAGTAGGAGTCGCGTCATTCGCAGAAAGAATGAAGCTTTCCATCCCGACTGTCTAAAGAGAAAAGTCAAATTTCCTGCATCTGTCATGATCTGAGGCAGCATGTCGTCTAAAGGTGTGGGAAAGTTACATTTTACTGATGGGATTATAAACACGGACAAATATTTTAGAAGAATCTCTTTTGCCGATTATGAAACACCGTTGAACATCAGCGGAAGATTTTGTCTTCCAACAGGACGGCGCAGGTTGTCATACCTCAAAAAAGACTTTAAAATGGATTGAAAACCATGGCATACCACTTTTGGAATGGGTTTCTAACAGTCCCCACTTGTCCCCGATATGCGATTTTATTTTTGTTCTCTAAAATTTAATTTTCTTTTCAATCTAACGTTGGGCCAACTGATATGGGAATGGGTTTGTTCTCGATCTAAGAAGACAAAGAGTTTAATATCAATAATACGAAATAAACTATTTAAAATGTATACCAGTTTTGTAACTTTTTACCTTACCCTCTATATTTATAATTTAGGTATACTTACTGCTTTTTCAGCAAAATACAGTCTAGTAATCAGTCCTGTTATCTTCTTTTCGATGGTACCCAAATATATCTTCACATTAAAAAGATTCATTGAAGAATCAGTACCTGAAATACCAACGATGTTCTTAAGCTTTGTTTTATTACTAACCTAAATAGTCAACTTCCATTCATCCGCGAGCGAATGATCCGCGGAGCAATAATTACTGCAAAAGCAAAACAGTTTTTTAACGGATTGTGCTTAAGGAACGGTTTCGTTGATGCGGCTCGCTACTGCGATTGAGGATACGGCGGATGCGGCTCGCTACGGTCGAACCGCAGCAGTTGCGATTCGACTGCTAGGTGAACCAGTCAAATCGCAGTCGGTCAGTAAACATGGCGAAATTCAATGCAAATGATGATGAGATATCGGTGTAAAAAGTTCAGAAATATCCCTAGATTTTTTATTACGAATATGAAAACTATAAAAATGTATAATCAAAGAGAATGCCTGGAAAAAGATAGCATGTTCAGTTGGAAAATAAATATACCTATCGTGTTTCTTACATCATTCTGTTTCTAATAATTCCAGTTGTGGCCGTTCTTCTTCCTCTTCCTCTTAGAGAATTATACTTAAAAGATCACTGTTATTCATTCTGTCGGTCTCAGTCAACTAAACGTGTTAAACCATGCACATCATGCAAGATCTTTTAAACAAATCCAAATTACAATCTGATATAATTAGAGACGCACAAAATAAAACACTAAAGCCGCAGCCGCTCAAAAAGCGCCAATGAAACCGTACCTTTAAGGTACGTTTTTACAATACTGGAGCATCTGTTGCGATCATCGCGGAACGATCGTCGCTGAGCGATGATCCGTACCGCTTGATGTTACGGCGCCGTTTTAACTGAAGCGTCTGTCGCTGGAGCTGCTAGCGTCGACTATAGTGGCTTATGTATGTGATTTTGAGAGTTTTGTATTTGAGAGATTCTGTTCTGGAGACACTGGATATGGAATACAGTTTATACAGACGACTTTTTCATATCCTGTTTTACTAAACTTAACACAAAATCAAACTGAAGTTTATTCAAACGAAAGAACTGTGGAAACTTAACATTATCTCCTAATAGGTGGTTGTTTATTAAAGTTTTAAGGTATCCTTCATCTTGTCTTCTTTTAAATATTGCATGTTTTTCTAATCTTGGAACACACATTTCTAACGAACACATACAATTTCTTCAACCTTTATTTCTTCTGTTG
This sequence comes from Diabrotica undecimpunctata, assembly GCF_040954645.1. NCBI lineage: Eukaryota > Metazoa > Arthropoda > Insecta > Coleoptera > Chrysomelidae > Diabrotica > Diabrotica undecimpunctata. Next base: position 174,183,747 of record NC_092805.1, read on the forward strand.
GGAGGTATTTTAACAATAATTGTTTTATTTTACATACGCTCATCGCTGCAGCAAACCACTTGTACACTAGATAACGGACAACTCACTAATCAAATCATCGCTTCAGTAAAAACACTTCGCATGCGATAATCGCTTAGCCGACGCTCCAGTAAAAACGTACCTTTAGATGAAAAATTTGATGCATCAACTGGATAATTGACTCGCTTTAAGCAACCCCATGTTATGAAGGAGATAGGGCTTCATGCAGATAAGCTCTGGGGTGACCAACAGGGAGCTAAATAATTTAAAAGTGAGTTAATTTAAATTAATTTAAAGTAAGAGTTCCTTTCATCAAAAGATCTGGGTTACTAACAAATTCATAAAGCAGCCGAATCGACGCTCTTCTAAAACTGTCTTCCAACTCAGAAGGTGCTTTTGTAAGTGAGCGTAATTATGTGCGAATGACGATTATGTCATGCAGCAATGCTACAGAGAAACTATAGAACAAAGTTACTTCGCTTAAAAGATGAAGAAGACAGGTATGACTGACAAGAGTACTGGAAGTCATTTACTATTCTGAACTGAGTCACATTTGCGTGGGGGTCTATAAAGTCATCAACAATTGTGAAGTAATGCAGAAAAATCAAACAACGAAAAATGAGAAGAATTAACAATTGGAGAAGATGAAAATGAACAATGAAAGATGTCAAGAAGAATAAAAATTTTTGGTATTACGAGTAATCATTTATATTTTCTCGAAGGCTTCTTAGCTCGTGTTTAACCAAATGCTACATAACGACTTGAGCCTACCTTATGCCAAGCCTCTCATAACGAAAGGAGTCATCAAACATGAATATATTTTTTTATTTTTGTCAGCTATTGTATAATAAATAACATAATACTTACCGAGCAATCCTAAAATGGGGCCCCTATCACACAACAACAAATCGAAAATGTCTTCGATCCCTTCCAGTATGGCTTTTACCTTATTCTCTGAATTTTTGACGTTTTCTTCATTTGTTAGTGTCTGAAAAGATACTAAAATTATTTAATATATAAAAAATAACGTTTTTATATACCTCTCGAGTTACAATATCCAACTGTGCTCTTAAATATTCCAAATTGTGTTGTCGCTCTTTTTCTTTTAGCTGGCTGATTTCAATTTGTTCATCTAAAACAACATTTGTCTACAATTACTTTAAAGACAATGCGTTCTACAAAGAACGCCGATAAAGAAAAGTTAAAAATAAGTAAAAAAACTACCAAAGACCAGTTAGATATAATATTCAATACCTATTTTCGTTTGAATCTCCTCCAAAGACTCTTCCAACATTTCGATCTCATGGTTAAGTTCATTCACGTAGTTAAATAACGCAAAATTTTCTTCTTCTTGCTTGAGATACTGAGAAGCCATTTTGTGGACGTCTTTTTCATCACAAAATTTCTGAAACGTAAATTAATTCAACATACTTTATGCATAGGAATTGCTCAATAATCCGTGAAGAAGCAAGGGCGAAGAGCATACGAAGAAGTCGAAGAAGAAAGAGGGAAGGAACTGAAGTAGGAGAAAATATCAAGAAAGAACTATAAAAAATATAAATAATTTTCTGTATATAGTTTAATTTGACAAATATGGTCCTAGCAAATTTTATCCAAACTCTCTAATAACTATATAGAAATTTCAATATGAAAACAAACAATTGGACTTCGTAAGTCATAGGTTTTCACGAAAACTTGACCGGAAGTAGAACCGGAAGTCGATATTTGAACTCTTCGCGTAACTATGCATCCATTGATATACGATTTCACTAATTTTTAGTCATTTCCAATCTGTCAATTAACTATATAATTTCTACCGAATCTCTGGATTTACTTGTGTCGAAAGGACTTTTTCCAGCAAATACGTAAATTAATCTCGTAACTCTGAATCTGATGGTGTCTCCGTCTATATCAACAACAATGTTTTTTCTCGTTCAAAATCATGCCAAAGCGAGAATCCAAGTACCTCATCTGGTTATTTCGAAGTTTCTTTTACTACTTTCGATGACATGGTTATTTCAGGTCTTTATAGATAGGTACCAAAATTTTTCACTAGAGCAAACAAAAGAGATCTTTCAAAGTCTCATTAATATACAAAATCAGTTTTCCGTTGAAAATATACTGATTTAAGAAGATCTCAACATCGATCGTCTTTCAAAGCAAGGCCAAGAATTTGTGAAATTTGGATGAAGAACAATGGGCTTTTTTCATTACTTGAAACAAACTATTCGACCCATTTCAGCAGTGAAATCAAATGCTTTTAAATTGACATTGCATACAAACAAAAGCCTGTAATTTTTTATGTATGAGACATATTTCTCTGAGTTATGAGCAAACTTCGTTTTGGATATTAAAAGTTGATGAAATTACAACAAAGCTTACACCAAACAACAATCAAATTTGACTGCCGAAATGAATTAACTCTTTAATTAGATTCTATTCAATCTTCTGATTTAGAAGTTTAAATGACAGAAAATATAATAATAATAGTCTCCCGTTTTATACCGCTGTCGCGGCTTTGGGAGTATAGCAGGGTAGTCTGCTATATCTAGGGCCTACGGTATACAAGGAAGGTAACATGGCCAGTGCTACGCTTCAACCGTCTATTATTACCCCTGGTTTTACCCAAGGTACTCATTTTTATTCAGGCTGAGTCGACCTGGGGCCTATAGACATTTTTAAAATGTCTAGATGTTCTATATAAAATGACAGAAAATATTGAGTTAAAATAAACAGTAACTGTTAACCACTTAAAAGACCGAAATTGTCTCCAACCACAACCATTTTCATTCCAATATTACTGAAAACGCACATATTGGCCTTCTAAATCAACTTCAACCTTTGATCTATCGATACAATAGTATTTTATAGCTAGAGTTACTCAGTATTTATGAACTCTCTGAGAATATTCTCTGGTTGGCATGGCTACTATCTTGTTATTCAAAAGAAAGGAGATGGGAATTGTCTTTTAGAGCTTTTGTGGTAGCAAAGACTTCATATTTTGATAAGAGCAGCTCCGTTGGATTCATCATCCTCAACCATAACTCAATATTTCACCAGAAAATGAAGAAAAGATTGACGATGGACATGCATACTGACTTCAACTTGAGCAAACTTTGTGCAAAACTTGACGGATACACTGATACTTGGGATATTACTATGACTACGTTTATGCTCAAAAAGACCATCATAGTCTATAACTCATTTCACCCGAGTCATAAAAAATTTCTACAATGTTATTACAGACTCGCCACAGAACTTCGAACATTTATTAATGACCACAAATATTATTCCGGGACCTACTGTATTCTAACGATAAATGATGCACCTGGTAGCTTTATCCGCATGGTTTTGTCTACAAATCATTACACGCCATTTTTAAATCGATATGAAAACTGCAGTCTTACAATAAGATCAGCTTACTTTATCGATATCACTAGTTTATGAAATCTTGCAATCTTTTTTTGCAAGATTTTTTAATTTAATCATTTTGATGATGAAAATTTTTTTAAACGAAAGTACATATTTTTGTTTTTGTCTTGTTAATGCCCGTCGAATAATATATCGCTTGTACTATTTCGGCGAACAGTACTTCCAGTTGCAAGTCTCGAGCCGGATGTCTGAAGTCAAATTTCCCACCTTTAATATCATCTATGGGATATAAGCTCTCATTTGAAACCTCATTTGTCATTGCAACTTCTGTTCTAATAACGGAGAAGTTGTGTTCACGGATAGATGGATAGAGAGACATGGATGTTTCAAGGTTTTCTAAGAACAAATACAGTAATTGACAATCATCTTCTAGAACATGTTAATCATTTCCTTTACCTAGGGTGTTACAAAGTTTAGGGAAGAATAAAAACATTGATTAGAAAAATAAAGACGCAAGACAAAAAACGAATATCTACTCATTCAATTAAAAAATAAAAGAGTAAACGCTAAAACGCCTAATCTTTAGAAAGATAAAAAAGAAGACTTTTAGTAGAATTGCCAAAAATTTAGTAAAACATGTCTTACCTGTATTTGTTTCATAGTATCCTCCAACATTATCAGTCGATTCTCCAAGTTTTGAATTTGTATCTCTTTCTTTTTCCTTTCCTTCTCTTCCAAATCTTTTAGAATCCTTTTTTGGCCCTTGGTGCTCAAAAACTCCCGCAACGTGAAATCGTGGTCGAGTTTTCTCTGAATTTCCCGCATTTCCTAAAATAAAATAGAATAAAAGTATGGAGAAACAATATAAATAGATTTTGTATTTGAATTGTAGAAGTCTTGTAAAATTTTTATTGAGAAAACTTAAAGCTGGTTCAATTAGGTTTTTACAAGTAAACAGTTGATACGCATTGCACAAAAAACTGTTTCTAATCATTAAATAAGGTATTTAGACAATTAGATTCTATGGATTGGGAAATAACATATAATCTACAAATTCCGCGACATATAATAAAAATAGTAGAAGACACATATAAAAAAGTTATCAGGACAGTGCGAATAAAAGATATAAGAATAATAATAAAAAAAAAGAAATAAATAATATAAACAAGAAAAATATCACTCTGTGTCAGTGACGTACCTACAATTCAGGAGGCCCGAGACGGACGTAACCGAAGAGTCCCCTCCCCCTCACAATATAAGACAAAGACTAAGACTTACCTCCGTATAGGAACTACCTAAATAAAACTTGTTTGAAATTTAAAGATAAAATGTAATAAAATTTATACCTATCCTATACTAAAAATTACTTTTAATTTAATTACTCTGGTTTGGTTTTATTCATTATACCAACATTAAAAAGGGTTAATATTGATAACACAAGATTATTTTGTTAATAGAATACATTTTGAAGACGGCTATGACCGTATTCCCGTTCTCCTCCGCCAATCCTCCCGGTCCAAGACATGCTCCTCCTCCAAACCTTTCGATTCCATCACTCTTCCAATTCCTTCATTCCACGAGCGTCGAGGTCTACCTCTTTTTTTTTTTCTTCCAGAGGGCTTCCATCTGTAAAGTTCTTGGGACCAATGTTCGTCAGGCATTCTCAATAGGCGTCCAAACCATTTTAAACCTCTTCTTTCTATTCTTTCAATGACCGTTTCTGTAGCATTCATGTTTTTTTTTTATAGATTCGATGATCTTCCTTTCCAGCCTTGATGTTCTAGCCAACGTTCAACTGCCAACAATCTTCTCTTCAGATCTGCATTAATTGTCCATACTTCAGAGCCATAACAAAGAACTGATTCAGCCATGGTTTGCGCTATTCTTTTTTTGTTCCTTTTGGAAATGTGGTGATCCCACCATAAGGAGTTCAAACATCCTACAATTTTACGTCCCTGATTAATTCGGTGTTTAATTTGGGTTTCTCCCAAGACGTTCTTATCAATGAGTGCACCTAAATATTTAAATGTTTCCACTTGTTTGATTTCCACGTCCTCGTCTATGAATACTTTAAACCTTGCATCTGAAATGATAACTCAATATTCTGTTCATTCATGCTGACTTGTAACTTCCATTTTACATGTTCTCTGTATAGACGATTTATCATAAATTCTAGACCATAAGAATCTTGAACTAGGACGACTTGGTCATCCGCAAAGTTCAGGGAGCACAGTACGTCGTTTACTATAGAGATTCCCATTCCCTGGCAGTGGTTTTTCCAATTTAGGGGGGCTACCTCAATATATAAATTAAACAGCAAGGGTGACATACTGCATCCTTGTCTTACTCATTTAGTTACTTTCATTGACTTTGATAGTCTATTTCCGATTTTTAGGTAAGTAGTTTTTCTTTTTTCATACCCACAGAGGGTCTGCGTCGTTTTAACTGATAAGAACCACGTGTTCAAGTCGAACAAAGAAACATGTTGCTCTTTAAGTATTAAAATCTTCAACCATTGTCATCGACCTAGGGTCGCATTATAATTTAAATTTAAATATGTAAAACCATATATTGATGTCTCCGCTGCAATTTTAGTGTTAGCTTCAAGTACTAAAAGAAGGCACTGAGGATGATCTGAGCTAGATCGAAAACGTTATGCATCTATAAATTTTGGACGACACCTTTTAAATTAAATGTTTTTATACCAATATACAAATTTTGAAGTTTTGTACTTCTGTATAAGTTTTTTAACTATGGTATACAGCCAACTACTGGGATTTTTTCATTAATTTTTTTATTTATTATCTTTCCAAACAATCTCCCGAAAGTAGGTAGGACACTTAATCCTCTGTATCTGATTTTTTCGATTACCCTTTTTAAAGATGGACACTTAGTGAGCGGTTTTCCATTCAGATGGTACTTTCATTTGTTGGCACTATTGATTCATTAGAAAAGTTATTCGTTCTATTAGGAGTGGACCTCCTGCTTTAAGTAACTCTACAGCTATATTGCCAGATCTTGAAGATCGCCCGTTTTATTTTAATTAGAGACCTCGTTGTTCGTAGTATTAATGTTACTATTTGTTTGTCTCTCCATACTGTATTTCTCTCCCATATATTCCAATCTGGACTCTTGGAGTAAATTTTTATGGTGATTTTTTCACTTTTCTATAGGAATTAAGTTGCTTAAGGAGTTATGGGTGTTTTTCTTTAGATTATTGATAGTTCTCCATGCTTCCGTAGTCTGAGAACCACCAATTAAATTTTCAACTTGGACACATTTTTGTTCCCAAAAATTGTTTTTTACTTCTTTTATTTGATTGCGTACTTCTCAGTTTTTCCTTTGATATGTTACTCTATTGCTAGATGTTTTATTTGTTAGCCATTTTTTATATATTTTGTTTTTTTCTTGTATCATTTCTTTTACGTTTTTTGTCATCCATAGTGGTTCATGGTGTTTTGTTATTATTCATATTTTAATTTATTTCTTTTTTACTTTTTTTTAAAAACATTTTTTTCTTATTTTAATTTCTGAAAATTGTTTGATTACATTGTCGAAGTTGATGGTGTTTGCTACTTCACGTTCAATCGAGAGCAGTGCCAAACTATTTAGCCGGGTATGCCTCATCGTTGAGCATAAATAGCCTTTATGAGTTTCGATTTTAAACAACTCGTTTCATTAGGAGCGATAGAGACACATAGTTAAAAACAGATTTATTTCAACAAAGACATTTGGAACAGATTCCATCAGGTCCATATCTAGAATAAACTCTGCCATCTTCAATATAGTCCAAGTTCTGGCCTCTTCATTTATTCTTGCAGCTTTTATATAGTGGCGAAGTCTTTTGATTTCAATCCGTAAATTTAATCAAATCTTAACTGTCTTTTTCTTTTTTTTTCCTTTTGATTTGATTAACAATTTCTTGCTTATCAAACATTCAAGAATAGATCTTTTAGTTCGAGTAGAGATTCCCATTTCATCATATTCTCCGAAGCAACCTGGAGAGCCTTCGTGACCAACTCATATCGACGGCCTTCCAAAAAGACTTTCAAACTTGGGAGATTTATTACGACGTTTTCAAGGCTTAAACACCCCGTCTGTAAATACCTCTGTGCATGGTTCATTTCTTGCAAAATGTACCCCCATAAATGAAGGAATCCAAGAAATATGAAGTCACAAATGTTCGAGAGTAAAATTTCAGCTGAGCCCCTTGTGTTAATATTTTCCTTGGCGTCGCACAATTTTTCTGTAACTTATACGAATTCATCAGAATATTTTAAAACAGGTGTCACATCTTCGTGATTGGCACTCCATCTAGTGTCAGATAGCTTAGATTTTCTAAAAAAATCACCCATATATGTGAAGAGGACGAGAAAAAAATATATACACTTTCTAAAGTTGCAAAAAACGTTACACAGCTAGGGTTGGTTGCAAATGCATGAACTCCACACAAAATGAAAGAAAGGTTGAAATGTATTGGTTGATGTGTAATTTATACATCCAGATATGGAGTACCTACAGAAGCTATCTATACCGTATTTTAATAAGCTTTTTATGTGACTGCAAAATGTGTTACAATGTCTACTAATTTTTTGTAAAAGAAAACATAAAGTAAATATTAAAACTATTTTATGATATGTACCAAATTGTAGTTTTTGGGGTAGCCCGGAGTGGACTACCCCCTTCACCTCGCCCCCTAGTTACGCCGTTGCTCTGTGTATTGATGATAAAAAGAATAATAATTAGTATGAAAACGAAGACCTTGGCTATAACATAATTAACAATAGTCGACAGACACCTAAGGATATTTACATGCAAATATAAAAATCTAGGAACAATATCAACGTGTGAGCATAGGTGTAATGAAATGATGAGAGAAAAATGTAGCCATATCAATTGGTATGAACAACTGAAGACACTGAAGACGTGTCAATGACAGTGAAGTAATAAAAGAAGTGTCAAAAAACCTGAAAACTGGAAGAAATGGTGTACCTTTGATATCTCTGGAGGATTAAGAAACTTTAAAAAAGAAAAAGCAGATTTCTTTAAGTCTATATGAACTTGTGCATATTATCTGTAATAATAGTGTATAGTATTTACTTCTGTGTGAGCCAAATAGTCACTTTGGGCCCTCTTTTTTAGCGCAGCTAACTTGGAACACCATTCCTCTCTTTGGTCAAAGGCTACTGTTGCTTGTTCTATTAACTCTACCATATATTTCTTTCTTGACTGCATGTCCTTTAACAGGGACTCCCAGATTATGTTGTAACGGGTCCTGAAAAGAATATTACCTCAATAGCTAACTCTCTTATCAAAATGTAAAGAAGACAATGTTATTTATATTTTTTTTGTAACGTTTCGATTCAAAAATAAACGAATGAACTTCTTAACGTGTCAGTAATAAGAAAACTGATACACAGTATTACCTTTCTTTAAGTAAGTGATCAATTTCTTCTCTCATTTTTTTATTTTCGGTCAGTATGGCACAGAACCTTTTCACGGCATTTTCCAGTCTGTCTTTTAAAATTTTTATCGAGTGATTTCCACTTCTCAATCGATTCTCGTAGTCGTAGTCGGTTATAATTGCTTTGGGGCGTAGATTTTGAATATCAGCGTCCATCTGAAACACAAAAAGTGGTACAGTAGACGGTACTGTTGACTAGCGCGAGGCTTAGTCTTAGTTTCTGTTTTTTTTTTAATTTAAATATTTTTAAAATTTGTTTATTATTTTTTATAGATTTTATTAGATGCTGTTTGTCACCGACACTCTTTAAAATATACGTCCAAGAAGCATTGAGGAATTGGAGAAATAAATGTAGATTTATGGGCATCGAAGTGGGACAAGAAACTCTGTATACATTGTTGTTTGCAGATGATCAGGTGGTGGTTGCAACCGATGAGGAAGATATAAATTATATGAATCGAAAATTATTTGAGGAATATGCCAAATGGGGGCTTACTGTAAACATAAGCAAAACAGAATATTTAAAAATTGGAGGAAATACCACAGATCTGAGGCTTGAAAACGCAGTCATAAAAGGCTGCAACCAGTATAAATATCTAGGAAGCATCATATCAGCAGATGGCAGAGTTAAGATAGATGTACAAAACCGAATAACCCAAGGGAAAAAATGCATCTGAATACTGAATTCATTACTGTGGTCTAATAAAATAAAGATGCATACCAAACTTCGCGTATACAGAGCAATTGTAGAACCAATTACCACATATGGTGCCGAATGTTGGACGATGACAAAGAATGAACGAGATAAAGTAGACGTTGTGGAAATGGATTATCTTAGAAGGTCATGTCGAGTATCGAGAATGGAAAGAATCAGGAATGAGGAAATACGAAACCGTACAGGAATTAGAGATACTCTTTCAGATAGAATACAAGGAAGGCAATTACAATGGTATGGTCATGTGATGAGAATGGAGGAGGAGCGGTGGCCAAAGAAAGCTTTAATGTATGTTCCGCCAGAAAGAAGGAAAAGGGGAAGACCACCAAATTCCTGGAGAAGAGAAATTACAAAAACAATGCAATCTAGAGGCTTAGAAGAGGGAGATTGGAGAGATAGGAAAAGATGGAGGCTGAAATGCGGGAAGCGGCAATCACCGTAGGACCCCCGTTATATGATGATGATAGATTTTATTAAATTTCAAATTAACATGTTGGATAACGGACTCTTCTCGTCACGTAAATGAACTCTTCCAAATGTTTACTGTGACTGCGAACTACGGACCTCTATTTCGTTTCGTGGCGCTTCTTCTGTGACGCTTGCATCAACATTTTACCATAGAAAAAAGTAATTCAATGCCAGTATAGAAGCTTCGTTTTAATATGGGTAGCTTTTAATAAAATCCCATCATAGAGAATGATGGAAATAGAAGATTTTATTGAATCTTATACTTGCTGGTAGAACTTGGCTTGATTTAAATGATTTGAATTCGTGTCACAGAGAAAAAAATAACGAAAAAACATACAGTTGACTCTTGAGCGTGTGTACCCCTTAATTAACTACACCATGTTCGTGAATGATATCTAATACCTGTTGATTCATTAGCTAGATCGGGCCCTTAGATGATCTGATATAATACAATCACTTACCTTTTTAATTTGAACTTCCAACTCTTTCAGCTGCTCCTTCTCTGTTTTTACCATACTGTCGTACTTCTCGTAATCTTCTACCAGTTTTTTCATCCTGCTGACTAATTTCTCGTCGTTCCTTTTCTGGTTTAAACATGTAGCTACGTTGATCTCTTCCGATATTTTTTCTCTTTCTCTTTTCAGAGTCTGCATTATTTTTCTTTGTTTTTTTAGTTTTGTGCCGGTTTCTTCCAAGAAAGCTATGCGATCTTCGTCCATAATACGAAGCTGAAAACAAGATTTTTTTGTTATGAAATCTATGAGTGTCCATAATAGTCTTTTAGATATTATGAAACAGAATACAAAGAAATGAAAAAAATAGTACTTCTTAATATTCTTAACACAAGAGTGGGATACAATAAATCGTATCGCAGAACATCTTCACGTTAATAAAGGACACAACCATAGGTACAATATTGGCTCCTTCTCCTTTGTCCTTTATCCTTTGTAAGAATGTGGTGACGTTATGGTATTCAACGTTTGATTGCTATCCACTCTTTTTTCTCCTGTGTGAGATGGGCTGAGTGAGATAAAGAGAGAGGGAGTAACCGGTGGTGCACTTTATTTAGTCGGACCATGGAAGTGGAGATCTTTGTTGAGTTCTTTTATCATTTTCTTTTTCTTCAACCAACAATCTCTCCATATTTTCTTTTCGTCCAGATATGTATCAAAAATCTTGACACCTATGATGTACCTATCCGCGATGAATGTTGGTGACCATCATTGTCATGAGACTGAATAGCTGATAAATGTAAAGTCCTGACTATGATATGGGACAGGTGGCACGAGGTCTTATGACAGAAAAATGTTACAGAATCATGAATCATAAATCATTAACCTTACAAAAAGCAATAGACATGTGTAGAGCATATGAAATTTCAAAAACACAGTTTGAAGAAGTTCAGTCAAGTCAAACACTTAATATTTATTCTGTAAACGGGGAAATGGTAATTAAACAGCAAGGGGAAAAGCTTCAAATAACAACTTAAATACTAAAATAAACAAAAGATGCTAACAGGAAGAAAACTCAAGGAAAAGTGGTCAGTGCAGAAAATGTGGCCGTGCTTATGAGTTCCAAAGGTGTCCAGCATTTGGTAAAATGTGCAATAAGTATTTGTATTATATCTATTTCGAGATTTACTAACTTTGCAATCAATATTGTTAGTAGTTTTTATTTTAGAATGTTTTTATTCTTAGTTCATTGTTGTAAGTTCTATGTTTTATTGAGAGGAAAATATGTCATGAGACTTAATAACTCATGGATGTAAAGTTCTGACAGGACTATGAGATGGGCAGACGGCAAGAGGTCACATGGCAGAAATAGAGGTTAAGCATTTAAGAATAGATTATCAACATACTGTATTACTGAAAGTTATAATAATAAAGATATACAACATCCCGATATTACAATCACCGTAATATTTATCTTGTCTGTGACTCTTTTAGTTGGTGATTGTGGTATTGTGGTGATATGGTGTTCTATTAATATTGAGATATTTGTGTAGTGTGCTATGCAGAGTATGGACATCATTTAAAGTCCATTCGACGTTGAAAGTCAGACTTTCTGTAGTATGTGTAGTGCTTGAAAAAATAAGCGCCCATACCAAGCGTAATTTGTTGTTCTTATTTAAGATCGTATCATTCCAGATTTTAACAAGATTGGCAGAAAATAAATAAAAATCGTTTGTTATGCAGAAGACACAATCCTGATCTCTGATTACGAAGATAATATACAGCGAATGATACAAAAATTCAAAACAGCGACTGGTACATATAACAAAATGTGTAGTAACAAGATTTCCGACGAATGGGAGAGGATAGGCTACCAAAACGAGCACTGAACGCCAGAATGCAGGGAAAGAGACCAGTTGGAAAGCCAAGAAAGCGCTGGGAAGACACGGAGTCCGTGTATGGAGAAGAGCAGCCACAGACAGACAAGGGTGGAGGCAAAAAATAAAGGAGGCCAAGGCTCATTTTGGGCTGTAGTGCCGTAGAAGAAGAAGAACAAGATTTCCAAATGATGCAAAAGTCTTGAGAAAAATATCTGGGAAAACACTTCTTATACACATTATGGGAACACAATACCGTAACACTCTTTCACTTTTTAGTCATACTATCCATTTCCTATCCAACACCCTTGAAAAAATTGCTACAATGAATAGAGATATAGACTCTGGGACACATTCTTCAGGCTAGGGTAAACATTGAAAGACAGAATAACGAATAACCAAATATATCATAAAATACATGAAATGGCATTATATTACTTATTTTAATAAACTAGTTCAATTCATTTCGGCTGAAGTACAATTTCTAGTACCTATTCGTACAATCGAGTCAACTACGTTACGTTTGGAAAATTAATTAGTAGGTTACAATATTACAATGTATACAATATTACGATAAATTGTTGTATTATAATGTGTTTATTGCTATACAAGTGCTCCTTTAAAACTTTCTGAAATGCTTCTATTCCGGGCTTTATGTATAAGATATAACTGTCACGAGAAAATAGTTTCTGAACTATGTTTTTATAACGAAATAATATATTTTTGTAAATTTAAACAGAGCGGTTCTTGTCATTCATAAATTCAGTATATCTACTGTGTTTATTACCTGCCTGTGTAGTCTAGCCAGCTCTTCTTCGGCCATAGTAAGCATTTCCTTGTCATTGCTAGAATTGGCTCCTCTCCCTTGATTCATTTTACTTGTTAAATTTTTCTTGTCTTTATTTCTGCAGTCTAATTCGGGAAAACTAAGGAATGTACTATTTCTTTCTGTTCTAATGGAATTACTGTTTATTTGTTACCTAGAAACGGCGTCTAATAGAAATTCCTGCAGTGTGGCGCGTGTTTAGGCTTTTGACGACTATGCAGAGGCGTGTATTGGGGTGAGCAAGAAAATGGAAATGGAAACGATTTTTTTATTTTACATATATTATATAAAGTTAATTTGTAGTAGGTGTGTTGAGCTTGTGACTCATTGTGTGTTCAAGGAATCTTGTGAGTTTTGAAAGACAGGCAGAGATATTCGAACAACTGCGAATACTTTGCCTGTCTTTCAAAACTCATAGTACATAAAGGGGAAGTTATTCAGGAAACTTTTGGAATACACATTAAAAAGGCAAATCTTACTGACAAGTAAGACTATATAACTGGACAAGTGGTTAACCATCTGATATTTGCAGATGACATCCAGATAGATGAGGCTAAAAATTTGTTCCTTTCGTATATGTTCATTGCATTTCATGAGTTGTTTCGTCTTTTTTAAGAACTCATCAGATAGGGCTAGAACCGAAGACAGATAAGAGCTGATGAATATTTACGTTAATAGAGCTACAAATTTATCTGCTTTTTTACATATTTTCCAGTATCTGTTGTTTTGGACATTTGTGCTTCCATCGATGAAACGCATCATACCTAATTATTTTTCGCAATATCTGGCTTGGGTGGTTTTCTAGATCAGCTAACTTAATCCTGGCTCTTTTGACCATGGTGTCGATCACTTTTACTTGCTGCAGTTCTCTGGTCAGGAAACGTTGAGCAACCTATCTGGGTACATTTAGGCTTCCCATAGGCTGCTGTTTTGTACCGCTTATTTTTATTTGTAATTTATTTTGCTGCATGTGAGTCCTCTTATTGACGCTTTAGCCATGTTTGCTTTTTGTAATGTTGTGTCTACATGTTTTTTAAACCTTGATCCATTATGATTCTCAGGTATTTAGGATCTCTCTTCCATTCGACGAGAGTGAGGTTGATGTAATCGCTAGGAATTTTCCTCATTTAGCTTTATTATCAATTTTTGAGATAATTATCGGTACATCATCTTACACACAGTACTTGAAAGCTGAAGGGCCTTTTCTTGGTTGATGTAATATTTAATTGATGGTACCGTGTGGTGAAATTCACTGTAAGGTGACCATTTTATATGTGTTTGAGGAACGTTAATACGTGGTTGACAATTTTGGTGTTCCTGTGTGTGTCGGTGATATCCTTTCGATTGGAACACCCAGATGGATGGATGAAAATACTAAAGACTTCAGTTTAACTAGGCTGAAATACAAATAAGTTGATGCTGAAATCTTTTATGCAATTGTAGTCTTCCTTCACGCTTAATATTTTTTAATTATTAATTGTCTTCGGTGTTGATATGTCCTTATATTAGTTTTTATAATATATGCCCCAAATAAGAACTACCGGAATTCTTGGTATTCCGTAGAATCACTGGTGTGTTCTCGATTCTTCTATGAAGTTAAGGTTTTACGAGAGAAAAGCAAGCTCTTTGATAAACTGATATCTAGATTTGTGTTCACCTATTTTTTGTGGATGTATATAAAACATACGAATTTACGGAAGAAATGTTCAGGAGCTGAAAAAAAATCGCCATCGTCCACCTTCTAGTGCGTCTGCTTGTCGAAAAAGTATCGCCTTTTTGTTCCAGACTATCGACCCCACCTTTAGTGATGTTATAAAAGGAAATTATTTGTTCATTTTCAGTGTTAGCATCAGTTGCCTTGTTTTTATGCAAGGAAGGAATCATTAAAACTGCCATTCTTGTTTGGAACACAAGACAAAAGTGTTTTATTAGATATGCATCCATATTAGGACGAGTTTATAGCACTAAGTTTTGATGGCTGGAGTAGGTATGGTATCACACAGAAGCTCCATTAAATATTATAAAAACTATCCAAAAATATCTACCAAAACAACAAAATGGAAGTCAGAATAGACGGACAACTTACAGAACCTATAGGGATAAGCAGCGGAATAAGACAAGGGGATTCATTGAGCCCCATACTCTGCAATTTGATGATGGATGAAATCATCAAAAGCGTTAATAAAGGAAGAGGATACAGAATGGGAAACAAAGAAATAAAAATACTCTGTTACGCAGACGACGCAATATTGTTAGTCCAAGATGAAGATAGAATGCAAAGACTGGTCCACAGATTTAACATAAGAGCAAAAGAATTTAATATGACAATCTCATCTCAAAATATGGAGAATGGTGGTATATTTCGTTTAGAACCATAGGTCGGTTTGCATAACTGCAAAATAGCTTGAGTTGGAACAGATAATTTCTTTTCATCTGTTCTTAGTGCTTGACCATCAGTACCTTTTCTTGAATAAATATAAGCGTTGAATAGATATGATGTATGAGCGTCACATAAGGTCATCATTTTGATGCCATATTTATAAGACTTATTTGGCATACATACTTTAAATCTACATCTGCCTCGAAAGTCAATAAGCATTTTGTCAATATATGTCAAATCATGTAAGCAGTAGTTTTCTTGCGAGTTTTCAACATTTCTTTTGAAAATCCATGATATTGCTGCTGTCCTGTCTGTCTTCTCTTTTTCTTTTTGGCTATCACCACAGTCGAATCTCAAACATGCCAACTAAACTTAAACTCTTGTTAGCGCAGTTCCGTCCACTCCCAAAAATGTCCCTCCCAGTTCCGTCGGTAGCATAAAGACTAACAAGATCTTCGTGGTTCGATTTAAAAATAGATGAAAAAACAAAATGCCAAAGAACGCTTTTAGTTCTACCATGTCAACATCAACTAATTCATTTTTTTGTTGGCCCTTGTATTTTATTCTTGCAAGTATCAGTTTTTTAATTGTCCTGTTTATTATTTCCAAGAGAACATCGTCTGTAAAGATACACCGCCAAAGAACTAGTGTTGTTGGATTTTGCCCCTTGTCCTTTGCCCATTTGTATCTGTTCCTCCCATAAAAGACTCTCCTTTCATTAGTTGCTTGTTCGTCTTCACTACTTTTAAAAGAGAACTGTTTCAACACCGTTATATCCTCGTCATTGATTTCTTCGCTTTGCTCTGTGTCGGACTTCTGCTTCATTATTTGTTCCCTCTACTGTATCGCTATCCAAATCGCTACACCACAGCATAGCAGTCCCCTCAAAGTTGGGATCAATGTAGGATACTTTTTTTGATGACCCACTAGCCATTTTTCTACAAAAAAACAGTAATTACATAATTATCTACATAATAAAAAGTTTCAGTTACGGTGATGTGGTGCCTTTACGTATCCCAGCAAATATTTAGCACGAAATAGAAGTAAAATCATTTTTGTCGTATGTGGTGAGGTCGTATAGGACCCCACCTCAACAGTTCATGGTTCAACATGTAATAAGCATCGTGCTATCAAACATTAGAAAAGGCATTATAAATGAAATTTAGTTCTCAACTTGTCTTGCCTCATTTGTATGATTTAGTGTTATCCTTCTGATATCGGCGCATTTGTCTTTTGTATAATGCTATCAATCTTCAAAAAATTCAAAAATGGGTTATATAGTAAATCATTCCAAACATGATACTCACTTGGCAACACCGCCGAGGAGCACTCACCTGTGAGCTTGCGTCAAATATCTTATCGGTTACGTTATTGTTTTGCGGTGTCATATGGTGTTCGGGAATAAAATTGATTATTTTTTCGATACAGGTACAAATCGACGCTGAAATTTGGAAATACTGTTAGGATTGCATCGTTTTCTATTATGAAATGATGATTGTTTAAGTGTAATTTAGGATTTTAT
Source organism: Diabrotica undecimpunctata (assembly GCF_040954645.1). Lineage (NCBI taxonomy): Eukaryota > Metazoa > Arthropoda > Insecta > Coleoptera > Chrysomelidae > Diabrotica > Diabrotica undecimpunctata. The sequence continues at coordinate 174,200,841 of NC_092805.1, forward strand.
CTATTATAAAAGATTGAGCAAATATTTTATTTTTATTTTCTATGGTTTATAATATCCTACGTCATCTTCCGGTGTCTAATTTTTTTCCTACTTAACTTTTTTAAAAAAACATTTTGTAGGTAATTCCTTATTTGTCAACTACTTCTTGTTCCTGTTCCTTTACTAAAGTTCTTCTCTTTCTTTCCTTTTTATTTATTGATATTGAATTTTTTTTTCTGCATAAGTAGGTAGTCTATTTTTTGTTGTGTTAGTCGATTCTTGTTTCTTTTGTGTATATGTTCACGCCATTTTGAGGTGATTTCAGTGTGTATCGCACTATTTACTATCACTCTTAATATTTCTTATTTTGTTCGAGTTAGCTTCAACTTTATTATTTAATATTGTCGTCAAAGACGATTAAATATGAACTTTATACGAACAATAAAACTTCCAGAAAATATAATTAGTTTACTATAACATAATAAAATGTACCCAGAGGAAAATCAACACTTTGAGGAAACATTGGTGTCTAAAAGTAAATTAGTGAAATTGATTCAAAAAAAGAGAAAAAAGAAAATGGAATAATGCAAAAATATGCTCAATTTAAAAACCAAATTATAAACAAGAGGGATTAAAACATACAAACATACTTGCTAGGTCACATTATTCTCTGCTTCATTCTACAGATTACGCATTTCGTACCTGTTTCAGTTTCAGCATTAAATTGTGCTCAATCAGTATTTGTTTAGTTAGAGAAAACTTGCCAGGCAAATGTAAATAGACAATACTGAGAAACTAACGTTTCAGTGTTTAATTAGAGTGTTCCAAATAAAGGAAGCGAGAAAAGCGAAATAGACAAAATATTAATGAAATGTAGCATCATTAAACACACTACTGAAGGCAAACAGTGTACCTATTCAGCACAGATGAATTCCAAAATATTAAGCAATAATTTGATCAACAGTTTTATACTCATGTGCAACATGGAGCATGAAGCCGAAGAAAGAAAAAATAAAGATCTGGAAAAAGAAAAATTTAATAAAATATGATAGCAGCCAAAGAAAAATAGAGGGGACAAACAACTAGCAGTAAATGAAAATATATAGAGGCAGCCTAAAACAAGCGAGGGAAACAGGAACAAAGAAGAGAACGACAAAAAAAGAGATGGATAGATGCTGTTCAGAGGGAAATCGACGAAATGTCAAATAGTAAAGTGGTGATACAAATGAAAGACTGAAAAAAGTAGAACACTAGCCTATAACTTGAAGTTCAAGAGCGTCCATGCTCTTTTAAAGAAACCAAGATGAATCGAGTAAAATTCGTATGTTTTAAATGAAGTTACATATAAAAAATATCAATTGTAGAAACTGTGTATACTTTAGTAACAATATATAAATACACAATGAGTTATAGGTGGGCGTATTAATATAATACTTGTAAAAAAGTAATGAAATCATCGTAACCTTCCAGATTGAATAGCTGTTGATGTAATATTGGCGATGATTCCTCGAATTATACATTTTTATTAAACGATAAACAAAGCAATTGTCGACAATATATATGTATATATATATATACATATATATATATATATAAATATATATATATATATATATATATATATATATATATATATATATATATATATATATATATATATAAACTAAGGTACACTCGAAGAGTGGTGGGTTTTTCGGTCAAAGTGGAGAAATAAAAGACAAAGAAGGTGGCTACTTCATCTATTTATTGAAGACGTTTCGCTTTCTGCTCAGAAAGCATCATCAGTTCATCTAAAAAGAACAATATGAAACCGAACGTCCATAGAGAAGTTACAACAAAAGTGTGTTACCTTACAAAGACATGTAGCAGTCAATGATATTAAAAATATGAAAAAACTTACAAAACTGGACATTATGTCCAGCGGTTCGAATTTATATAAATATATTTATTTATAAGTTTATAGTTCTGTAATATCTTAACAACTCCAACTCACTTATAACATCGTTACATATATATACCAAAAAGTATTATTCTCGGAACTTCTGGGGTAGTCCCACCTCTAAGTCGTTGTTTGACAAATGGATTTCTACAGCGCTCGATACATCGCGAAGGTTCTCGATGCCATTTCGAGATGCAACCGTTACATAGGCCATGCCGAAAGCATGTTCGTAACACTGCTCCCCTCTTAGATCTAGGCGTGCTGATCAGCAACTATATATGTAGGCCCAGGATGGCGGAATCTACAGGCCTCTCCAGCTCTGCATGACCCCCTCAAGAAGAAATAACAGTCTACTGAGAAGGACGCGATCTCTTTAGGTTAATACAACACACAGTAATTCTTACGCCGGTTTCTCGGAAGATCACTTCAAGCATGCTTCTGACAATCTTCTAATCCAGATTATCTAGTGCATGGCCTATCTTGGGTAAGGCCAAATTCTTGATTTCATAATTGATTGATCATAATTGCACACGATTTTCTTCAAATTAGTTAGAGCACGCCATATATACTCGTAGCTTGCCCTGTCTGCATACGACTTCCTGGTCACCATATACAGCAAAGATCGAGGACCATCTTCTAATCTCAGTACTCTTCCAACTTTAGGCTGCTGATTTTTCAACTAGTCTAAACGACCGAACTTCTTATAAAATACAGATGAGATTCCTGTAGTCATCTTAAGATTTTGGGCAACACTAAAAAGATCCTGCTGAACTTCTGTCGTCACGCCGAATCTAGCACTCTTTCTCTCTGCGTAATTTGACATAAACTCATTAAAGCTTATTCGCCGGTCATCTTTGATCTCATGTTGAAGGGTTCGGGTTTCTTCTGTTTTATTTGAGCCAGCACAATGTGCAAGACGATTTATGTGAACAACTTTTGGTTGACCTTTCGGCAACTTCTTAATTCGGTATATTACGTCATTTATTCTCTTTTTAAGGGAAGTATGTAATGTATTTTTCTTTCCAAGATTTTGAGTTTTTCTTTATTAGCTTAAGTTCCCGTCCATGCTTCGCATCCACATGTTATTATAGGTCTGACAATGGACTTGTAAATTTTGATTTTTGATGTACTTGTTAAGCTTTTCTGTTTATGTTATGAAGTCCTTTTTTGTATTTATATAATTAATATGAAGCACAGCTTGATGAAGATGATAGTAATAAGCAAGTTATTTTGTTATTAAGACAAAGAGTGATGTAGTTCCTAGGCAAACTTTGGAACTAATCCAAAAGGTCAAGAAGCTTCATATATTAATCATGAAGAAGAGGTAACTGAATAAAGTAAACCGGAAGAAAATAATTTGTTATACGTGAACCAATTTCAGCAGCTTAATTATTAGCAATAGAACAAAGTAAAAAATTGAAAAGATAGAGAAGATCATTCAAAGAAAAGTTTGAAGAAAATATATAAGGACTATATGATTGAATAGCGCTGGACCAAAATAATTACAGATAAACAAACCCACTCTTATTCATATTTAAACACATTAAGCCACCGCCACCACAGAGTTAGACACCATTAGAGCAGAATTAATACAAGACGCAAAATTGAGAAAACAAAAGCTTGGTGAAATAGTAGAAACCTAAATTCGTCGCAGAAATAACGTAGCAATCGATAGAATGGTTCACACTCTGGTTCTTCGGGGCCTAATAAATTTATTGTTCAAAAATCTGTTGGAAAAGTTCTTGCTTTAGTTTTTTGAGAAAGTCTAAAAACCGGACAATTTCTTCCAACGAAGAGGTGATACAAGATGTGGAGGCCTGGTTTGCAGAGCGATATAATTTTTTTAAAAGGTCTAGAGTCGTTGCAGCTTTGTTGAAATACATGCAAAGAATATAGGCGTTTGATACATTTATCCAATTAAAAGGAGAGTACCTATATTGAATAATAAATACTATGAATTTTAAAATTTCGTTTTCCACTATAATAGACTAAGAATTTTTCTATACATCCTCGTATTTTCATTTTACATATCTAGCACCGGTGTTTACAAATTTAAAAACATAATTTTATTTTAAGTAAGCAATTTATGAATAATTGAATTTGGCCAATTCTTTGTGAATTAGAATTATTATAATATAGAAATTAGTCTATTATTGAGGGTAAAATATTTAACAGCGGCAACGCTGCGTTTCCAGGTAACAATCGCGGGCGAGTTTGAAAACAAACGGCTATGGAAACAACTTTACCTTAGACCGCCGGCCAGACAAGCTGGCTGAGCTCTTTTCGTGGTTCTGTTTGTGTTTGTAATGTCGGAACTTTGCATCGGTTCAAAAACTTCTAGTGTCTGGTGTTTTGTTCATTCGAATTGGACTGTTTGTTGAATTTGTTGTTTTTGTGCGATTCTCAGTGCTTTTGACAGTTTACTTTTGGGATATAGCTGTGCTTTTATTGGATTAATTTATTTTGTACAGGTAAATAATTTATATATGCAGATCGTATCTTTAACGGGACTTTTTGTGGCGGTTGATTCTTAAGTTTTACACTCTACATCAATATGTTGTTATGTACTTTACATAAATTATTGATAGTAGATATCCATTTCTGGCATTTGTTTGTATTGTAACTAACACACTTTCAATTGTCAATTAAAGAGTAATTGAAGACAAATGCCTGAAGGTAGGTTTTTCAAAATTGTGTTTAAAGCCTTTTTATGAGCTAAAACTTTTCTAGCATGTTGAATTTACCTTAAAATTGATAATAACTATATATCTCAGGCTTATCTAGGATCTAAGAACATCTTAAATTTTAGTTATAAATGCAGGAAATATTACTAGAATCCTAAAAGTCCTGTTTTTAAGTCAGGTTCAATAAAGCATGCAAAAAAACCACATTTACTTAACAGTAAGGTGTCAGAAAAGCAACTAGACCGTTTGTAAAGTTGGCGTTATAACATTGCATAAATTTCATTAACGCAAAAAACGCTAATCTCAGGAACTATAATTTTCTCAATATTAGGTACAAATCTTGATCAAGTAAGTCACTCAAGATGTTGCGTTGGTTTAGCTCTATTCTTCCATGTGTTTAACTCATTTATTAGTATCAATATCAAAAATAAATTATACGTTCCTATGTTCATTATCCTGCTATTTACGTTTCTCGTAGCTGATTTTATGACAGTTTTTAATAATTTCTGTTTACGTTTCGTTAGAATCTTTCTGTGAAAGAACATACCACTTACCTCTTTCCATATTATCCATCCTGTTGTAACTCTGTTGCATGCATCTCAATCTATTTCCCCCTCACTCTGTAATACCGATCCTACGCATCTGTATATGTCACATTTTGAGACATCCTGAAAAATATGAACTTGTCCATCTGATCATTCAGGGTAAGATCCAAAATAAACGTGTTCCTGATAAAAGAAGAACATCATGGCTGAAAAATCTAAGATAATGTTACGGAAAATCGACCACAACATTATATAGAGCTGCTGTCGATAAAGTCACGATAGCGAATATGGTAGCCAACATGATATCCAACGATATTATGTTGGCGGTCATGGAACTAGAAAAAGAAGAAGAAGGAGACCTCTGTAATACCTAAATTTAGTTTTCATAATTTTTCTTCCGCTGCTATAACATCTCTTATAGCTTTTTGCCAATTGTCAGATGAAATGTTGGATAATGAATCATTTAGTAGTTGACAAAAAGCTTAAGTTTAAGTGTGGTATTGTTCTCACGACAAATTTCTTCATTTAAGTTCTGATTGCGAAAAGATATGGGTTGGTGCAATTAATTCTTCAAGGAAAAGTAGAAGGAAAACGAGGACCAGGAAGACAAAGAATTTCATGGCTGAAAAATAAATCTACGTACGTGGTTCAACACAACAACCACAAATCTTTTCAGAGCCGTAGTTTGCAAAATATATATTGCCATGCTGTTCGTCAACATCCGAAACGGATAGGCACTACAAGAAGAAGAAGAAGAACTTCTGATTGGTTAAGTGTCCGATGGTCAGGTGGTAATCGCAACTCCACGTCTGAGCAAAATCTTTATCTTCCTAGTCAATTCTGCCTGTTTCTGTTTCCTTGGATTGTTCCTTCATGTTATATATTGCCATTCCATCTTCCTTGGTCGAACCAAACTTCTTTTTGTCTATTGACTCCTCTACCGTCTACCATTCTGCTTATAGAATTGTTCCATTATCTCTTCCTATTCAGTATCCAGTCGCCTATCTTTTTCACCTTGTATGCTATTCTGATATTATAATTCTGAAATTTGGAACAGATAAACAATATAATTGGAAACAATAATAGATATTATGTATTTAACAGGAAATATGTTAGCCTAGCCATCCACGATTCTGTAAGTCAACAAAAAATTCAGAAATACAAAATTAAGAAGAAACTGAAGGTAAAATTAAGGGAGATAGGTGATTGACTCAGAATCGTAAACGCAGACTCAATAATTAGGGGAAATGACGAGAAAAAATCGGTGGAGACCGTTCTAAAAAAAGTGTCTCTGCATGTAACACGTCTTAAACAGCAAGCTACTTTTGATGCTATACATAAACATGAAGAAAAAATCAAAAATGCCAGAAGCATAGACACTGACCAGCAAAAACTGGCCACCCTATAAATTTTCGAAAATAAAAATTCATTGGAAGTTAAGCACTACCTCATATTATATATCTTTCATTTTTAAAACAAAAAATGGCCATTACTGCCTGATACCTTAGCATAATTGATTTAATTAGAAGGCTACAAAAGGAAAAATAGTGTAATATGGAAACGAATTACAAACAATAAAAATTACGAGTGAACTTAAACAAAATTGTCTAATATCGTGTATTAAGTATGCCCTAAAACATCAATAACCTTTTGCATACGATTTGGAAGGAAAAGGCACACATTTTAAATAAAAACTTAGGGAATACGTTCATATTCTTCACGAAGCATGTTTTGAAGTTCTGCAATACCTTCTGTCTGGTCTGGTTGACTTCTAACCCTACAATGAAGTTCATCACAAAGATGCTCGATGATATTCAGATCAGGGATGCAGACTGGGCGTTCTAGAGTATTAATTCCTACTCCCTCCAAGTAATTTGTCACGATTCTTACAGTATGCTGCCGTGTATTTTCATGCATAAAGACGATATTGTTTCCAATAAATGGACCAAATGGAACTAGTGCATCTGCCAAAACATCCTCTATACATTAATGAAAATAAGTTCATTTCGAGCTTCAACTGAGATTCCAGCCCAAACCATGACACTACCACTGAAAAACTTTCTTCTCTGCGACATATATGCTTGGGCATTTCTCCGTCTCCAAACCCTCTCTCACGACTTCAGAACCACGATTCACCAGTAAAGAGAATTCGGCTCGAATCCTGTATATCCCAGTGTTGATGTCGAGCAAAAATTAATCGATTCCTTCTGGGATGTAACTCGGAAACAATAGCCGGCCTTCTTGCCATTAGTTCTCTTTCTCTCTATGTACATTCACATTTCAAACCTCATGCAGACGGTTTCTTGCAGCATTTTCAGTGAAAAAGCGATTTCTTGGCACCACAATCAATGACCAATCGGATCCACAACAAGAGATAAAAACCCGAATACAAATGGCAAGACAAGCTTTTGTGAAATTCAGACCGCTCCTATGTAATCAAAACCTAAATTTCGAAATACGCTACAGAATGGTCAAGTGCTACATATGGTCCATCTTGCTTTATGGCATGGAAAACTGGACTTTGAAAAAAACATCTATCAACAAACTTGAAGCATTTGAAATGTGGTCATTGAGAAGAATGATGCGCATACCTTGGGTGGATAGAGTTCGAAACGATGACGTCCTTAAGAGAGCCGGCGTAGAAAGAGAACTCTTTGAATTAATTAAAAAACGCAAGATTGGTTACCTTGGGCACATATTGAGAGGAGCAAAATATGAAATACCACAGTTAATCCTACAAGGGAAGATCGAAGGTAGGAGAGGAGCCGGCCGCAAACAATTATCCTGGTTAAGGAATATTAAAGAATGGACAGGAATACACAATACAGGCGAGCTGTGTCACGCCGCCAAGAACAGAATTCTAGTAATGAGATAGTCGCCTACGCACTTTGGTGTATGGCATGTTAAGAAGAAGAAGGCGATTTCTTAAAAGTTGTATTACAATAAAAGGATGATCTTTTTGCGAGGTAACTCTTCTATAACCGGGACTAGGTCGACGTGAGTATGTACCAGTCTCTATAAAGCGATGGAAAGCTCTCTGTATTGTACTTTTCGAAATACCTAAAGTTTTGGATACGTTAACTTGACTTCTTCTTGTAGCAATGCAATAATTCGAGCAACGTCTACTGAAGATAACACCATATCTTAATTATTCACTTAATCGAAATCCACGTTTGAAATGCTGAAGTACTGTTTAATTAAATGTTTTCAACTTAGAAGGTAAACGTCAAAATTGACAAAAAAGCATACATGAACAGTGCATAAAACTTCCAATGAATTTTTATTTTCGGAAATTTATACGGTAACTACTTTTTTTGCCGTTCGGTGTAGTTCCATGAAGGTCCCCAACTCTTTTCTTGCTTTTGAAGTACTGCTTAATGACGTTTTAGCTGATTGTTTGTGTCTTAATGAGCACTGGCTTGTACCTGCTATGATGACGAGCTACATACTGTTTATATTAAGGGCTATAAGGTTGTTTCTAGATTTTGCAAGACGGTCTGGTCTCCTGGAGGTGTAGTGTATATATCAGGGATAACATAAGCTAAAAAATGCTGTGAGAGTGCTGACTATTGTACTCCAGATAGTGATTTAGACAAATTATGTACCATTATGCCTAAAGATCTTAAAAAAATTGAGGTGCACTAATCTGTTATTATTATGGGTGACTTAATGTTAATTTTAATGAAATAGACATAAGAGGTTTAAAACTGTAATTTTTTAGGATCATGAAATCTTATAAAAAAAGGTTGAATTTAACACACAGAGTAATAGATATCTTGATAAATATCTTACAAATATTGACGGCACCACAAAACTTGGTAGATCCCACTCACACATCTGACCGAAGAGGTATTTCCTTTCAAATAACTTATTCATCCACAAATTGTGCAACCAGAGTTTGTTATAGACCAATAACAAAGGATCTCTCTCTTGTCGTTTCCCCATTACTGAGGATGGTGATTTCTTTCAATATTCCTAACAATTTTTCTCAATTTCTTCGTAATTTTTATCAAGTTTTTCTTTAAATTTGGTTATACTTAAATGAATTTCAAAACAAAAGTTTCGTCGTAACGATTATAAAATTGAGATTTTTGCTACATTCAAAGATGCATTTTATTATTTTCAGAGCATATAAATTCACACCCTGTTAACTTTATAACGATTGCTAAAAAATAATCTTATCCAACTTCTTTAATAACTTTTGTTATATAATTACGTCAGCGAAATCAAAATTATTTAAATGTTGATATTGAATAACAAAAACATACTATAACATAACATAAACCTACTTTAGTCCTTTTAATGCTTCCGGATTCCATTGAAAATATTTCGTTTTCATTGATGGTCTTTTTTATGATTATTATTGAAGTTTTTTGCGTATGTACATAAATGTTTTGTTTCGCCATGCAGCAAAATGTAGTATAAATAGTTAAAGTAAGATACAAGGCGGTGGATATAAATTATTATATTATGTAAACAACGGTCACTTGGCGTGTCTCCTTTTCAACATAGCTCTGGAAAAGGCGGTCAGGGATGCCCAAATAGACAACAAAGGAAACTTTTTAATAAATCATCTGACATTTTGGCATTTGCAGATGATGTTGACCTACTTGCCCGCACAGCACGCAAGCTAGAAGAAATGTATACCACCTTGTCAAATGCCTCAAAAAATATGGACCTGCAAGTAAATGAGGCGAAAACTAAGATAATGACATCAACACCCAACAATAGAGCCAGAAACATTGGCGACCAATTCACGGTTGATAACTCTACCTTTAAAGTGGTGGACAAATTCACATACTTGGGCTCCCTAATCACCAAGGAGAACGTCTTGACGGAAGAAATCAAGCGAAGAATAATCCTAGCAAACAAATGCTATTTTGGACTGAGTAGACATACGAGAAGCAGAAACTTAAGCCAAAAAACAAAAATAACCATATACAAAACCCTTATACAACCAGTGTTGACATATATGGGTTGGAGACATGGACCATTTCCAAGGCAGATGAAAATCTCCTGCTTATATTTGAACGAAGGATCCTGAGAAGAATAATCGGTGGCATCTGAGAAAATGGTGTTTGAAGAAGGAGGTACAACTACGAGATATATCACAGATATAAACACATATTTGGTGATAAAGACGTAGTATCCTTTATAAAAATAGGAAGACTAAGATGGGCAGGACATCTGGCAAGATCACAGCAGAAAAACCCTCCTAGAAGAATCTTTATGTCACAACCTGTGGGAAGTAGAAGTAGGTGTAGATGAGGATGATAGAAAAATATGCCCAGCAAACTGGCAACAGTTCAGATAGGATACTTCATCACAACAAAAAGGCTCCGAAATATACTTAGAGAAAGCCTTCACTACATGGAAAAGAAAATGCGAAGGAATGGGAGTACCGGTACGGAACGAATACCTATATAAGTTAAACTTTGCAGACGAGCAAGTAGTGATTGCACAAGACCAAGAAAACCTCAGTTACATGATGAAGAAATTACAAAAAGGCTATAAGATATACCAAGGCTGGCCTAGATATTAACCTCGCGAAAACAGATTACCTATCTACAAGTGAAGAAGACATAGAAAATCTACAGATTGACGACAAGAATGGAGCCCCATAGGAAGGAGGAAAAGAGGACGACCCCGAAGATCCTGGAAGAACAAAGTAGACGACGACGTCATGAGTAATAGAGGCCTAAACGATGGAGAAGCAAGGTTAGCAGACGGTTAAGCAAGGGAAGGCAGTAAATACTGTAGAATCCCTGAATATATATACATACATACATTCTTGTTCTATAATTAATTTAATTAAAAATTTTTTGGCCACCATGTATAAATAATTATGGTAAGTAATGTTTAAATCACTAAATAGAGAATTGAAATAACCTTTAAAATAAGCTAGCACATGACCCCTATTTTCATTTAAAATCTACGATTACGTCACCAAATTCAAAGCGACGAAGTCGCTTATTTTCGATAAAAAATGAATTTATTTCATAATTTTGTCTCTCACTATATATAAAATTCTTTTATTAGGATATTTTTTAAATCCTATTTACACAAAAACATACAAGTTTAACTGGTTACCCTTACCCAAATTCAAACCTCAACAGTAAAAACTACAAAAATAGCATCAATGAATAGTGTCTTTGTAACATTTTACAAGAAAACTAATTTTATGAGTAATAACAGTCGGATTTGTTTGATTTAAGAGCTAAGCGAAAGAAACATGTGCTCGTAAAAAGGAGACGACAAAAATATGATGAGATCTCCACCAGTACCCACGGCCGCATACGTTTCATTTCCTACTCAGGTGTGCGAATATCTAATAACGTTGTTGCGTTTGATAATGCCAAACTCTACCGGGAATTTTATCCAAAAAGTATAAAAATTGTATAAAAGTCGTTTTTTATGTCTTTTATTTTATTAGATTTATTTTAAACTCGTCTTATGGTAGGCATTTCATGTACCGGATGACTAAGAATGACCTTCGGCTATGTCTCTGGTATGGATTATAATATAAGCGCAGGATAAAAAAAATATAGCAAAAGTCGCCTAGAAATGATTTACAAAGTTGTAAGTCCAGAACTAGATAGATGGCGTAATTAAAAATGAAGAATGAAAAAGCAACATTATCAAAAGAAAGGACACTGGAAATATGATCCTTCTATTCTTCGCAAAATTCTTCGTTTATATTTCCGTTTTAGTCTATCTTTTTAAATAAGAAGGGGGAAAGAATCGTAAACTTGTCAGACAATTTTAATCTTTGCAAATTTGATTGTCCTGTCCAATTGGTCCCCTGTTAAAAAAGTTTCTTCTCAGCATTGAAAAATCTCATAGTAAACCTTCAACTCTGTAAATCATTGGTCTGGTTTCGATCCTAGCACAAATAGAAAGTGTACAATAAGCTAATTTGTCACAGGAAGAACACAGGTAACAAATGTACAAATCCTAGAATAAAAAATAAGTCGCTTCATCATTGGTATTCAACATGAATATGTTCCATAAATTTAGTCTATGATGTCGAAAAATCACATAAAACATTTAATTATTCGTTGATTACTAAAAAAATATAATATTAAAATTGTAAAAACTTATTATTTAATGTTTTTTCTTCTCTTATTCGTCCTAATGTTACGCCCAGATCCAACAAAAGTTACATACAACATTTGCAGGTATCACCCTGAATGTCTGGTGTATTATTTGGGTACTGTACGTAGGTTTAGTTGCTGATGACTAACAAACCGGATTTTGATGCAAAACGTTTAACAATAGTGATTCATATTGTAAAGAACATGCTTTATTAATTATTTATGATACACCATTTAAATTACGGGATTACCTAAAAATAGTACCTGTAAAATAATTTTTTTTTAATAAATATCTCTTTTTATTTGTTTATAATACTGTACAAGCAGTGTAGAACTAGAGCTAATAATATTATTTACTTAAAGGTTCTCTGAGAATTTAAAGTTTTTTCATCGAAGCAATAAGAACCATATTTATCCGAATCGGAACCATTGATAGATGGAGAAAATATCGACGAACATTTTATGGGAAGTGGTTAATATGGAGACAACAGTCAAGAAATCAATAAAGATGAAGAAACCATTGTGGAACCGGTTATGAAACAAACAAAAAGAGTGTTCTGTTTTTCTTTACATATATACAGGGTGTCCAGAAACTCTCCTAACAAACGAAGACTGGAGATTTCTCAGATAATTTTAAGACAATTTAACCCAATTCTCCTAGTCCGAAAATGCTTCCTAAGGGAGCTAGAGATCTTTGAAGATGGCGCCTTGTAATTAGTATTTCTTAAATACCTCCAGAACTCTTCTATTTAGAAAAACGAAAACTGGTACGATTATTAATCCTCCAGAGTTGAATCGATTTCATAAATTGCTAATTTGTAGTATTGATCATAGACGTCCGTTTTAGGTAGGTCAACGGTTATTTTAACGTATATTTTAAGTATAATCACAATATGTACAACAGAAGTATAACCTACGTTTTTGTTGTTTGTGGTCAGTTCGCGAAGTGTACCTTTTAGTTTTCTACTTTGTGGCATTCAAATATAACAATTTTAATTCAACAAAAATGGTTTTTACTAATGGGGAATACTCTGATATGTTTTAGTTTATGGCGAAATGAGGTGTAACGCTCAAGCAGCACAACGTAGACCCTGAAAAATTTCCCAATCGTGATCTCACTCACTCAATATTTAGAGCTATTCATCAACGATTAAGAGAAACAGTTTCAGTGGTCTCAAAAAATAATGAACGGGGATGACATGATTATGTAACAGCAGCACATGAAGATGTTATTTTAATGGAAATTGAAGAAAATCCAGAAATTAGCGTTCGAAGACTCTCATGTATCCCACAATTTTAAAATCTTCCGTAGAAAATTTATATGCTTTTCATTTCACAAAGGTACCAGTACTGCTACAAGGAGATTTTCCTGCTCGTAAAGAATTCGCTAGATGGTTACAAAATCAGAAAAATCAAAATGATAATTTTTTTCAGGTACATTTTGTTTTCGACAAAGCTACATTCACAAAAAATGAAATTTCTAATGTGCATAATGCACAAGATAATTCGTATGTTCGTAACAATACATAATATGTTTAAACATTTAAGCATCAGCATAGGTTTAACATAAATTTGAAGCATGTATACAATTTTCTTAACTATTCCTCTTAAAAAATTATTTTCACGCTACCTATGTCTATATACGTTGCTAGATGCCTTAAAAATAACCCATAAGCAACGAGCGAATTGTCATGCCTGTACACAATAACGAAATAGCTCAGAGTAGGTTGTCCTTGCTCTTATTAGCTTTCGTTATTTAAATAGAAACCCTTCCTCTTAACAAAGAAGTTAGTTTCTATTATCGAGCAACCCAGATTACTTTCTAAGAAAAGCGGATATGTTGGTCTTCTATTAAATAATCTATTTAGTCAAGAAAAGTAGAAGTTATAGAAAATAAGGCCACACCGGACTTATTAATTAAGTACCATTTTCGCGTGGCACTCTTCGAAAAATGCTCCCACTCTTTTTTTATCCCTAGCCGGTCCAAATATCGAAAATCGAGTTCATTTTCGTTGTGGTTCCTGTTGCATGCGGTTGCCTCTATCAAACGGCAGTAAATGTAATTTCATACAGTGCTTCCTACATTAAATTTTTTTCTCTTTTGTCGTACAGACGTCTTCCAATTGAAGTCAATTCTGTTTGCCGCTTCCTCTATCTATTCAGTTCAGTCTATTCTATTCCAGTCTAGTCTAGTGTGAGGATTAACCTGATGTTTTACCTGTACCCACATTAATTTGATGATTGATGTGCTGATTGAATCCACCGCAATTCGTTACCTTACTTAATAAATCATCTACGATGCCTGAGAAGTCCCAATACACCTGTTGCGAGTGCAACATGTCAAGTGCCTTTATCGACTACTGTTCTATGAATGAACGTTATTACCTGTGACTACCTGCCGCCGACTGTAAGTACAATACCGATTCTTCAATTGTGATTGGCTGAGTTTTATGATCCAGTGATCATCTTTTCTCCAGTGCTACCTAAATCGTTAGGAATTGATTAATGACTTACAGTGCCTTTACTTTATGTATGGTTTGTTTATTTTGAATCAAACGGAACGAACTATTAATAGCATAAATCTACGGTATCTATATATATACGATGTATGATCAGATTTGTTTTATATGTAGTTTATATTTATGATAGATTTATGGTTTTTACATGACGGCTGTCCGGCCCAATTTAACAGGTATTTACGAGACTTTCTTGATAATAACTACAAAGACCACTGTATTTGAAGAGGCGGTCCAGTTGTTTGGCCAGCAAGGTCTCCGGATTTTAATCCTGGCGATTATTGTGTTTGATGATACTTTTTCTACTGTCTTCGCCATAAAATATTTCTTGGAACTCGCTACTATATTTGAAACCAGCTGTAGTTCATTTTTAATGTTCCACGACTTTTGAACTAATTAACAGTCAATCAATATGGAATAAAGAGCAAGTTTCATTTTTTAATGATTGAATATCCTATTCTCATAAAAAAGAAATAAATATAGATTGTTTAATTTATACTGATACATATAATTACTATTACTTAATTGCAGATTGGAAGTGAATAACTGTGTAATTAATATTTCCATAAAGACATATTATTATTATATTAGCGTATAATGATCATCAACTACTTGACAGTTAAATTGGTTTTGTATCTTTAATTTTATATCTCTTTTTCGTTTCAGATTGCTGTATTACGGTCACAATGTCGTCGTTTTCCATTTCGTTTCCCCTTTTCCGTAACCGGAATCCGCCTTGTTCACTTTAAACCATGTTACAATCGTTAGAAGAATACATAGTAGAAATGGAAAACCGTAGTGCCATAGACCAATCCCACGCGGGAGCAGTCAACGAAGACATCTGGACACAACTGCAACAAAAGGAAAACGACTTAGTTTTAGCCGCCGAATTGGGAAAAGCACTCTTGGAGAAAAGCGAAGAACTGAAGAGGCAGAAGGATGCAATGGAGGAGGAGTATTCGAAAAAATTAGAGGTAAGTTCAGTTTTTGATTTATGTGTATATACATGGTGATATGATTGTCAAAAAACATAGTTAACTAATACTTTTTCCCTTATTATATATTTTATACCTTTTGAAACTATAGGCCCGTAGTCGTCTTAAAAGCTCGTTTCTCTAAAACCAGCAGCATTTCTTTTGTAATATAAAACAATATTTCATTGTGTGGCACACCTGTTGACTCTCTTCTGGTGTGTACAATTTGCAGCACCACAAATTTAATACTTTAAAAATTATCGTTCCATCCGTAACGATGAGTGAGCAGTTTTTCACAAGTTCACACAGCTGATAAAAGAACTTAAACGGCGTGAATGCTCGAAGAAACCTCACGACAATTAAGAAAGAAATGGATGTTGCAGGTCAAAGGTCGTAATAATGCTCTACACGTTGTCGTATGTTTTCAGTTTTACTTCGGGAAGCTCCAGCAGTGACGTTTCAGGGATTTCTAGGCTCCAAGCCGTATTACTCTAAAAAGACGTGATCTGTAACTGTAATATAATTATGTACTTCGGTTTCACAATAAATATTAAAGCGACAAAATGATTGGTTTGGTTTTGTTGAAAGGAAATTAGGTTCATTAAAAACAGTTAAAAAGATATAATTCACCTTCTTAATTGTATAAAATGTTAAAAAAGTGCTCCATGATTGTGATAACGCTAAAGCCACGTACTAAGGCCGATTTGCAATCTAATGCTGATAATTATATTACTAGTAGACCAAATAAGCGAAGATATCTTTTACAACATCTTTATGTATAACATTTTACTGCTCTGTTGTGTCAATCAGCGTTCCTCAACAAGTTTTCGATTTATTTTATTAAAATAGGACCTACGGAATATAATATATCTTATTTTTACAGCGAATTTATTAACAATCATGTTTTAATGAGTTTTGTTAATTTTTTTGTGACTTATAATGTAGGTTTACCAAATGATCGAAGTTATACCTTTGCCAGAACATATTTTTATTAAAAAAAATATGGTTCCATCCACACATATCATTGAACAATGATTGATCTAATCTAGCCACTGTTAAGCACAAAGAAATATGTGCTGCAGCGGCGATATCTGTAAAGATTCTATTACCATCAAATTCAAACTTGTCATCATATATTAAATTTTTCTTAATGGTTAAAAAAGAAATGATTTGGTATTACCAACAGTTTTTACAATCTTTTGGTCATAGGTTTACAGATTAATAAAGATTTGCATTTGTAATGAGCTGCTAGTTGCAAACCTTACCTGCTGTATTTTCTTTTTAGCGTTTTTCCTTCTTCAATTGCTTACTTTTGTAATATTTCTTCTTCGATTTTCTTTTTTGCTACTATTAGTTGTAATGTATCTCGGGTTATATATTTTTTTCATTCCAATCATTTCTTTTGTTATTTCTGACATTAGGGACAAAAGTCGTCTTCACAACGCAATAATCTTATTTTAAACTCCAGCTGTGGCTTATTCCCATTAAAATAGTATTAACTTTAAGATGCCACAAGAAAATAGCTTCTGAACAATAAATATCTCTGCTTTGAACATTCTTTTATGAAGACGGTTGTAATCTTCGGTCATAAAATGACGTAGTATGACGAAATATATTATAATGACGTATCGAACGCCGTAATACGAGCTTTTTGGACATTTAAAAACGACAAACCATAGAAGAAAATATAAGCATAAAGATAAAATTAAGAAGTAGAAAAGAAATCTTACAGTTAAGTAGTGTAGAAGGTAATGTGACAACAGACAGAGTGAAAATACTAGAAAAACCAGAAAAATTTTACATGAAATTGTATGCACAACCAACATTAACACAAATCAGATTGACAGAAAAGAAGTAACAAACCAAGGATTTGTGGATATCATAATACCTTAATCTTCTCAACTTACATAATATTTGTCATTTTGTCATTTAGCATGCAATTTAAAACCTACTTATTCTACCGTATTTTGGACGCAAACGGGAAGGTATGTGATACCTAATTTGGAATTATTATAATTTGAGTATTTATTTACTGAAGACCTCCGTTTGAATACATAATGGGACTATAACGATGTCAGACATTAAGAAATGTGGTATATAGTGACCTGTTTCTCATTACTATATTTATCATCGGGACATTCTTACAATATGACAACTAAGAACTAATTAATTTGAATGTAAAGTGTATTGAAAACTCATTAATATATTATTATTTTCTTTCACCCATTGGGAAATAGCACAGTTATTTCAACTATATTTTCTGTGAAATTCTAGATCTTGTTCCCATCATAACAAATACCACAATATTCTGTAAATACGGTAAATTGATTCTTCAACAATAATTTATATAGTAATATATTCAATAAATTGCAGTCATTTATGTGTCAGTTCACGTATATAATGTTTAATCACTTGATTAAAAAAGTAGCAATTAGGCAGATTCATTATATCCACTAATAACCCTGCGCGGTTGATGTGGTTTTGTGTTTAAATAAAAAAAAAAAAAAATGTTTGTTCAAATTTTTTGTATTTATTAATTTTTGCTGTCAGAATTTATAGTCGGTTCGCTATATTTACGCGGGTTTCGGATAAAAAAAATTATGCTAATGACTCGTTAATAACCAGTTGCAGTAAACGACTTCCCAGAAAATTAGGCATTAATGGTCATATTTTAAAATACTTTAAAATAACATTAGGGTAGGTATAAATTTGTTACAATATTACAGTTGAATTGATTCTTTGCCAGTGTTGACATTGTATGTTTGGTGGAAATATTTAAAAATGCCTAGACGTGTGTTAGGTGTAGATAGTCTAATTTGTAGTGTACATAAGTATTTTACGGATGAAAAAGAAAATGGCGGTCCTTTAAAATCGGTAATGTCTGTTCAACAACGCGTATGTGATGCTCTAGGAATTGGTGAAAAACCAAACTAAGAGGAGTATTACAAAATCGCAATAATGAACGGCCGAAAGAAGATCACCGAAAAACTCGCCTATCATTGAAAACGAAAGATATTCCAGATGGAAAAAAAATTGAAATTCGTGATACCATTTATCGAATGCGAGCCAACAAGGAACATGTGACCTTAAATACAATTCTATCGGAATTAAAAGATAGAAAATTTGACGAAATTGGCAGAACAAGTCTATGGCAAGTGATACATAATTTGGGTTTCAAATTTCAAAAGGAGGATAACAGAAAAGCCCTTTGTGAAAGAAGTTCTGTTGTGCATAAAAGAATTAACTTTCTAAGAAAATATTCTAAATTAAAAGAAGAAATGGCAAATTTTATATATTTAGACGAAACATGGATATTTTCTAAGGGGTACTTTCAATTGTAACTCCAGAAGTGTGGTGCAACTGTATATTCAAGTGCGAGAAACTAATAGAAGATTGGTGGACTCGTGAAAATAAAATAAACGAAATAAGTCCAATCATAATAACAATTAATGGTGATGACAGTGATGGTGATGACGATTATGATATTTTTGATGATAATGACTGATTTTCATTTTTGTTGGCAAGTTAAATTTTTTTATTTTTCATTAGAAATTCTCTCCATGGAACAAATATACATAGACCATATTTTCTGTGTGAAGTGTAATATAAAATTATTATTAGGTTTATATTAGCCACATTAGACTCCATTAATGAAGTAATTCTCCTTATTATACTGTCAATTATATAAAAGATTTTCCATTGTTATTTAATTAAAAAAAGTTATGGATTATTTTTCATTTCATTTGACCAGTTGATATTTCCCCAAAGAGCAGGTAATTAAAACTGGGTACTTACAATAAAATTTTTAATCCGAAACCCGCGTAAATATAGCGAACCGACTATACTTATCTTACAATTTGTATAGAGCTTTTGTGTGATGGTATATAGTTTTTATTCCGTTATATTATAACGAATACGTTATTATATAATTCCCCCAATATTGTGTACCAAAAATGAACTTCAATGCAAATTATTATAAAACAAAATCGTTATGTCACCAAAATACAAGAAAATATTATTGTATTCGAGAAAATATACCTTAAAATTTCATAAATAGTGCTATTATGTTTACAAAACTTATTTTCATTTCGTGGTACCGCTACCGCTCATGCCGAACCGTTCGCTTTACTATCCATTGTTATTTGGCAAGAACGTGACTTCCAAAGAAATAGAAAAAAGCCGATGGCTCGTTTATTTATTTCTCAATTTCCTGCCACAAAAACGATTGGTAATTTTTTATTGTTGACTTAAGCTCCTTGAAGACTTCCAGTGATGGTTTCTGCCATTAAATAGTTACGCAAATTTCGTTCCTAAGGTGATCTAATGCAAGCGATGCCGATGAAAATGTAAATCAAGGTAGTATGACGTGGTTTAATATATGGTAACACCTCGTCCAATAAGTACTGACATTTTAAATGAATAAAACAATTTTTAGGCTAAATACAATCTTATTTGCCAACTTGGTGTACGTCTAGCTTATTCTAATGCTCCCCTAATCAATTCAATATATACAAATTTAAAAAAAATCAAAACCAATCAACAAAATTTGAAGATTTTAATAAAAAGAAAATTTTAATAATTTTAAGTTTCTTTTATAAGTTTCCCCCCACTCATTCCTAGTCTTCTAATGTAGGGTAATATTGAGAATATGTATTCTGTAATTATAAGAAAATAAGAAAAAGAAAACCAGTTGCAGATCTCCTTTTTCGAAAACCGTATTTTTGCATCTATTCCTTTCATTGTTATATAGTCATATCCTTCTTCGTTGTTGCTTATATGCCACTACAACAATTTATCTACCATTTTCCTAAGTTCTAACTTTATTATTAATTCATTCCTGTGCTTTATTTTATAATCCATAAAAAATTACAATATTTTGCAAAATGTCCCCCGGATATATTTTCGATTGATTTACGCATAGTAAAATTTGCTTTTTAAGCTACCAAGGGGTTGAAACCACTTGCAAAAATACGTGATATAGTGTTTCATTTTGTAAAAGATCCAAAAGTCGTCTGTAACCGATACCAATATAGATCTTTTCATCATTCCAAATCTTGATTATGAGCTCATACATTTGTCCTGCCACCTAATTTATATAGTTCGGATCACGGTGCCAATACCTAGAGCCTTGTTATTCTCTTTTGTCTTCGTAGTGCTTGTTTTACGTCTTTCATCGTCGGGGTCCTCTTCAATAAGCTGTATGTCCATATGCTCTTCATTCTCTTGTGTCCCTAAAAGAGTTTGGCAATAGATTTTCTAGACTGATTTTGTTTCTCTTGGATCGCAGGTTATCTGTCCTTGATTTCTGCATAGATTTGTTCGGGGTTTGTACCCTTCTCTTAAATTGTGTAGATAATTATACACTTCTTTTGTATCGTTTTTTTGAAGATTTTCTTCCAAAAAAACTAAAGGAAGATATTTGGACCTATTAACGAAAACGGAGTGTGGATATCCAGGTACAACCATAAACTCTACCAACTGTTCAAAGAAGCACCAATCTCAGAATTTGTCAAACTTTAGATACTTCGATGGTTTCTTCATGTAGTAAGAATGGAGATCGAAATATTGACGAAAAGAGCCCTAGGTAGTCAAATGCAGGGAGAAAGACCAAAAGGAAGGCAACGGAAGAGGTGGGAGGATGAAGTGGGGATGAAGATCGCCGCGGAACCAGCAAGGTCAGAGGCATAGTTTGAAGAAGGACAAGGCTCGATTTGAGCTGTAGTGCAATTGGAGAGAGAGATCAAATATGAAAATACCATCCTGTTCTTTTTTGTTTTTTATATCCCTTATATTTTTGGTTACTATACCACGTGTTTCAATACAAGATTTCCTGTTTTATCTTCTTGTTGGGTATATACGCGAAAGCTCAGAAGTGAAGCAAGAAATAATAATCTAGTATCTACTGTGGGTATTCAGTTTAGCATAAAATTAGGGTCACCTCGTAATTGGAATTTTTTTTTTCAAGTTAATGGCACTGGCAAAGCCAAAAGGCCAGTCATGTGGAATTTATTTTAGAAATTATAAATCCCTAAATCCTAAAAACCATTATCAGCATGTTTTTTGTTTTTGTGATTTTAAAGGCAATTGTAAATTGTTTGTATACTGATTTTCCATCTAGCTCCTGAGTTGTCATAGAATTGTGGGAAAATAGTTTAATATTTAGATTTACCATACATTAGTTCTTTGCTTGCATCTTATATATTCTTCTACAAATATTTTTCTTAACCTCTGTTATTAGTTTAATCCAATTTTTATCACTGTCTATTTGTAGCAGTTTTTGTATTACCTATTTGGTCACCAAATTTTGTTTTTTGTTGTTGGTTTAGAGATGTTTAGGTTTCCTTATTTTAATTTCTTTAATTACTTTTCCTTATTAGTTTATTTAAATTATTTCATATGTTTGCATAATTTGCTTTGTTTCATTTGTAAATCTCTTAACTCTTCATGTTTCTTGCATCTATTATTTCTTAGAAGAAATTGTCCCTAAAAAAGAAAGCTTACGCCCTCATCGAAGCTGTATTGACCAAGTTTAGTCACTAACAACTTTTATTAAAGCTAGTTTTCAAAAGAAACAAAAATCAGCCATATCATTCATTCACAGATCTAACATCAGCATACGATATTGTTTGGAGAAAGGAATTGATATATAAACTGACCTGTAGTATCTACCGCAAAGAGAAAATCAACCATTAACAACATGTTAACAAACAGAACCTTCCAGGTAATAATGGAAAAGAATATGAACAATCAGAAGAAACTTAGTATTGATCTTCCACTGAATCATGTGCTTTCCCCTTTAGTTGTTAGCCTCTATTTTGCTGATATGCCTGACAACCGAATCTCGCAAGTTTGTATAAGCTGACTACTGAAAACATTCTCATGAATGATCTATCCATCCTCAGCGAATAGTTTATAAAATTTAGATTACAACTACGTATTTTCTAAAAAAATTGAAGTATCAACAATTCATCTCGATAATAGGCTAGCAAACAGATAAACACGAGCATATCTTGATAACAGACTATTGAAACATGTACTCGAAATACCTTTGAGTTACTCTAAACAGATTGCTTACATTTATGGTGCACCGTCTAATTGAAGAAATGTTTAATTAAAGTCCGAAAGAAGGAGGAAGCGTGGGATGCCTCTTCAAAAAATTAAGAACAAAACTAGAATGAAAAAGAAGATGGTATGTAGGTATCACATCTTCTTTTAATCAGTTGTTTGCTGTTTTTGTTATCTAACTTTTGATCTGTTGCGTTTAGATTGAATTGCACCTGGACACAAAAAATTAAGTCTTCGTTTTTTATACGAAGACGGTTGCGTTTCGATTTAATTTAAGTCTCTTACCACTCCCTAACACGTGTTTCTGGGTCTACCCGTCATCAGAGAGAGTTTGTAAGAAGACTCAAACTAAATCAAAACGCACCGACTACTCTGGCAATTATAGGAAAAACAATTACCAAAGTATGCTACTAGAGACCTCTAGTGAGGAAATATGAAGTTAAATGTGTCGATAGCAATTAAAGTAAATTGTATACCCAAGCTTAATCAAGCCATTCAGAGCGATGCTGGGAATATTTATATTCCAGTTATATTGCCAGAGTAGTCGGTGCGTTTTGATTTAGTTTGAGTCTTCTTACAAACTCTCTCTGATGACGGGTAGACCCAGAAACACGTGTTAAGGAGTGGTAAGAGACTTAAATTAAATCGAAACGCAACCGTCTTCGTATAGTCCTTACTCGACGCAATGAGTACAAGAATGATGGTAATTTATATGGGTAAATTCTTGATGCATAGTGGAATATAAATATTCCCAGCATCGCTCTGAATGGCTTGATTAAGCTTGGGTATATAATTTACTTTAATTGCTATCTACACATTTAACTTGTTCGTTTTTTATACAATAGGGTCTAGTATGCAAAACAATAATTGCCTAAACACTTATTATCCCTAAAACGTAATTACAAACTTCAATAGTAAGTACTGTTTTACACAAATCTCTCCACCATAGATTCTATTTTTAACCAGAAACAATAAACGAATAAAAGAAGCAGGCGTGTAACGACCTGCGTTGAATTAGCTCAACAAATGATATTGAACTTTAATTACACTACAGATGGATGCACTTAAACTAAATATTTAAGTGAACTGACTATGTAGGTATTTATTTTCCCAACGGGATTAAATATAGAGCACGGTCTGTTTGAAATAGAACACAACGCTCTAGTTTTTTTAATTAAACAGCCAAAGAAAACGAAATTACAGAAAGATAAATATCCTGACCGGAAGATACGTTAATGTAGCAATCAGAGATGAAAAAAAAAAAAAAAATAAATAACAACAAAACATTGAAAACTTTGTTTTCAAAACTTCCACAAATTACATATATGTTCTTATATACTTATAGAGTTTTAAAATACGATATTATTCTTCGGAAACACAATTTTTCAGTTTATTATTATACGTATATATAGATAGTCATATCATTAAACAATTTCTAAACAATTTGCAAAAGTCCATACCGAGTAAACAAATAAACTCGGTTCGCTATTCCCAGTCCGAACTGTCTAGTGAATTTAGTAATTATTTTTTTGCGAAGTTAGTTACTTTTTGACAGACTAAAAGTGGCTGGAAATTACTATACAACCAAGCACACGTACTCATAGCCAATATTAATAGTAAACAAACTAAATAGTAAATAAAATAGAACTTTACGAATTACCGACAATCAATATTTATTTATCTGCACCATATAATAAATAGTTATGTTAAATTATAACATCTAAAATATATTTTTTAAATATATACTACCCAAAATTTGATGGGTTTAGTATACACTTCTACTATTTAGAATAATTCTTCTTTTTTAAAGAAAGAAGTAGGAATTGTTGTGTTGTAGGTTTCCGACAATGAATCTGTCAAAATGTGCCCGAGCTAAGCGAATGGAGTTTAGGCATATATATTTAGTGTTTTTTATGTCAGAGAAATTAGTAGGCAAAATTTCTCCAATGTCAAGAAACAAATAGCAAAAAAGCTCCACGCGAAGACTTATCAACAGGCTAAATCTTTCTAAAAAATAACTAAGTAAAGATGTTATCTATTTTATTTGAACTGTATTTAAATGATCTACTAAGTTCAATGAATGAGAAGAATGTTTGAATAGAGCTGAGGCTTGGTTCATTGCAAAAAAACAAACTTAATC
This sequence comes from Diabrotica undecimpunctata, assembly GCF_040954645.1. NCBI lineage: Eukaryota > Metazoa > Arthropoda > Insecta > Coleoptera > Chrysomelidae > Diabrotica > Diabrotica undecimpunctata. The sequence goes on from NC_092805.1 coordinate 174,225,777, forward strand.
TGGATAAGACACTCTACAAAACCATCTGAACAACTCTACATTATGAGGTAGAAGAAAAACAACATCCCAGTAAAATGTTTACAAGCATATATCACGTGTCACATTCATTACGAATTTTATGTACAGAAAGATCTTTGGATGGTAAAGGTACGTTTTTACTGGAGCGTCTGTTGCGATCATCGCGAGCGATCGTCGCTAAGCGATGATCGCGGTGTACCGCTTGTGTGGTCTGTTACGTCGCCGTTTCCACTTCCACTGAAGAAGAGTCTGTCGCTGGGGCTGCTAGCGTCGATCATTGGCGACTGATCCGAGAGCAGACATAGTCGTAAAACGCTGAGCGATTATAGTGGCTTGTGCATGTAACTTTAAGAGTTTTTTATTTGAGAGATTCTCTTCTGGAAACACTGAATATGGAATACAGTTTGTAGACGACTTGTCCATATCCTGTTTTACTAAACTTAACAAAAAATCAAACTGTAGTTCATTCAAATGGAAGAACTGTGAAAACTTATATATTGTATGTTTTTCTAATCTTCGTACACTTAACATTTCTTCTTCCTCTATTCCTTCTACTAGCAGTAATTTTAACAATAAATGTTCTCTTTTACATACGCCCATCGCTGCAACAAAACCACTTGTTCACTAGACAATTCACTAATCAAATCATCGGCATCATCGCTTCAGTAAAAACACTCCGCTTGCGATCATCGCTTAGCGATCATTGTTCAGCGACAATCGCTGAACGATGATCGCAACAGCCGACACAGTAAAAACGTATGTACCTACGTACATAATTATGTAGGGGACTCCTTGCTAGAATTTATTTATTAAATTAATTAAAGATAAAAGCTTCTTTGGTAAATATTTCATACACGTTTTTCTTGTATTAGTAAATATTACGTAGTCTATTATTTTTGTTTTGCTAGATTAAGACGATCACAACTAAGTGATGATAGGAAGACAAAAAGGAGACTATCAAAAGCATCAGAAATATAACACGCTACTACAACAGTTATGAATCTTTGCTATGTCCTTACGACTCAAATAGCTGTAGATTAGAGACAAAATAAATGATCATATTACACAGATTTGTATTGTAGTGTTGTACTACCATTCTGTGCACTTTTGCAGTGTTTTTCTACACTAATAATAGCAAAAGTAGTAAAACCAGTAGTAAAATCTGCATGATTTTGATCAGAAATCGCCAATGATATCGAATAAACCATAATTAAGGTATATGCACTGTTTTGATAAGATCATCTCGTCAAAGCGCAGTAAATTAAAGTTTGCATGTGTCGGTATTATTTTAAAAGATACAATTAACTAGATATCCTTTTTATATTGCATCAATTATCGTCACGCTGTATTACCAGTTCATTCATTACCAGACGTAATGGAAGTCATTGACTTTAATAACCAAGCTGTAAACACTACAAAGTTTTTACAAAGGTTTTTATTTAGACTATCTAGACTATAAATAAGAGTATTAAGTTAATAATTACTGACCAAAATGTAAGTTTTGTTTTAAATTAAGAATGATAAATGTCATATTTTGAACGAATGGTATGAAAGTTTGAAAGGAAAGATAGGAAAGATAACGTCTGTAGTATTTAACTTAAAGAGCAACAGATCTCAAACTAAAATAGAGAGAAGCATAAGCAAGAGTTTGAAAACAAATTGTAGAAAATAAAAACAAATCATCGGGAAAAAAATATAAAGCCATTGACACAATCCTAGCAGATCTGTTTTGTTAAGTAATTGCTTTCATGACAGATTAAAAAATTGTAATAATTAAAATTATAAATGTTAGGGTGTGGCTAAGCTGTCATATTAATTATTCCCAAAGTTTAGTTTAGAATTTAATAGTCAGCGACTTCGATTTCGTATGATTTTAAGCCAAGAGTGTAATTTTTCTTCTTGCTGCTCTTCTAGCTTATTCTTGCAGCATGAGTTTTAGAATTAATATGATCCACACAATCTATGGTTCAAATAAACAAGCTTCTTCACACTTCTCAGTGCACTAAAACTAGTCTGTTTATCCATTTAAAGATGTTAGAACGCTGAAAAGTGATAGATCAGGGAGAATTCATATGTGATTTATCCCCAACATTATTCAGAATATTCTTACAACAAGCATTAAATGAATAAAAACAACAATGTAGAATGATAGGATTGCAATTCAACATCACAAGATTACGGGGGCAACACAGTTGGGAACAATATGACAAACAGGGAGTAGAGGTGAATCTGAAAAAGACTCAGGATATTTATTTTTAGGGACAACAAAAAAAACGAAATGGAGCAGTCAGAAAACACAGCACAAGCTACTATTACTTTGTAATAAAGGTCGGACGTAACGAAATCCTTTATGGATAAAACCAAATTATTATATAATTAAATATCATTAATTAAAAACCAAAATACAAAAGAAAGAAAGGTCATATCACTATGTAATGGGGCCATAGTTAGAAGTTTTTTCATGTATAACTTAGAGGAATGAATTTTAAAAGACAAAAATGCTAGAATTTACTAAAATCTAGTTTAATAAAAAAGTCGGATAGAATTAAATTTAATAGAATTTTGTAAAAAAAAAATAAAAAGTCGGTTTTATTGCATGGATTTACTCAAACAGAAATATCTGTGTTGATAACAGCTTCAGACGCGGATTAAGTACTTGTGTGCTAAGAAACGTTGCGATGATTTAAATCTTAAGTGCATGCAGCCATGTGGCAACCACGTTGCCTGTCAATTATAAAAAGCGGGCTTGTAATTCAAAATTAGTTAATTTTAGACTGTTAATTTAATACTCGTAAAATAAAATATGTTGAAACATAACAAGTTAAATATCTCTTTGCAATGGTCATCTAGATAATTGGTATAGGCCAGTATTTCCAAACTGTTAGGTCCTTAGACCAGTTATCGATAATTTTTATTTTTTCAAAATTTATATTTATATAAGAAAAAAAACTTTATAATATAAACAATATAACACAAAAAGAATAGTTCAAAACAATTCTCTTGAACGAGAGAGCAAAAGTACTGAAAAGGTGGCAGGAACACTTTAGTTCGCTTAAGTACTTAATGGAGAAAGTGGAGCTAAAGGTAGAGATGATATAGAGCTAGAACAAGCGGTAACATAGATATTCATCTTGACTGATGGAATGGCATTAGCTGGATTAGTTGTGAATAAAACTCACTCACCTCTGAAGTTTTGGGAAGCTATTGCTAATTTTGAAACTAAGCTTTCAGGAATTTGGAAAAGTGTGTAATCTTAAGGAGTTCGAGAGCTAAAGGGCTAGTAACTACACAAGTGTGCGTGTGTTTAAGGGTTCCAAAGGGAACCACAGCTTGAATATGACACACACTTTCAATCAGGTACCCTGTACAATCAGCGTTCGTTATTCGCCGAATCAAATTAAGTGCCTTGAAAAGTGTTCATGTTTCTGATCCAATGACTATACAACCCCAGCTCTACCTACGTGGAGGTACTAGGATGAATTTAAATGACAAGGTGATACGACGTTCACCCAGGAGCAGATATAACTGAATTAGCGTTTAGAAAAAGTCTATTTGAGCTATGTTTCAGCAAACTACGTCTAGCGAACTTTGGAAAAAATAAATAAAAAAATTCAGTCTCTAGACAGAAACAAGTCACCCGGAGCAGATAAAATACGCAGCAATAGTGTAGTGGTCAAACATTTATAATCCTTTTTCACAAACTATTAATACAGGTATGGCAAGAACGCGCTTTACCAGAAGATTGGAATACTGGAATTATTTGCCCTACAAACAAAAAAGGAAACGTGCTTGACTGAGATTTGGGAACCGAGAGCTTTAGAGGGATTTCCACTCTTAATAGGGCATACAAAATTTGGTCCTTGATACTTAACGAACGACTGGCAAGTATACTGACAATATAATAGAAACCTAAAAAAGAGATCTGAGATGAATCAAGAACAGAAGCACTGTGGTATTTCCATAGTCAAAAAATCTTCAAACGTTCAAAGTAGTAAAAAAGCATTTAAATGCTAAACTTCGATCGAATTTTGGCAAAAATTTAATTTAAATTCACGGCATTAAATTTAATAAACAAATCTGTTAAATAAGCGATGTCTGGTAATTACTTTGGAAATCTATGGTATAGCCAAAATACTTTCTACTCTTTAGTAGGATGTTTAAATTATTTTGGAAATAAGCAAAACTTGGAAAATGTACAAGCAATAATTGCTACACGACGAAAGCACAATAACAATTTATTGATTTACATGTTACAAAAACATGTTTTCTTTGGGAAAACAAACAGTTTGAATAAGGTGAGAAATGTATATTTATACAGGGTAGCGCAAAACTATGGAAACACGGTAATGTCTCTGAAAAAATGAATATATATTTATAAAATTCTGAAATGATAAATGAGATGATATTCTGCATTTTCTGAAGAGTATTTAAAATTTATGCGACGTCAGCGTTTAGCGTATTGCCGATATCTTGATTTTTTTTAATGGCAACCTAGGTCGAGTGATATATGATAAAAAAATAAGAAAAGCTTATTTTTTCCTCTTTTCAGCAATACCAATAAAGTACCATATTAAAAATGTAATACACACTATCACTAATATAATACAAGAAATATTTGAAAAGACATAATACATGTAATTGTTGAACAATTTATATTAATTTTGAAAAGCAACAATTAATATGAAAAAAAATGCATTTTTGTACAAAAATGTGCTATATACACAATACAATCTGGAAATTTCGAATATAATCATTAATCATTTCTGAAGAAACCACCTGCATTTCAAGACGTATTCGATCCTTCAAATCTTTTAAATTAATTTCTCTATTTACATAGACCCGGTGTTTAAGATAGCCCCATAAAAAATCAAGTGGAGTCAAGTCGGGAGATCTTACCGGCCATTCAATTGCACCTCTTCGACCAATATATCTCTGGGGGAAAACGGTATTCAAATATTTCCTAACAATTTAATGATAGTACGCAGGAGCGCCATCCTGTTGAAACCACACTGTCAGATTTGGAAATAAATTGATTATTTCAGGAATAATCTGATGCTGCAGAAGATCAAGGTATTTTATACCGGTTAGTTCGCTGTCAATAAAAAAGGGACTTATCAAATGGTTTATTACTAAACCAGCCTACATATTAACTTTTTGTGGATATTGTGTTTGAGTCTCATCTATTCAGTGTGGATTGGAATCTGATCAGTTTCGGCTATTGTGTCTGTTAACAGTACTGTTCAAGCAGAATGTCGCTTCATCACTAAATACATGGAAATCTAAAAACCTTTTTGTCTATCAGTTTTCCAAGTAATATTGTACTTTTTTGGTATTGCTGAAAAGAGCTTTTCTATGATATACCACTCGACCTAGGTTGTCATTAGGAAAATCAAGATGGCCGCGATACGCTAAACGCTGGCGTTTAATATTCATAAATAATTTAATAATAATAAATTATTAATAAATAAAATATTAATTAATAAATAAATTTGAAATATTTTCTAGAAAATAAAGAATGTCATTCATATATATTCATTGGTTTCAGAGAAATTACCTTGTTTCCATACTTTTTCGCTACCCTGTTTGTAAACAATGGTTAAATCAAATCTCTAGTCTATGGAGTTGATATATTCAATGTTTAGAAGGAGAGACTTGGGTAAAGTTTACAGTCGTGATAACATAAACATTGCTTATGAATGAGGAAAAAATATTACACTCATAGAACTTTCAAAAATTTAAAAATTTCTCAAGAAATATCTTTATATCACCGTGTGCAACACTATTGCTTGATAAACACGTAGCTACATTCCTTTCCTGTATTAATACATAGCGATCGGCTGTTTTTAATCAAAATTATGTATTAAACTTCCTACAAATTACATGTTTAGCTTTAAAACCAGTTATTATCTTCAAGATAACCATTGCTAATGAAATCAATTCGCAGCAGTTGCATCATTTCTTTTTCGAAGTGTTTCTTATTATTTTTAATATGTGCTAACGATCTAAATCGAGACTGCGATTATTATAACTGTGAAAGTAATAAGCTAAATATAAGCGCATAAGTCGCTAAAGTATCTAGTTAAGAGATATTATAACCTGAATAAAAATATTATGCAATGAATGTAAAAAAGTTTTATTTTCAATGAAATTCCTTTTAAAAATAACAATTCTTTCAATTATTTAACTGAACTGGTATTTGTTAAACTGTTTGTTCGGGCTGTTAGGCCGTTGTCTTCTGATATTAGTTCTCGACGTTTCGCCAATACTAGGGGTTGGCATTTTCTGGAGATGTTACTGCTTCGCTTGTAAGCTGATACTGACGCCGCCGCGTTGTTTGACTCATTGTTCGGATTGTCGTTTGTTGAGTGTCTTCGTTTTTTTGGATGTTTTTGTTGTCTTGCTTTAGGCTTTAGCCTCTTCAGGACGTGGTTTGTTTTTTTTTGGTTTTGGCACTGGGTGGTCGTGGATCCCTGGTGTTTGCTTGTGGTGACCTGGTCATCGGAGGAGCGGACAATCAGAGGTGAAAGACAATGTTGAAACGGTTCTTTTCAGAATTTTTTGATCTAAAAAAATAATTAGTATATTTGTGAATTTAAATTTATGCAGCTGTGGCTGGTACCTCTGCAAATAGACAGGTATCGTTGTGCAATGGGATCGGGAAACCACAGAAAACCGATCCCCCCTGTCTAGAGCAAGCTCGAAGTGAGCATTTAATGTTAGTGGCGTGGCGACGGCGGTAGTAGAGGAGAGTTGCCTCCTGTATGTATATCAATGTATTCATCAGGAAGTTCGTTGCTGGCGAGTGCCAGTAAAATAGTGGGTAGGAAAGGGAGTTTGGGATAACGAATTTGCGATTATTTTGGATTAGGGATGAACCATTTTTTAAATTATATTGGTTCTAAATTATAATGGTAAATATAAGCTGATAAAATAATTACAATAACACTCACCGTCGTCGGTATCTTAATTTGGATTGTAAATGATAACTGAGTTAATTGCTTCGATGCGATTTGCACGTATCCACCATTCTTCTATAAACTTTTCACATTTTCACACACTTTTTACCTAAATTGCAGGAGTAGTAGTATTCAATACTTCTTGTCATCTTTAATAAACTGCTGCCTCGCTGTAACTGTTACGCCCAATATAGTTATCGTTGTAAGTTTGGCATATTCCTCAAAAACTATTCAAAGGGATTGAATTCACCCTGGTAAAGAGGCATTCTTTTATTTTATGTACTGTCCATGCAAACTTGGAAGCAGTTTTTCTGTCAACGCTCAGGATCCGCTTCATCGTGTTTTCCACACGTATACAATATAATATCCTTTCTTTTTAAAGTTAAAAAAAAGGAGATTATCTCTCAGAGCTCATTTATTAGAATCACATTACATCCTAGTTACCCCCAGTTTGCAGGTAAATATAAAATAAAAACATGTTTTAAAATATTGTTCTGAAGTTATTTTCTTGTGGAATTTTGGTGCAATTACTATTTTTATTGTCTAAAATAATCTCTACTTTAAGACTAGGACTATTCCTACAAGATTTATCGCATAGACAGGTAGATTAATTATATACTATATTAAAAGACTAGAAAACTTCGTTCAAAATTTGTCACACAGACAGAGATTATTATTTTAAGGAGAACCTGTTGGTTCCTTAATAACAATATGAATAATCTATTCCTAACATTTAGTTTCAAGCGAAATATTGTTAAAAAATCCCATCCCAAACATTTGTGAAAGCTGTAAATCTGAAAAAGAGACCGTAGATTTCTTAATGGATTTTGTAACCTCTTTTAAAATGAATTTTTATTAAATATCATTCAGATCTTCAAACTTCCTTGTTTTATCTCTAATCAACTAAACAACTTTGATTCTGTGCCAAGTTTATTTTCCTTTACATTTAGCACTTAGATTATATTGAAAAATAATCCTTTACTCTTTCATTTTTACGGATTCAGGTGAACTATTTAGGTCTTATTAATTACATTAAGATTTTGTTTGTAATGTGATTATATGAACACAGTTGCTTGTGTCGCTAGTTTTACTGATTTACGGATAACTAATAAGAGGTCGTGGGATTTAACAACACCGTCAACGTGATTGATGACCTATTAACAAATCCCTTCTTAGTTTTTATTGCATCAATGACGTATTATTTCATTTTACTGTAGATGGCACCTAAATAATAAGACGCAATGCTGTTATATCTATTATTTATTTTCTTTGACCTATTAAAGTCATATGACTCAGTACGCACAGAGTCAAAATATTGACCAATTTGACTCAAAATGGACTGCAATCATAAAATGCTTTCATCATCATCATCATCAATTGCGCTACAACTCTTCGCGAGTCTTTGCCGCGTTTACTATTGCCTTCCATTCCATAACATGGTCCTCCGAAAAGGAGGTTTTGCTACGGTCCAGCGACCCATACAAGTAAAAAAAATTGCTACGAAACGAATATTATTTCCTCGGAATAGGACAGATTATAAAAAATGCTTTCATGCAATAAAATTAATAGTGTTCGAGCTTAATTTTTTAAAACTATCTGGTAGGAATCAATTATTTATTTACCCAAAACATTTACAGTTGTAAATGTGCAATATTTGTTTTCAGATAACACAGCCACTTTAAATGGATTATCTAATCCTAAAAAATATATCTTTTGTTTTAAATTGTACTGTTTGTTAATTTGTTACTCACAAAACTGATAAGCTGAATTCGTTACATAGCAGCATATTTTAGAGTATGTGTATACTTAGAGTTATATAAAACTATATTTTAACAAGGCTGATTTTCAAGCTACTGGTTATCATTAGATAAAATAGAAGTGGGAAGCAATAAAGTTTTGTGCTCTTTTAATATGGATGTTGTCCTTTAATAGTTCTAAAGGTTTGTTCAGGCTGGTTATTTCTGGCGTACCTATGTCTAGTACGTTAGATCCTAAAATACGTAGATTTATGAAAATGCTTTTATGTAAATGCTAAAACTCTAATAAACCATCTAATATTTCTTCTTCTTATTTAGCCCATTTGCATCCACTTCTAGACAAAGATTTTCCCATGAGTTTACTTCTCTTTATTGTGTTTTATTTGATGCCAGTTTCTCCCCACTTTTGTTTTGATGTCTAGTTACCGTTTGTGTGATCTACCTCTACTGCGGCTATCTTCGCGTGGTCTTCAATGTACAATGTTTCGTCTGATATTAATAGTTATAAACTAATAATTTTCTTAAATCACTAATTTCCTTTCGATCTTGATGTATGGTCACTGTTAAAACGTTTACTCATTTTGCGTTTTAATTCTTGCTATTTTACATAATGTTTTACACAAATGCATAATGCTCCGTCTCCGCAGCTTATTATGTCTGAAACAGACATTCGAGAAGAAGCAGTAATATTCTCCGAACATTGCGCATTCGCATTACCTCAGAAGTCTGGAATATTTTGATCAGGGTTCGATTAATTTTGAATTCTTTCGCGATCGAACCTAGAATATGTCGCGATCAACCGTTTTGACACCGCTGCTGTATAGTCTCTCATATATTTCTCATTTGCTATATATATTTTAGTCAGTATATTCTATGTTGTACACATACATAAAACAGTTACACTATTTGTATCACTCACTCGGTGATTTCCTTTTAATCCTTTTCTTATAGTCGTTGTGTTACATCATCATCATCATTCAGGCAGGCTTTAGAACCCTGCCTGGGTCCTAGTCTCCTCAAGAATTTCTCCTCAAGGAACCTTGTTCTGGGTCTTCCTCTTCTTCTCTGACCAATGGGTTTATAAAAGAGGGTTTTTATAGCTGGGTCATTTTGTTCCATTCGCATTACATGCCATATCCACCTCAGACGTCATATCTTAATATGTTTTATGATAGCAGGTTCCTGGTATATTCTATAAAGTTCGAAGTTGTATTGTTTTCTCCACACTCCATTGTCATTCATTGCTCCATTGATTCGTCTTAGTACTTTTCTTTCGAAACATCCTAACATGTTTTCATTATTTTTTGTTTCAGAGTCCAGGTCTCTGAATCATATGTTAGGACTGGACGTATTATTGTTTTGTAGAGTTTTATTTTTGTATTTCTCGATATAATTGTGAATTTAAGGAGGAGATTGAACCCAAAATAGCATCTGATGGCGGTAGCATCATTTTCAGTGTTAAGGAGCGCTTCCAGGTATACAAATTCGTTCACTGCTTCGATGACGTAGTTTTCTAGAACAAGTGGTCGTAGGATTTGTGGTTGCGTGCTTATTTTCATATACTTTGTTTTGTTGGTGTTTATTATTAAACCCATTCTCCCAACAATATTGATATCATCAGCGTAGGATAGGATTTGCACTGATTTATTATATATCGAACCAGTGGTTGTGATTTGTGACATACGTATTACTTTTTCCAGAGCCAGATTAAACTGTATACAGGAAAAGGGTCTTCCTGGCGGATCCCGTTATTTGTTTCGAAAGGTTCAGACAGTTCCTCCTTAATTCGTACTCTATATTCAACTTCCTCAAAAGTTAGTTTTGTTAAATTTACCAACTGATTTGGTATTCTTAGCTTTTTCATTGCCTTGAACATTTCTCTTCTATTCACAGAGTCGTAGGCTGCTTTGTAGTTTATAAATATGTGATGAGTATCAATGCCATATTCCAGTGTTTTTTCCAAAATTTGTGTCAGAGTTGCAATCTGATGAATTGTCGATTTATCACCTCTGAAACGCTGCATTTAGAAGTGTAATCCCTCTGTGGTTAAAGCATTCAAAGATATCTCCTTTTTTGTGTATGGTACAAAGTATTTCAATATTCTAATTATTGCGGAGGGATTTCTGTATCCATATTTCTTTTATAAGTTGCTGTAATGCCATTATGGTATCATGGACACCTTCTTTATATAGTTCAGCTGGAAGATTATCTATTCCGGATAATTTGTATCTGGCTAGTTTTTTTAACTGCATTTTAAGCTTCAAGAATCTTTGGTGGTTCCTCTTCCCTCTCGTCTGTTCCCCTTGGCTTATCTCTTGTGACTTTAAGATTTTCTTCTTCTTTCTTTATACATATTAAGTGCCTGGTTAAAGTATCCCACCCATCTATTCAATACATCTTTCCTTGTTGTTAAAAGGTTGCCATTCTGACTTTTGCATTGTCTTGTGGTTGCCTTAAATTCTTTTCTGTTGTTCATGTTAACTTTCCTTTAAAATACTCTGACTTCTTTTTCTTTGTTGAGGTTTTCTATATATTTAAGTTACTTATTTAAGTGGTTTCGTTTCTTTTGTGTATCCTCTTTTCTTGCCTTCTATTTGTCTAGTAATTCTATACAGTTTTTTTAGTTCGTCGTGTAAGCATGTTTCTGTAGGCTTTATTTTTTTCTTTTGTTGCATCGTCAAACCAATGATTTTTACGGGTTCAAACCTATTGTATCTTTCGCTGCTGCTTCCATGCCTTCCTTTATTCTGGTCCAGTAGAAGTTTATATCTGTTTGACCTTCTTCATTTATATTTTGATTCCGTAGCCTGTTGGTGATGTTTTCCGAGTACCGTTGTGCAATTCTCAGCTTTTGCACATTCTATTTTTTTCTGTTATTATAATGCACATTATCTAAAAAACTGGGAGAATTTATATGTTTAGAAAAGATTTCACGTTTTCGACATTAATATCAGCGAATTCGCCACGTTTTGTCTTGAACATTGCGTAATTACCAGGGCTTTGGCTTGAATTATAGGCCCAGAGACTGGCAAGTTTGTGTTTGCAGAATTACAAAACCAATTGAGCACAACTTGATCCACAGCTAGTCTTTTTTGGTCAGCATTTTTTTGCCACAAAATTTTGACTTATTTATTTTGTAGCAATGTGGTAACTTTCTTTAATTATTTCTCTTTTTTTTCCTCTCCCGGTGGGAAAGAGCGTTTCCTCTTTCCCACCATACTCGTTTTTTACTAAATAAGACTAATACCACGGTAAAAAAACTGAAAAACATTGAACTGGACGTTTTAGCTAGATCTTAAAAGCTCGAGAAATAAATTTTATGGATCCGCCTTCCATTAGGAAATTTTTACCCCATTTATATTCCTTAAGAAAGGTCGAATTTTATTGTCCTTTATGGAGGTACTTTTAACGTTAACGGGTAAGTTCCGATGATGAGTGAGTTTAACAGAATGGTCGGTATAGAGAGAGATATATAAAAACGGAGATTTCCATTTCTAATGACCCGAAATTCGGAATCGGTGGTCATTTTATAGGAGTGGTCGCTTACAGTGGTTTTACTATACTTCTTTTTTTTTCTGAGCGATATTAAATCCTTCGTCTTCTTCTATCGACTCAGTAATCGAATATTCTTCACTTGAGGTGAATATTTATCACTACTTGAGTATCTTCTACTCCTATTATTATGCTGTCATATTATTTTTAATGTAATATTTTAATATTTAACGTCAGTTGTCATTTAAATACTGTTCTTTTAGAACTTTTATCATTATGTAAAATTAAAGAAGTAGTTCAGAAAAACAGTTGTTTTAATTTATGTTTTTATCAATGTGATTCTATTTAACATAAACTGATTACAACTGTCATCATATTTTTTTTGTTGGATGATGAGAGTAAGTAATTCACCTATCTATAAATACCAATAATTATCAGTTAAGTATATATCCCCAGTAACAATGTACCTTATAATTAAAACAGATAATGACAACTTTAATTATAATATCTGCTTTACGCAGCGGTACATTTTGAGTGATCACCTAGCTAGAGAATTTTCATTAGGAGGACCTTCCTTTATAGATCGATATGTTCGTGTACAAGGTTAAGGTTGGAAAAATTTATGATAGTAGTATCAAGGGGACAAATATAGACCACCGGAATATTTGTTTGGGTTATAAAAGCCTTTGTAAATATATTTACACAAGCTGAATTTTTTATGATACCAGTTGTAACGAAAACAAAATCATTTTATGAAAATTAAAATAGATTAAATTATAAATTAATTATAAATCTACAAAGAAATGCTTTTTATATTAAGATGACTCTACATTATGCAGTTTTCATGCTATGTAAGAGCTATGCAAGACAGATTATGCAACTGCCCATGCCCACAGGATATTTTCATGTAATTTCTGTGCTAGACGAAAAATTAGAACGTGTTCTATATTTCATGCTATTTTGATGCAATTTATCATCAAAATTCATGTTGCCAATATAACAAAATTTATAGTTTATCATAAAACTTAACCGTATTGTGTAAGTGTATAATAATTTGTGATTTATAATTGAATATACTTAATAAAGGACTGAAATTTTCAAGTGAAATATCTAAAGTTAAGGTTTTAATATACTCGTATTTCTTCTGTTGGCAACAATAAAAGTGGTACCTAAAATTGCTGTGATGTAAACAGATCAGCTAGGCAAGGGATGTGCCATGCAAGAAGTACTTGCATAGCATTAGACTTGCATGTCCTAGATGTATAATAAAGTTATCTTTATGTTTAAAAACATCTATTTTACAGATTTAAATTTGACATTTTTGCACTTTACCAGAGAGAATTACTAACTTCACTATGCAGTACAAAACTATGTGTGCAAAATGCAAAAAGTTTAACAAAGTCAAGTACATATTTCAATAAGATTATATATAACCAGTATAGAAACAATATTGATCAATGAATTCGAGAAAGCATGGAGTCTTTGGAATGTGCATTTTTGAAGATGGAATTATAATTTGACAGTTTTTTGCAGCCCTTACACCATCCTTTTTATCATTCCAGGAGCCTTTATTATTTAATTCTCATTACCTTTTCTTTTTATCTATTTGCTGGACGGTCTCTTCTTCTTTCGTATTTGTCAGACCCAATTATAAATTTGGTTCGCTAATCTTTCGTATGGTATTCTCCTCATGTGTATAAAACCCTGTTTTAACCATATTAATTTTTCTTTTGTTCTTTTCTGAGAATGTCCACACTTCTTCTAGGTATGTTACAGTATTTTCTACCAACGATCTGAACATTTTCTTCGTTCTATTACACAAACTTTTATTCCATAATAGGAAATGTAATTTTCTTGTTATATCTTCACCTCTCTATTTTGTTTTGTATATCTGCATTATCCTTGTGATCTAGTATCGGCAACACTGTGATCTTCTTGTCATCTGCATCTGTTTTTATATCCTTTGCATTATGTTTTTCTATTGATACTCAGTTTTCTTAGCATTGATTTCCAGACCACATTTTTAATATTCTTCAAGTAATTTCCTTATCATGTAGTTTTTATCGCCATCATCCTCCGCAATGACAACTTGATCGTCCACAAATAAAAGAGTAGATTTGCCTGATCGTAATTCGAACTCCCATAAGAATGCATTTCATTGCCCATTGTTTCAGTGCAGTATGGACGTAATATCTTGAAAATAGTTGGGGACATGCAGCAACCCTGTCTTAGCCCTATGTTAACTGAAAACATTTCTGAGCAGCCGTTCCGTATTCTTATATAGCTAAAGTTGCTTTCATAGAATTCTTTAACAGTATTTACACAAAATAGTGAGATATTTTGCTATTTCATGACAAGCTACAATTTATTCAGGGATACGCCGTCATAAACTTTTTATCGTTCAATATCAAATTCTTCAGTTTTCGTGATTAGCTGTCTGTGACAGAATAAGTGATCTGTACAAGACCTACTAGCTCTAAATCTACTCTGCTCTTCTTTGTCTGTCATATCTTTTTCTAGTCGATTTCTTAAAATGATTCATCATAAAATTCTTCTTTTTTCTCTGTCAGGGCATGCACATGAATTAGACTGTAGTTAAAGAAACTTCTTCTAAGAGTCTTGAAATACACATTCTGGGATCTGAAATCTCTTGATATTATTAACTTCAATTGAAGTCATTTCAAATGTTAAAAAGAGATCAGGTACAAATTATTTGATAATAATACTAGTAATGTTTATTTACTTTTCATTATACTGTTCTGAAGCTATTTTCTTGTGACATCTTAAC
Source organism: Diabrotica undecimpunctata (assembly GCF_040954645.1). Classification (NCBI taxonomy): domain Eukaryota; kingdom Metazoa; phylum Arthropoda; class Insecta; order Coleoptera; family Chrysomelidae; genus Diabrotica; species Diabrotica undecimpunctata. Next base: position 174,240,788 of record NC_092805.1, read on the forward strand.
CCATTAGTGCATAGATTATTTTTTCGCAGTTTTTAATGTGATATTTTTCGCTAATATTTTTTGGAAGCAGTATTATTAAAAAACGTTATATATGTATAAAAAACGATGCTATATACACATAAAAAATATGATTAAATGGCCAAATATATGGCCTAGGAGGACAAATTCGTTAAACTTCCCGTGCTCGAATCGGTATCAATAAAGTGTTATGATCATTTCGGCCTAGCCCAGCCTCATCAGACACTTTGGGCTGATACAAATTCAAACTCGGAAAGTCCAACGAATGTCTCCCAAAAGTTCACTACAACCGTAGTTAGCTACAAAAGCGCCACCTGCTTTGGCGGCCGTGAACGAAAACGATATGATAATATCGTTTTCTGTATCCTCTGCGCTATGCGAAATGTGTAAAAGATATAATCTTTTAGCGAAAGCCGCTATCGCTTTATTAAATTAAATGGCCAAATATATGGCCTAGGAGGACAAATTCGTTAAACTTCCCGTGCTCGAATCGGTATCAATAAAGTGTTATGATCATTTCGGCCTAGCCCAGCCTCATCAGACACTTTGGGCTGATACAAATTCAAACTCGGAAAGTCCAACGAATGTCTCCCAAAACTTCACTACAACCGTAGTTAGCTACAAAGGCGCCACCTGCTTTGGCGGCCGTGAACGAAAACGATATGATAATATCGTTTTCTGTATCCTCTGCGCTATGCGAAATGTGTAAAAGATATAACCTTTTAGCGAAAGCCGCTATCGCTTTCGCTTTCGCTTTAAACTTGCACGATAGCCCTTCGAAAGTCTATTTGGGACATCTGACAGTTGTTTGATTTTCGATACATACATCACGCGTTATTGACTGAAACATCAAGAAGCCATGTACCACAAACATTATTTGTTATACTCTGCAAGTACTGCTGTTCTGCTAACTTGTATGTGTTTTTTTTCCTTTTGCGAATAACCTCTAACATTTGTTTTTGGATTGATGCCATATCTATTTGAAGCAATGTATCCTACATACCAAAGAAACTGATCCGGCTAGTTAAAATGACACTAAATAACTCTACGTGTGAAATTGCTTGGTAGGGTTACATATCAGATCAATTTACGGTTGCAAAAGGCTTGAGACAGGGAGATCCTTTATCCACTACATTATTCAACTTAGTGTTAGAAACTGTAGTGGAAGAAACGATCATGAAAAATGAGCACCAGTGCTTGTCATTTGCTGACGATCTAACGATCCTAGCAAAAACCGAGAGAGAATAAAGAAGAGTTGTGAAGAAAATCATTGAAGAAGCACACAAATTCGGATTGGAACTAAATGAAGACAAAACCAAATATATGATCTTAGGAGGGACAGAAGAGAAAAAAGAAGACTTTAGTGTGAGGTCTATAAGTGGTAAAAGCTATATTTTTAAAAGGTTGGACAAATTTGAATACTTGGGTGTAGTTTTGGATGAAAATGGAAAAGAGAAATGGAAGCTCGAAGCCAGAATATCAAAAGGGAATAAAAAATTAGGTAGTTTAAGAGCTGTACTGAACTCAAAATACGTTTCTAGACAAGGTAAACTCAGAATATATAAAACAGTAATTCGACCTTCAGTAACATATGATGGTGAGACATGGACATTAAATAAGAAGGAAGAGGATACTCTGGAAAGATGGGAAAGGAAAATATTGAGACGCATATTCGGAGGACGGAAGACAGAAGAAGGTTGAGAGAGAAAAATCAACAATGAATTAATGGCTTTATACAAAGAACCCAGCATTACTAAATTCGTCAAGTCAGATGGTTGGGACATGTGGAAAGAATGGCAGCAAACAGAATGCCTAAACTAGTAATAACCAGAAAACTACTCGGCCCCAAAAGAAGAGATAGACCCAGAACGAGGTGGATTAGTAAAGTGGAGGAAGACCTTAAGCACGTGAAGGTGAGGGACTGGAAAGAAAAGCACAAAATAGAAGCGAATGGAGAAATATTGTCCACCAGATCCTTCAGAGCAGTTAAGAATGTTGTGTATACATATTTAAGTTAAAGTTTTGTTTAAAATAATTGTAATTAGTTAATATTAGGATTAAAAATTAGACATTAAATATGCCCTAAGCCTTAACGGCCTGTTGTGCGTAAAAATAAAATAAATAAATATCTTACATACTACGAGTAATAGTACTTAGTATCCCCTTAAACTGAAACTAATGGGTTAATGCAATTTACTATTTTTATTGGAAATAAGCCACAATTTTACTTTAAACCTTTACTTTTTAAGTTTATTTTGACATTTCGATTTAGATTTCGAAAATCGTTCTCAATACACAAAACATTAATAAATTAAATAATTTTTTTAATAAACATAAATATAAAATATATAGCGAATATGGTAAAGTCAAAATTGCAAACAAAAATTTCAATTCCTTGGTTTTTTTCATTGTAAATACAGTGTATTTTTTCAATTTGAAATCTGATAAATTCTAATCTTGGTCTAAAACTAATTATATACCATAAAAGTCGTTTGCATGCTGAATTGATCGTAAAAAATACAAAAAAAACCACGCAACGCTCTTTTAACATAACCATTTCTGAATTGACCAACCAAACAATAAACTTAATTAAACCAGAAGAAAAACCAAGACTTCTTTTTATACGTTTAATAAAAAGTACCGTAGAAAAGCATTCCGCAAGGTCGTCTGTATACCAGGTTGCTTTCGTTGGACGGATGTCGAAACGCTTGCGGAATTGAAGGATGTAACACTCGGTCTAAGTTTCGCATTGTTATTGGTACATTGTTCGGCTTAATGAATAGCCAATTAGGAAAATTGCAGTCGCCTTTGCCGAACTTAATTGGATTTGATAATTTTTGCATTTAACAGTTGCAGATTGGTTTCTCTTTGATTTCTTTTCTTTTCAACGACAAAATGTAAAGATATGAAAGTTGCATTGTACAAAAACTTCATAAAAACACGTAAAATCTCAAAAACATTTATTATATCAAAGTTTATGCTAAAATGTACTTGTAGAAATGTTATAAGTTCATGGAGTTTGAAGAGTTAATGGAATTTTAATCTTTTTTCGTGTCTTTTGGCTACGCAATTCATCATTAACATTTTCTTTACCTTTGTTAATGGAATCCTCTTCAGAGACATGTCGTACCTAAGCTTTCAGTAATTTAACCTATGTCCTCATATGTTAGCATCAATTGATCCACCCCTGGACTTTTTCAATATATATTCATTCTTAATATTACCCTTTTTTGTCACTCCACTCATTTATCTAAGCTTTCTCATTTCTAACATTCAGTATCGTACATTATAGCTAATCTCATCAAATTGGATACCATCCGTCCATCTATAGTGTATTTTTATGTATGAGAGAGTAATAAAACAATAAATTATGTATGCAAATCCCTAAACTGTTGATACGGGTGACTCAATGAAAAACAGATATTTGTCAACAAGTTTACAGAAGTATATAGGAAAACAATTTCAAATTGACTATGACCACCAGGTATAAAGGTTGGAGCAGAATAGAATACAATAGTTGTGAGGGTTACTAATCCCTAAATAAGGTTGCCAGTGTCGGAGTGATGGAGGTTAACAGGTACTAATGAATTTGCAAGAAATGTAAGATGTTTATTTTATTGGTTATATATAACCAATAAAAGTTTAATAAGTACCTACCTATTTGCAAAATAAAGTTTAATTCTTTAGATAAAATAAAACGTTTTATTTTATCTGAAATGAGTGCATTCCACGAAGTAAGGGTTTCAACAATCAAACATTTAATTCTTTAATTCCAGGAATCTACGACAGTAATTGACTAGATAATTACCTTCTAAACTTATTCCACAGAAAATGTGATAGTGGGTTTTTCCATTTTGTAGGAAGGTCCAAGTGGCGTATTCAAAATTCTTAACAGTTCACTAAAAATAGGTACTTCAGTTGCAAGGTGCAGTTTATTGTGTATACTAGTGTTATGGAAAATTTGGAAGTGCCGTGTAAACGCCGAAAAATTGGTCCTTTAACAGTTAATGAAAAAACATTAATATTTAATGGTTTTAAATCATTTACAGACAAACGTTTATGTGAAAGTGTTGATGAGACCGTTGAGTTAGTTAGCAGTACACTTGGTGTTGGGAAATCTACGATTTACAGAGTTATTAAAGAAGAGAAATGTGGTAGTTTTCAAATGCCACGTAATGCTCCAGGGAAACCAAAATTTCAAATAGAATATCATTTTAAAGAAGGACTTCGACGGAAAGTGCATGAATTCTTCTTTAGACAAGAATTTCCAACATTGGATAAAGTTCTTGTCTCAGTTCGAGATGATAAGGATTACCCAGAAATGAGTCGAAGTACGTTATGGAAACTTTTAAAAGAAATAGGCTTCCGCTGGAAAAAGAATCCCAGAAAGTCTATTTTATTAGAAAGAAGCGATATTGTCATATGGAGAAGACATTTTCTAAGAACCATAAAGGAAATGAGAAACCAAAAAAGAAAAATATTTTATCTTGATGAAACATGGATCAACGAGGGTCATACACCAAATAAATTTTGGCAGGATGAAACTGTTACAAGTCAAAGGCACGCTTTTGTAAATAACTTATCTACTGGTTTAAACCCACCATCAGGAAAGGGACGCAGGCTGATAATAGTACACATTGGCAGTTCAGACGGTTTTGTTGAAGGTGGTTTATTAACTTTTGAATCAACTCGTACCGGTGACTACCATGAAGACATGAACGCTGATGTCTTTCAAGAATGGTTCGAACATTGCTTCCTAAGAACTGTGTAATAGTAATGGATAATGCAAGTTTTCACTCCAGACTTATAGAAGGACTGCCCACAACCAAGTGGTTAAAAAAAGACTTGCAGAATTGGCTGAGTTCAAAAAATATTACGTACCATCCCGGATCTATAAGAAAGGAACTTTATTCGTTGTGTGCCCTTCATAAAGAAAAATTTAAAAAATACGAAATTGATGAAATTGCCAAAAATCGTGGAATGACAGTACTTAGATCCCCACCATATCATTGTGAATTAAACCCGATTGAACTGGTATGGGCACAGATAAAGAGTGAAGTTTCAAGAAAAAATACCACTTTTAAAACTCATGATGTTAAACAGTTGTTTTTGGAGGCCGTAAATAATGTAAAACCTGAAAACTGGGAAAAGGCAGTAAATCACACTATTAAAGAAGAGGAAAAAATGTGGAAGCTGGACAATATTACTGATAAAATGATCGAGCCAGTTATTATAAATCTTGGTTCTGAAAGTTCATCTTCTGAATCTGATTTGGATTTGTAACAAGTAGCTGTAAATTTTATATTAATATTTTTATTCATCTATTTAACATACCTTAGACGGTTTTAAAAACTCTTTTTCTCTTTTGTAATTTTTAAAAATTAAAAAAAATGTGAATTTTTTAAAACCCTTTTTAATGTAGGCCAGTCAGTTCTAATATAGTGTGTGATAAAAAAGGTCACTTTTGTTTACATACACATAACACTTTATAACACTGAAATAATTCATTTATTTTTTACAATTATTCAAAGTAATTTTTCAATTAATCTTGAGCACGCCCATGGAGTGGTCGGAGGTACCAGTTAAAATTATGCTAATTACTCTCTCGTTCATAAAAATAAACTATAATGGGTTAATGCAATTTACTATTTTTATTGGAAATAAGCCACAATTTTACTTTAAACCTTTACTTTTTAAGTTTATTTTGACATTTCGATTTACATTTCGAAAATCGTTCTTAATACACAAAACATTAATAAATTAAATAATTTTTTTAATAAAAATAAATATAAAATATGCATATAGTGAATATAGTAAAGTCAAAATAGCAAACAAAAATTTCAATTCTTTGGTTTTTTCATTGTAAATACAGTGTATTTTTTCAATTTGAAATCTGATAAATTCTAATCTTGGTCTAAAACTAATTATATACCATAAAAGTCGTTTGCATGCTGAATTGATCGTAAAAAATACAAAAAAACCCACGCAACGCTCTTTTAACATAACCGTTTCTGAATTGACCAACCAAACAATAAACTTAATTAAACCAGAAGAAAAACCAAGACTTCTTTTTATACGTTTAATAAAAAGTACCGTAGAAAAGCATTCCGCAAGGTCGTCTGTATACCAGGTTGCTTTCGTTGGACGGATGTCGAAACGCTTGCGGAATTGAAGGATGTAACACTCGGTCTAAGTTTCGCATTGTTATTGGTACATTGTTCGGCTTAATGAATAGCCAATTAGGAAAATTGCAGTCGCCTTTGCCGAACTTAATTGGATTTGATAATTTTTGCATTTAACAGTTGCAGATTGGTTTCTCTTTGATTTCTTTTCTTTTCAACGACAAAATGTAAAGATATGAAAGTTACATTGTACAAAAACTTCATAAAAACACGTAAAATCTCAAAAACATTTATTCTATTAAAGTTTATGCTAAAATATACTCAGAAGTGTCAAAGCATGTAAAAGTTCATGGAATTTGAAGAGTTAATGGAATTTTAATCTTTTTTCGTGTCTTTTGGCTACGCAATTCATCATTAACATTTTCTTTACCTTTGTTAATGGGATCCTCTTCAGAGACATGTCGTACCTAAGATTTCAGCAATTTAACCTATGTCCTCACATGTTAGCATCAATTGATCCACCCCTGGACTTTTTCATTATATATTCATTCTTAATATTACCCTTTTTTGTCACTCCACTCATTTATCTAAGCTTTCTCATTTCTAACATTCAGTATCGTACATTATAGCTAATCTCATCAAATTGGATACCATCCGTCCATCTAGTCGGTGTTTGTCCTCTGCTTAGATACGCCTCTTGTCTTGGTCGCCATTCCAGAATCCTTCTGGTCCATCTATCATCCATCAATCTGGCAACATGTCCGGCCCTAGCCCATTTAACCATGGCTATTCTTTCAACTGCATCCGTGACTCCTGTTTTTCTTCTTAGTTCTAGCTTGGTACTTTATCTCTCATGGTTATACCTAACATTGATCTTTCTATAGCGTATCGTGTAATTCTAATTTTATTTATTGTTTTTTTTTTGTCAGAAGGCTAAGGAAGAAGAATAGCGAAAAATCTTGCAACACATATAAAAAGGCACAAAAGAAAATGAAACTAGAAAGTGTAATGAATGAAAATGAAACTGGAAAGTGTCAGTATAAATAGAAAATGTAAACATTAAAGAAAAAACGACGAAACATATTAGAATGGAGAATAGTCTTGGAACAGGCCAAGATCCTAAAAGAGTTGTCGAACCAGTGCTGATAATGATCTTTTTAATTTATTGTACTTTAAAAATTTATTGCTATGTTGCAGCTTTTCTATACATTAAATCCATCTAAAGAGTCATAAAACCATTTTAATCTAATGTTTAAAAATAAGTAAGCGTAAAACATAGCGCACATTCTATTTGACAGAAAATGATGCAAAATCCCGTTTCTTATGTTGTCTAATAACTCCACTTATAATATTTTATACATTTTAAATGCAAATATCACTCGCAAAGCAATCTTAAAGTCATATATTATAAATGTAATCATTTTTATGTAGCCGCAAAGTTGCGAAAGGAAAATTAACCTCTAAATAGTCCGTCATTACTGAAAACAATAGTTCACTTACTTCATGGACGTAAGCGTATTAGGTAAAATAACTCATTAGTTTCTTAACATTGTTTTATCGTAGATAATGTACTTGTTTTTAGTCTTTAAAAATAAAATGTTGCACAAAATAAATGCTTACGCTCCAAAGTTACTTTTATTTTTTACAACAATGTGTGTTATACAATGCAATACATATTTTTAATCTATAATATGTAATAATCTCATAATTATTATAACTAATATAGTTTTATTAATTACGTAATTTCTAATGTGGAGTTACGAGGTTGCGATTACCACTTTATCATTGCGAGATACCCCATTTAAACTGGAAGCTATTGGACAACTACTAAATAGCGCAATATTAAAACTGTTATCTTACAAACTCAATAAACTCGTGTTCTCAGCGACTGAGGACTTTGTTTTATTTAAAATATTTATTTCTCCCCTGATTTTCACTAAAACTTTTAGAGCATTCCACAATGTTTTGCTTGCAAGTAGTTAGTACAAAATGAAAGTGAAAATAAATTTAAAAGTTGGTTTGGACCAGTTGAGTGATGTCGTTAAAGTACTGTAATTGGCATTGGTAGAAATAAAGGGTAGGATTATCTTCTAGTACCTGTTCGGGGACGAATTGAGGGCCGACCAAATCGAGGATAGCTGAATTTTTCAGACCAATAAACAAGTTCGAGAAACTACTTTCGGATTAGTTGTCTATTATTTAGATCCGTTTTATCTTAATAAAAAAATATTTATTAGACCTAAAAATTATGGCATGATTATCGTGTAAATGAATAGTCTCGTTCGCCCGATTGTAAAAGTACAGGTGACTCATTCCCAACCTACGTTGTTTAAATAAACTGATAAGAAATTAATTAAAATACATAGATATGTGCCCTTGAAAACATAATCGATAGATAATTATGAACTTGAATATTTTTGGATTCATGGTAAAATATACCATTATCACAGAAAAAGTCTCAGTAATAACAAATAATATTACTTTTAGACAAAATTCAAAGTTATTCATTCATTTAAAATTCATTTAATACAGTTCTTAACCCTGTTAATAAAATTTTGTAGTTTTCTTATTGGTTCTTCATTATCTTCACCTACGGCCAACACGGCATTATCATCAACAAATCATTCGGTTATGATCTAATTCAGGGATATCAGTAGTTTATAATAGGTACAAAACTGGTCCTATCACAACACCTTCTGGTACACCTGCGTTGATTTCTTTTAATTCCGAGTAGGCTTCTTCTTATTAAACCCTAAAACCATTATCTGAAATGTATGATTCCAAAAATTCTTTGTATTTACTTGACAAATCTTGCTGAAATACTTTATGAAAAGTGCGCCACGTCCAGTAAGACAGTTTTCTTCTTTTGATGCCTATTCGTTTCGAATATTGGCGATCATTCTGGCTATAATTATTTAACTGATGCTTTAAATAGATCAGTTGTTGTTGTGGAAAATCATTTCCTCAGGTTTTTTAACCATGATATTCTTCTTCTCCCAATTCCTCTCTTTCCGAATGCTTTGCCTTGAAGAATTCTTTTAAGTAGTCTGTATTTAGTGCCGTTTCTCATTACGTGTCCGAGATATTCTAACTTTCGACTTTTAATCGTATACATCACTTCTCTTTCTTTCCCCACTCTTCGTAGTACAGTCTCGTTGTTTATCTTGTCCGTCCATGATATCCTTAGGATTCTTCTGTACAGCCACATCTCGAAGGCTCTTAGTTTTTAGTGTAAGACAGTGGAGCGATCTTTCTTTTCTTCAAGTGATATTTCTATTATATCCGTTATTCTATGTACTTGGTCGATAGTCAAATGACTTGCTTGAAACCCAAATTGGTGTGATGGAATAAGAGCCTTAGCGTCTATGAGAGGTTTCAGCCTTTTTAGCTATAGCTTTTCGTATAGCTTCGAAATTACAGGTAGTAATAAAATCGCCCTGTGTGATGATACTGTATTTGTTTGCTTTTGAGGTTTAAGGATCATTATGACCTCTGCTACTTTCCATAACTTGGAAATATATTTTATTCTAAACGATGCTTTATAAGATATGTAAACTTTACTATGTCTTTTCTAGGGAGTTAAGTTAGGATTTCAGCAGTAATTAAATTAAACCCAAGTGCTTTCCTGGGATTGATATTTGCTTTAATTTTGTAGGTGACACTTCTTTTGGAGAGACTAGTTTAATTTCATCTAATTTCAAAATTCGTAGTGAATTCAGTTTCTAGTACTCCAAACGGAGTAAAGTAATAAAACATAATGACGGTATTAGATTTTTGTTTCGATACAGGGTAGCGGCAAGCCGCTTATACGTATTTCGACCACTTTAGGTCTCCTCAGAGCGGTATAGCCACTGCTCTAAATCAAAACAAAACCTATCCCGTCCTCAATAGTTATCTAAATAACTATTTACGGACATAACTACGCCATCTAAAAACAAAAAGAGAAATAAAATGATTTCTACCTGGCGAAACCGAATTCAAATTTTCACCACTGTGCCTTCTAAAACTTGCAAAGCAAACAGCAAAAAGTGTAAAGACTTGCTTACCTAGAAATCATAGACGCTATGAGGGACAGAGGAGCTATGAAGGCCCTAATGGATCTTCATCTTTTAAGCATAGTCATAAGATGAGAGGCGAGAATGTCATATTATGCCAGCCACAAGAAAACCGATCAGAACATAATATCACCATCATAAATAGAATCAGGTCTACCGAATGGATGATAATTTTTGACCATAGAATACCCAGATAGAGGCCGAAAGTATTTTCACAAGTTTGTAATTTACTTACGAGATGGATGGGGTGGAGGTAATACTTAACCCAGACTGCAGAATTTTATCTGGTACATAGACTGGTCTACAACAACAGAAAGGTCAGGTGCAGGGATATTCGGTAGTGGTAGAAATTTGAACGTTTCCACTAGGAGAATATACTTCTGTATTTCAAATATTTGCAATCTTGCAGTGAGCTAGAGAAATCAAAATGATGGCTTTCTGACATAGATGCACAGATAAGCTAGCAGCCAGGGGACTCTTATAAGCCCTACTAGGCTCGCGTGGAAATGTCAAAAGGAACTCTACAAACTGGCGGAACGTAAGTATCACACTGGTATGGGTTGAAAGTTGTAGGGAACACAACAACGAAAAAGCTGATAAATATGTTAGCCGAGAATCAGCTACAAAATACCTTAGTCCAGAGCCGGCCGTGAGAGTGTTAAAAGCCTCATTCAAAAAATGCCTGCATCCAAGGACAACATATCTCTCTCTGGGGAAACATACATACATTTTATAAAACCAAACAGCGAACGATAGTAAATATCTAGATCTTATATTTCTAATTATTTTGGGTATTATTTTAATGCTTTTGTGTCCCTATAGTAGTTTTTATTAAATTGTTATATATCTTTTCTACTAATTAGGCATATACTTACATTTTTGGGATTTGTTTTTCTGCTGTTTATCTGTAAACTTTTTTGGTTATTGGTCAAAACATCCGCAAATGTTCCATTATCAAGCCAAACAAATTGCAAATTCATTTGGAACTGGCACTGATTTTCTGACACCTTTTAAACTTTAAACTAAGTGCTGATTCTGAAAATATAAGCTATATTACATACATACCAACTTTTACAATACCTTTAAACATAGTTATATTTTATAATAAGCAGATTTTATGCAAACCATTATTCGCAAAAGTGACATTGTTGAATATAAACAAGTATATCAAATTCTAGTATAATTCTCCTTATCCATGCGTTAGTGACGAACTTTCCCTGAATTATAGATAAACTTAAGGCTACCTGAAATTAAAAATCCAAGGTTGACTTTCATTTACCCCAACAATCGTTAAAAGGTCATTTATCAATGACACAACTACTATTTTTTTGATATTGATAACTAAATCAAGTACAGGGTGGAAAACTAAAAAAATACACAAAAATATAGATATATCTTAGACCGTGTTTTATTTTTTTATGATATATTTTATATTTTAATTACATTTTAATTTAGTAACATTATTCTACCTTTGTTAGCCAAACATAGATTTGGTATAGTTCACTAGTCGTATTAATATTTTTTCGTCTCATTATATGCGTATGTGAGGACATACGTGTTAATAAAGTTGGTAAAGCTTTTTAAAAGACCAAGAGAATTAATTGCTTTTGATTGGGAAACGATTCGAGAGGTATTCAGTCATAGTAGTTACAGATCAAAAGAATCTAGAATGCTCACAGCACACAAGAGTAAATTCAAAGAAAACTTCGAATTTATAAAGATTTTTGAAACGATTCCTCGGCAATTCGTTAGCCAGCAGTTTCTCCTGACTTAGTCTTAGTCGAAGTCATATAGAAACTATTGAAAATTAAAATAGAACAAGCAGTTACTTGATCAGATAAAAGACACAAAAGACATGCCAAGACACTGCATATTTCTTGATAAAACATATGTTATTTGAGAGTTATATTTAAACATGTAAGGTGATAATCTTCACGAGAAAAGGCCATCAAAATAATAGTAAACTCTGTTGCCTTATAAGCTAGAACCAAATTAATAGTTTTAAGCGATACTGAATTTACATAATGACTGCTTAAAAAATTTACTTCAGTTTAACTTTTTGTGTATTTTATTGAGTTCATGATCATTATAATCATGTATTCGACTGTTGCACAATAAACTATTTTGCACTACTTGACCCTACAATTGTATACATGTTAAACAACACCTCTCAAGTTTGCTGACCAGACAGGGTCACACTAAACAAGAATTGAATCCGGTATCGAATAACAAATTCAGAAGACACGTAACAACATTTTGCACGACAAGAAAGCTATTTTTGTGATAATTCAATATGTGACTCATGCAGGTATTCCTTTATGGGTAGTATGAAAGACACTTGTGTGCGTGTGTGGAGGGAGGTTTGGCTTCGAGCTGTGTTTATTAGCCACAGATCATATTAATAAAATATTTCTAACTTACCATGAAATGTAATAAACCTGACTACCTCAAAAAAAAATTAAGCTATTTATGGTAAATATTTCTTTTTGTTTTCCTAAGAAATTCAATAGATCATACACTGATTTGTTGAATGAGGAAATCAAACAAGATATATTAACTGGACCTGCAATGTTTAGTTTATACAATTTGGATAACTCTTTGGATGAGCCCATCCCATGTTTGGTACATTCGAAAAATATGTGTTTTAAGTCTTTCACTGAAGTGTTGTTACACTCACAAAAAGGACTTTGGAATACTCCTATTTCAAATAGATGGGCTAGGAAGCAATCATGATGAATTTTATATATATATATATATATATATATATATATATATATATATATAATGTCGGTTTACAACGTTCTTCGACGTCTTCCGATTTCCAATCTCCATCTCATTCTATCGTTCCATAGATCGTCCTCCAGTTCTCTTTCTCTGATTTTTTTATCAACTCCTTCTCTCCAACTTCTTCTAGGCCTTCCTGGTCTTCGCCTACCTCTTGGTTGCCATTCAAGAATTTGTCTTGGTATTCTATTCTCCGGCATTCTCCTTAAGTGTCCGTACCATCTAAGTTGTGTCGTTTTGATGTCATCAACAATATTATGTGTAACCCCCATGATTTCTCGGACTCTCTCGTTTGTTATTCTGTCGCGTCTGGAGATTCCCGCCGAGCGGCGCCAGAAGTCCATTTCTGTTGCTCTAAGCATTTTCTCTGTTCTGTCTTTTAGGGGCCACACTTCGCATCCATATGTTGTGATACTTTTTATTATGGTGTTGTATATTCTTCTTTTATTTTCTTTAGAGATGTTTTAATCGCGCAGTACGCTGTTCATTAAGGCTATGCCTTTCCTTCCCTGTGTATTTCGTTCCTTTATGGCTGCATCTAATTTTCCGTCCTGAGTGATCTTTACTCCTAGGTATTTGTAGTCATCACATAGTTTGATCTCTTGATTTTCCTCTACGAGAAGGTTATGTTGATCTCCTCCGATACTCATGTACTCAGTTTGTTCCATATTCACTTCCAAACCCCACTCTGTAAACTCTTCTAATAGTTTTCGCATCATGTAACTAAGGTCTTCAGAGTCCTGTGCAATGATGACCTGGTCATCCGCAAAGCACAGAGTGTACAAAGTTAAGTCTATTAGTGGTATGCCCATATGCGTACATTTTTTCTTCCATTTGTTGAGTGCTGCTTTAAGGTATATTTTGAATAATGTTGGGGATATACAGCATCCTTGTCTTAGTCCTTTAGTCACTTTGAATCCCGGTGTTATCATGATGAATTTTAACTCTAGTAATAGTGGAAGCATGTAATTTGAAAAGAGAAAAGATTAGGTGAGAAATGCTATTAGGCAGAGTTGGATGAATTGAATAATAGTGAGCAATAGTTACACTTTTATTTAAAGCTTTCTATTTGTTCTCGATATCTTTCTTTATTAGTGGCAAGACATCGTTATTACTGGAAAGATGTATTGAATAGACGGGTGGAATACTATAACCAGGCATTTAATATAGAGCAAAAAGGAAGACGAAAGACATGCGATAAGGGGAACCAACGAGAGGGAAGAAGAACCACCAACGATTCTTGAAGTTAAAGATGCAGTTAAAAAACTAGCCAGAAACTCACAGCTGAAGTATATAAAGTAGGTTGCCACGATACCATAATGGCATTACAGCAGTTGATAAAAGAAATTTGGACACAGAAATTCCTCCCCAATGATTCGAATACTTTGCACCATACAAAAAAGAAGATATCTTTGAATGCTCTAACCACAGATGAATTACGTTTCTAAATGTAGCGTATAAACTATTTTCCACAGTACCATGTCACCGTATGGCACCACATGCAGAACGGATAGTAGGAAAATACCAGGCTGGTTTCGGAGGTGGTAAATCGACAATTTATTAGATTGCAACCCTAAAACAAATTTTAGAAAAAAACACTGGAATATGGCATTAATACTCATCACATATTTATAGACTACAAAGTAGTCTACGACCCTGTAAATAGAAGAAAAATGTTCAAAGCAATGAAAGAGCTAGGAATACCAAATCAGTTGGAAAATTTAACAAAACAGGGAGACCCTCTCTCTTGTATATGTCTCTGGAAAAAGTAATACGCATGTCACAAATTACAACCATTGGTTCAATACAATACATTGGTTCAAATGAATGAAGATGATCGGCAAACACCCCCCATCGAAGAAGAAATTAGAGAAGCCATCGCAACACTGAAAAATAATAAAGCTCGCGGTTCGGATAATCTCTCTGCCGAACTTTTCAAAAATGGTGGCAACCCTCTCATGAAACACATGCATAAACAGATAACTGCAATCTGGCAACAGAAAGAAACACCCACAGACTGGAAGTTAGGTGTACTGTGTCCTATAAACAAAAAGGGAGACATGATGGTGTGTGATAATTATAGAGGCATCACTCTACTCAATATGGCATATAAAGTGTTGTCCAACGTATTGTACAAAAGACTCCTCCCCTACGCCGAACAAATAGTGGGAGGATATCAGTACGGTTTCCGTTCTAATAAATCAACAACGGACCAGATATTTACAGTGAGGCAGATCCTTGAAAAAACCCTAGAGTTCGGCGTCGACACTCCGTTAATAGAAATAAACTTCTACTTGCTATAGTAGAATTTCGCATTCCATTTGATCTTGTCCGGTTAACTGAACTTACACTCACAGGTGCAGAGAGCATGGTAAAAATCCAAAACGATCTCTCAAGACCCTTCCATTGCAAAAATGGACTAAGACAGGGTGATGGACTATCGTGTCTCTTATTTAACCTGGCATTAGAAAAAATAATTCGAGAGTCGCAGATTACTACGAATGGTACTATCTTTAACAAATCAGTACAAATTGTCGGATACGCAGATGACATAGACATCATAGGTAGGTCTACAGAATCTCTTACTGAAGCATTTCGGTCGTTAAGAGCATCTGCACACAGAATGGGACTAAATATAAATGTTCAAAAGACCAAATATATGTGTTGCACTAGGTCAAGCAACCCGACACCTACACGAATAATAATTGATGACCTAGAACTGGAAGGTGTTGACACCTTCATATACTTAGGGTCGCTGCTAACCAAAGATAACAACGTCAGTGAAGAAATAAAAAGAAGAATAGTGCTCGCCAATAAGTGTTACTATGGCTTAAGAAGACAGATGGCCTCAAAAATGCCTAGAAAAATTAAACTGACCGTATACAAAACACTAATAAGACCAGTGCTAACATATGGCTCAGAAACTTGGACACTAACACAGAATGACCAAGAATTGCTCAATCGTTTTTGAGCGAAAAATACTAAGACGAATATATGGAGGCATAAAAGAACAAGGTTTGTGCCGCAGGTGTTACAATTTTGAGTTGTATAGAAGATTTGGAGAACCTGACATTGTAAAATTCATTAAGGTAGCACGCCTCAGATGGATAGGTCATGTAATCAGACGAGAGGAAGATGCCATAGTCAGAAAAGTTTTTGACCGAAGAGGGCCGATCGGACAACGAAGAAGAGGAAGACCGAGACTTAGGTACCAAGACAACCTAGAAAATGATTTGAAGTCTATCGGAATTAGAGCATGGAGAAGAGTTGCCAGAGACAGGGGCGAATGGAGGATTGTTCTGAAGAAGGCTTTGGCTCATAAAGAGCTGTAACGCCACTGATGATGATGATGGTTCAATATATAATAAAGCAATGCAAATCTTTGCCTATGCTGATGATATCAATATTGTTGGGAGAGCGGAAAACGCTGTACGAGACGCGTATGTAGCATTAAAAGAATCAGCTATAGAACTCACGCAGGGTTGTAAAGTCAGAATGATGATGGATCGTTATTAATTCCAATTGTTGCTTCTATTTCAGTATCGTAAGCACTTTCGGCTGCAATGTCTACTTCTTCTTTACCATATACCTGCATGTCCTTTAACCCAAACGAATTTAATATTATTTATGGTTCTGCATTGAAGATATTAAAGGTTTAGATTTAGATAATTTTTAAAGTGTTTAATTGGAGATCCAATGGTTGCTTGCAAAATCTATTTAGAGAGATTATATATCTAGATAGATAGAATTGCAGCTGTCTTAATTGGATATGAAAGGCACTTACAAGTTTAATTTTAACAGGAACATTAAACTATGAGCATATATCAGGCTCTATCAAATATTGGTCTAATGAAGTTAATATAGATCGATAGATGACTTAAGTGGCTCCCCGAAGAAAAATATAATATAACTTTTTTGTGAAGATAGTCTTTGTTTTAGTTTTATTAAATAATAAATTATGAAAACAATAAAAAACTATTTTTGGTTAAACAGTTAACTAAAGATCTTATGCTATAAAAAAACAGACGATGATAATAAATTTAGCGATCACAGTTTTGGTGGACAAGGTCATGAAATACATAAAATAAATAAATTATATATAAAATTTAATATCCATTACAATTTGGCAACAATAATAGTCAAGGAAGTATCCTTATTTCTCAACTTATATATAAAATGACGCAAGTGGTCAATTTGAAACAGCATTATGATTTCTTGTGCGTATTAAGGTTGTGCACCTATAGACAGAGACAAGGTCAGGCAACCGCCAATAGAGTAATAATTGGAGAATGAAAATCATTCAATTGATAATAGACTGTTAATAACTTTAGTAATTACTTTTTTTAATTAGCAAATTACTTCAAATTTCTATACCCGAAACGTAGCAAACGCCTGCGTTATATCATTATTTAAAAAAGACGACAACTAGTGCGAAAACTATGCAAATACTTCTTCTTCTTCCTTCTTGTATGTTGGCTTTAAGCCCGTTTCTTTTTCAATATTAGCCTCCTAAATTGTTTAAATTATCACACCATCTTATTCTTGGTCTGCCAATACTTTTTCGTCCATTTGTTGACTTATCTCGTGCTATTCGTACTATCCTTTCCTCTGCCATTCTACTAATGTGTTCGTTCCACTCCTTGTATTGCAATATTGTATTGTAATTCAGGTATGTTATTGTATTGCAAATACTTAAATTGATAAATTTGAATGGCAAAATTAGTCTAAAAACAGTTTTAAGTAGTTGAAGTGTAAGAAAGCGAATAGTGTGTTGTCTGACAGAAATATTACAATGAAACTGAAAGGAAAATTCTATAAAACTGCCATAAGACCAGCTATCTCGTACGGAATGCTTAGATGAAGGAGTGGAGGATCAAAAAAGGATAAAATTAAGGATGAATATATTAAGCAGGATGTCGGTAAAGGGTATTTTATTGGCATGACCTAAGATAAACACTTACAGAGAAATACAATACACAGAAAATACAAAGAAAATAGGTTTTCCAGACTGATTTTATTTCTTTCGGATCACTGGTCATTTGCCCTTCTTGATTTCTGCATAGATTTGTTCGGTGTTTGTATCTTTCTCTTAAATTACGTAGATATACGCTTCAATTATATTTTTGCTTTGGACACTTTCTTCCATTTTCTATATATTACCGTCTTCACATTTTCTTTTCTCTGTTCAGCATATTTTATCGGCCCTCCGTTTTGCAAATTCGTAGCTTGCTCTTCTTTCTCTGTTCTTCTATCCATATATTTCTTGTGTTCTTCATTTCTTTTTGTATCGCCTTTTTACACTCGTCATTGAACCATTCTCTTTTAGTTTGTTTAATTGTTTTGCTTATGATATTTCTTGCAGCGTTTATTAAATTTGTTTTAATTTCTTTCCAATGTTCTTTGGTGCCTAGACTGCCCGTATTTGTCAGTGTTTGTGTTATTTCTGTCTCATAGTTCTGTTTGATATATTGTTGTCTCAATTTTTGTATATCTAGTTGTTCTGTTGTTTGTTCCTGTCGGTCCCTCCTGTTTCTTTGAATTCTGCATCTGTATTTTATCTGTACTAGGAGATGGCCAGATCCGCAGCATGCTCCTCTTCCACTTTCTTTAAATATTGTATGCTTGTTGCGGCCCTTTTTCTCTATCAAGACATGATCAATTTGGTTGGCGGTTGTTCCACCAGCCATAATTCATGTCGCTTCGTCTATGTTGCGGTTTGGGAAAAAGTCGAGCTAATAATTATGCTTTTTCTACTGGAAAAATTGATAAGTAATTCTCCATTTTTATTGGTGTTTTGATGAAGTGAATGTTTACCAATAGTTCCTAAGAAAAGTTCTTCTTTGCCTTTTGACCATTCATATGTCTTCTATTTGACCATTCATATGTCGTATTACGATCATGATCAGCTAATCAATTTTAATATATTTTGAAGAAAGCTTTAATCACATGTAATGTGGAAATTTTTGTAAATGGTAGAATAAAAAATATTGTTATACCTACAGTACACTCACGACAGAATTATAATCGCTAGCAACTTGGATACAAGACTTACAGAACTTGTTGGATAGGAAAAATGAAACTAGCAATTACTACAAACTGAGTATAAACTTAGCATACAAGAAATGAATGCTTGAAATGCATCTGTCAAAATGAGATCATTTAGCATTCAGCATCAAAGATCAGAAGAGCTGAAGTGAGTGCTAACCTTTGTCGTAGGATGGCACCATACGAAGAAAAGGAATATAATGACCGTAAGACACTCAAAACAAAAGCAATAATTGGTATAGGAAACAAGATAACTACAAAGATACAAACAGAAAATTGAATTCACACGTTTGTACCAAGATCGAATAATCAAAACGAAAAAACGATTATTAAACCCTGTTTTTAAAATGCACTATAATATTTTGTGAAATAATTCTTCCAAAAATGTTATTAAACTTTTACAGTTTATCATTTTAAAATAGTATTTATTCAAAACACTCTAGTACGTTGAATATTTCATTGTATACTTCACGTAATCTACTTTAGAATCAAAAACAGTTTCTTCTTAGTAAACAAAAGAAAAAGTTGAAGGTTACACCACCGTAATCCTTCTCTCGCTATTACGGCAAGGTTAAATAAGAACAGAACGATTCCTTCTGAATAAAACATAGGTGATACTCGTTGCATAAAGCCCATTTTCCTGCGATGTGGTATATTCTTCCGGAGTTTTACGCCGCATTGAAACAGACAATGAAAGGAAGGAAACATATAGTTTGTTACGTTAGAGATTTTTTTCAAGCTATATTTTATAAGAAGGTGGCGTGTCTTCAAGAAACACAGTGGTGGTACGAGAAAATCAGCAAGCAAGTACTAATTCATGTATCACAGGTAGTCGTTCTCGAAACATGCGGATTTTAGTCACTCCAATAGCGAAAATTATATTTTTTTACAGTACCATACATCGTTAAAATAAATATTCTGCAGAATATTAAGAATCGCGTTATATTAGCAGATATGAATGCACAAAACTGTATTATTCTTTTAAGATCATCGTTATAAAGCTCTTGAAGTATCTGCATTTTATGGGGATGAAACCTATCTGCTTTTCTTACAGTTTTTCTGGACAGTCCCGTTTGTTTTACTACTGTCGTATGGGTTTTCTGACTTTTCTCTAAAAAATTATCACTGAAAGTAAAACTAAATTCTTGATTCATTAAATTGTTATAATTTGTTGATCTTCTTTTATTTAAAAACCGTTATTTTAAATTTGTCTAGAGATATATGGCTTTCATTTTTACAATAAAGGTCACACTATTCACTTTGACTATTTTTAAAATCGCAACAATTGCAATACCACCAAGAACATATTATTTTTAGAAGTAGTATTCATTTCACAACAACCAAACTTACACAATATCAATAAGAAGGCTGACTTTAATCATCTCAGTTTCCTATTATATATTTATCAACAATATGGTAACACTCCTTTCAAAAGCCTTTCTGAATCTCTAAAAGTTAGTATTTTTTCAGTTAATTTCCCCAATATCTTTATTTTTTGTTGGTGTTCTTTATTTGTGATATATTACTATATATAATTCTGTTGTGAGTTGCTCACATACTTTCTAAAAGCATCCCTGATGTCCACTGCATTTCTGAAACATCGCATTCCCCTTTCTATACAACCCGCAATACTGTTAAATCGATATGATCAATATTTGTCAAATTGTTCTTTTTAACTGCAGGAAAATGCTCGATATGTCATGAATACTACAGATGCTGTAACTAGAATAAAAGGTGTTCATATACAGCAAAGTAATACTTAAAAAAACAATAGAAAAACACTGATTTCATAAAGAAAAAGAATGTTAAGATTTGTAAAAAAAAATCTCTAGATCCTCACATAAACCACATGTGAATTGTTGAGAAGTTAAACGCAAAAAGCTTGTCTTTATACTAAAATGAGACATTCAATCAAGAAACAGGTGATCTGAGCAGGCATTCGTAGTGGTCTCTCTAGAAATGGGCTTATAACAGCCTAGAACAATTCTAGAGCATCTAATAGCAGGTCTGGTGGTCTTTTTCTTTACGTGCCATCTCCGCGACGGAGGTTGGCAATCATCATGGCTATTCTGATCTTAGATGCTGCCGCTCTGAATAGTTCGATTGATGTGCATCCGTACCATTGCCTCAAGTTACGCAACCGTGAGATTCTTGTCCTTCCTACACTTCTCTTGCCCTGGATTTTCCCTTGTATAATTAATTGAAGTATGTTGTATCTTTCATTAAGCATAACATGCCCCAGGTATTGCAGCTTTCGTGTCTTGATGGTTTCCAATATTTCCATTCTTTTGTTGACTCTTCTCGTGACTTCGTTGTTTGTTACATGCTCGGTCCATGATATCTTCAGGATTGTACATCCATGTACTGGTTTTCTATTATTTTAAGGATATCAATAGGCAGTTGATCTGAGGCTTTTTCCGTTTCTGGTGTTCTTTAATACATACAATACTTCTTCCTTTGTAATTTCTATACTTGTTCCTCTGTCCTCTAAAGATGTCTTGTAGGTTTCTTCTTTCGTCGTCGAAGAGCTCTTCCATATATTCTTTCCATGGTTTTAGCTTTTCGTCAGTCGTTCTCATAGTATTTCCATATTTATCTAAAAAAGTTGTATTGTGGTTTCTTTTTTGCAGCTCTGCCATTTCTTTAATCTTTTTATATAGGTTGAATAGATCGTATTTGTTCTGACGATCTTCTATCTCTTTACATTTTTCCTCATAGTAAGTTTGTTTTGCCTCTCTTATCATTTTTCTGATTTAATTATTAATGATTTTGTAATTGTGATTGTCTTTGTTCTTGGCTTATCTTCTTTGGTCCATCCTGTCGAGTATCTCGTCGGTCATCCAGTTGTCTCTCTTTCTTATCGGTTCTTTTAATAACTCTTTGCATGGAACGAGGAGGCAGTTTTTTAATGTTTCCCATTGTTGATTTATCTCGTAGGTTTAAGTATCTAATTTATCAAAGTTTTCGTATATTTTCCGTTGGAGTTTGTTTTTTTATATTAGCTTTTTTCAGTTTTCTAGGTGGTGGTCTAGAATAACTTAAACCATATCTTGAATAGAAACGATCTACACATGTAAAAAAGATTCTGTACAGTTTTGTCACAGTAGAGTGGAAAGGTGTATCCACAGTTTAAAATATATTTACAACAGCTTAGAATACGTCTTAACTTTTCTAGATCTTTTTAAAACTGTTCTAGTCCTTTTTCTAAAGAGAAGACTCTTAGCATATTTGTAACGTCACAGTGGTATGGTGGTTCTCAGATTTGTAACATCGCATTGGATAGTGGGGGTTACGCCAAACAACCTAATACTTTTACATCTGACAGTACATTTGCAAAGCAAAACCTGTAACATTTCCGCCAATTACTGATGATCTTCCACACATATTTGCGCTATCTTAAGCTATCGTGAACCCCGAGAAACTCCATCTTATCCATAAATAAAGGTCGAGGACCAACAGGAAAAGTTGAACTTAAAGTCAATGAAGAGAAAACAAAATACAACTGATAACAGAATGGGCCAAAGGGACAGAATTGGACAAAATATCAAAGTCAACACTTAGAATTTTGGAAATTTTGTCATCATCATATAACGGGGGTCCTACGGCGATTGCCGCTTCCCGCATTTCAGCCTCCATCTTTTCCTATCTCTCCAATCTCCCTCTTCTAAGCCTCTAGATTGCATTGTTTTTGTAATTTCTCTTCTCCAGGAATTTGGTGGTCTTCCCCTTTTCCTTCTTTCTGGCGGAACATACATTAAGGCTTTCTTTGGCCACCGCTCCTCCTCCATTCTCATCACGTGACCATACCATTGTAATTGCCTTCCTTGTATTCTATCTGAAAGAGTATCTCTAATTCCTGTACGGTTTCGTATTTCCTCATTCCTGATTCTTTCCATTCTCGATACTCGACATGACCTTCTAAGATAATCCATTTCCACAACGTCTACTTTATCTCGTTCATTCTTTGTCATCGTCCAACATTCGGCACCATATGTGGTAATTGGTTCTACAATTGCTCTGTATACGCGAAGTTTGGTATGCATCTTTATTTTATTAGACCACAGTAATGAATTCAGTATTCGGATGCATTTTTTCCCTTGGATTATTCGGTTTTGTACATCTATCTTAACTCTGCCATCTGCTGATATGATGCTTCCTAGATATTTATACTGGTTGCAGCCTTTTATGACTGCGTTTTCAAGCCTCAGATCTGTGGTATTTCCTCCAATTTTTAAATATTCTGTTTTGCTTATGTTTACAGTAAGCCCCCATTTGGCATATTCCTCAAATAATTTTCGATTCATATAATTTATATCTTCCTCATCGGTTGCAACCACCACCTGATCATCTGCAAACAACAATGTATACAGAGTTTCTTGTCCCACTTCGATGCCCATAAATCTACATTTATTTCTCCAATTCCTCAATGCTTCTTGGACGTATATTTTAAAGAGTGTCGGTGACAAACAGCATCCTTGCTTTAGGCCTTTAGTGACTTTAAATTCATTTGAGGTTCTGGTTCCAATTTTTACACAACTAACTGCATTTTCGTACAATTTATATATCGCTCGGATATACGTCGAATCCAATCCGGACCTTTTGAGGACCTCAAACATTTTCTTTAACGGGACACTATCATATGCTTTCTCAAGGTCTATCTAAATTTTGTACTTTTCAAATAATGTGGAGCAATAATTACATCTGTTAATGATACCACTGAAGAAATAACAAACAGAATCCAGGCTGAAAACTCATGATCGTATACACTGGATAACTGGAAAATAGAAAAGTCTA
Organism: Diabrotica undecimpunctata; assembly: GCF_040954645.1. Lineage (NCBI taxonomy): Eukaryota > Metazoa > Arthropoda > Insecta > Coleoptera > Chrysomelidae > Diabrotica > Diabrotica undecimpunctata. The sequence goes on from NC_092805.1 coordinate 174,264,606, forward strand.
ACAAGGGTATTAAAGGTCAAAATCTATATATTGTAGTAACATATGGATGCACAACATGGACACTGACCAAAGCAAATGAAGAATAACTGATTTGAAAAAAAAATATGCTTAAAACAATTTTCAACGATCACCACGATATAATTACATATCAGTATAAGATAAAAATAATATACAGTAATATAAAATACATATTAATCGAAGATCGAGACAATTGGAAAAATATGTATAGCCAGCCATGCCACACCGAAGATTGTAGAACTACATATATGGTGATGCTCATCTTAACAGGATCTCTTAGTTGGTCCGAATTGGTATGGGAATTTTAGGTACGTATTGGGAGGGTTTTTTATTACGTGGTGTTGAGAGCCATATCCTGTTTAAATAAATATGCTGTTATTTACTAACAAAGTTAATCGTTTGGAATTTGGATCTCTTTTCTGCAACTGTGGACGCATACGGGCACGCACATCTGCTATAATATTATGTCAAAATTTTGTATAAAATGATCATTTTACCTTCTTCAGATTTCGACGAGACTCCACTGTTAATAACCATCCTCCTCTGCTTCTTCATGCAGAGAGTGAATTACAGATATATGTATTTTTCTTTGAGATTGTTATTACGTATTATTCACCTACTTATTATAATATTTCAGGTCTGCTAATTTTTCAGGAATGTGCAGTCGCCATTACAAATAAGTTAGATAATAGAAAGAAGTGAATATCTGTTTAGCTGGTATTCTAGCCAGCTAGTTCCATTAATGTTTGTTGTATCCTTTTTGTTGTATTTTAAATTCAATTTCTTTTTCGAAAATAGATGCCTGGATGTGGTACCTGTCAGATAGTCTACGTTAGCTCTATTAAAAATATTTGTATACACGAGGTAAAAGAGCTTAATGATATTAACATTCTAGTTCCAATCCCGCTTCGATATCAATATATTTCAAATGCAATTTTACCGAAGGAGAGTCGGTATTGTATCTATAGCATGTGCAGTTATTAAACTAGATTTATTTTATATTGGAACCGTTTTGTGTTCATGCTTCAGCACTGTCCAACAACAATGATCAAAAATCAACAATCACTTTAAACACAAATAAAATATTTACTTAAATAAAAGGCAGATAACGAGCACAGTTTTTATTAAATCTTGCCCAAGTACTTTCACTCTCAGAACATCTTCAGAGGCATTTTTGACGAAAAGCATTTAGATAGAGCTGAGACTTGGAGTGAAGAAGAAAAAAAATGTTATCGTGATACTAATAAGGATCAATTGGTTGCAAAATAACTCAAGTAACAAGTCCAGGGGTTAAACATGCTGTATTTGTCTAAAGCTTAGTTTTATTTTATAAATACCGAGTATGCCAATTATAATTTTCCATAAAGTTTGTAGAACAAATTTATAGCATTTTACAAACTAAATGATAATTTTTTATTGTAAAATGATTAAAAGTAAAACTAATGTGTAACGATAAGACTACCAAAGAGAATTGAAATACTATTGTAAAAATAATATCTCAATCAACCATGGGAGCTTATCGTCTATACCTTGCCTAGCTCAGTATCTCAAGGGTGAGTTCGTCTTGTCTTAAACTAGGGATTGAACCTGAGTTCTCAGTTGATAGCAAATAAGACAAATTTTAACCAATCATATTTATTTAAATCAATAAAAAAAACAATAATTAACCCTGCCAAAGCTTAACAGTTATAAGTGTTACTTATTGCTTCGATGGGCGGCTTGTGTGTTCTAGCTGTTGGATCCTCCAATTAGAAGTTGTGGCTTCTGGAGAGCTGCAGTCACACGTGGCTGTATGTCCTGACTAAGTTTTGGTGTCCAATAAACCAATAAATTCAATAAATCCAATGAAATGTCCAGTAAACCAATAAGTTTTATATCTCCAATAAGAACTGAAAAAAGAATTGAAACAAATGAAAAATGGAAAAACACCCGGGCCTGGAGACATTCCCATCGAGTTGGTGAAACATGGACCGGATGCTCTTTTGGAAAGCATAGTGAATATTTTTAATAAGTGCTTAATTGAAGGCCAAACGATTCCAGACGATTGGAATTTGGCCCACATTAGCCCCATTTATAAAAAGGGAGACAGAAAAGAATGCGGACATTATAGAGGCATTAGCGTAACTAGCTCGCTGGGAAGGTTATATGGTCGTATATTGAAAAGAAGAATAGAAGAGGAGTATAAAGAAATTGAAGAACAAAGCGGCTTCAGAGCAGGAAGATCGTGCGTGGACAACACATTTACCCTTCAACAAGTAATTGAAAAACGAACAGCTCGAAATCTCCCTACGCATCTGGTATTTATAGATCTGGAGAAGGCTTATGATACAGTTCCTTTAAAACTCTTATTTAGTGTCTTGACGCAAACGGACCTTAGTAAAACATATCTAAAAGCAATACTGAACATCTATAAATGTCCTCAAAGCACTGTAAAAACAGGAAATACTTTCTCAAGGGTATTTACAGTAACGAAAGGCTTGAGACAAGGATGTTGTCTTTCCCCCACCCTATTCAAAATATATATCCAAGAAGCACTGCACCAGTGCAGACAAAAATGTGCGGGAATGGGGTTGAAGCTTAACAACCATTATCTGACAACGCTGTTCTTTGCAGATGATCAAGTACTAATTGCAAGCTGTGAAGAAGATGCAGATTATATGCTTAGAAAGCTCAAAGATGAATACGAAAAATGGGGGATGAGTATGAATATGTCTAAAACAGAATATATGCGAATAGGCAGTGAAGACGAAGACCCGGATTTGGAAATTAGACAAATGAAAAGGTGCTACGAATACAAATATTTGGGAAGTATTATCTGCAGTAAAGGAACAACGGAACGAGATATAGACTATAGAGTGAAACAAGGCAGGAAGAGTGTTCAAATTCTGAATTCGATACTTTGGTCCAACAAAGCTACTATGAGAACTAAAATGACTATCTACAAAGTATTTGTAGAGCCCATTCTTACATATGGAGCAGAATGTTGGCAAATGACAGTAAAAGGAAAGAAAAAAGTTGACACGGTTGAAATGGACTACCTAAGAAGAGCTTGCCGTATATCAAGAGTAGAACGTATACCTAATTCTGAAATTAGAAGAAAAACAGATAGAGTACATACAACTTCTGAAAGAATAGAAACTAGACAGTTAATATGGTATGGACACGTACAGAGGATGGACGACAACAGATGGCCAAAAAGAGCTATGGAATACAATCCAAGTAATAGAATGAAACGAGGAAGACCAGCCAAGTCTTGGATACAAGGTGTTATGGAAACCATGAAAGATAGAGCCATTGATGAAGACACCTGGAGAGATAGAAAAAGATGGCGATCGAAATGCGGGAAGCGGCAGAAGCTGTAGGATCCCCGCTTATATATATATATATATATATATATATATATATATATATATATATATATAAAACTAAAGTTAAAAATTCATTCCGTATCAAATGAAAATACAAAGATCCTTCTTTTAATAAAAAATCAACTTTTATTGAACTACATAAGGTTGCATAAAACACTTCACTTTTTCATTTCATTCACATTTTTCATTGTTTCTTGTTCTGATTTTTGATCTTCTTCTCCATCGTTGGCTTTTCGTTCAATTGTATTTCTAGAATTTTGGCCAAAAGCTGCCTCGGTGGTTCGACTCTTTTGAAATCCGCGTATATATTCTTTCTATCCAAACATTCCTTGTTGAACTTAAACCTGCTTGGTATGTCGTCAGGCTTTATCGGGCCACTTATAGATTTGTAGAGGTGCTTCGGAGTTGGTAACTGACGAGGAGGTTTTGGAGTCATCATATATCTGAAAAAAAAAAGATTTTTAAATTTTATCTTTACATTTAAAATTGATAAAGGATTAGTTTAAAGCTGTCCAAAAGAATGTGAAATATAAGATAAAAACATAAGATGGTTTAGAAGGAAAGAGATGGAGATATCTATCTCTTTCGCCATAATCAATCAAGATCAAATCAATTATTCTGAAGCTATTTTCTTGTGGCATTTTAATGTAATTTACTGTTTTTGTTGGAAATAAGCTACAATTGATATTTAAAATTAAGTTTATTTGACGTTTCGATTTCGACTTCAGAAATTTATAGTTTTCATACGAATATGTTTTTTTAATTTTTTTTTTTGTATTCCAGATTGACTGTTTTTTCTTTTCTCTGCATTTTTTCTTACTTCCTTGCAGAACCAAGGAGTTTTGTTGTGGAGTTTCTTATTCCTGTTTGCCTTTTTCTTTTTACCAACAAATTCTTTTGTACGTTGAATGGCCGACAGTATTATTAGATAATGCAGCATAAATAATACAAAGTAGGAAGCTGACATGAACAAAACTTTGTTCAAGAGTAGTAGCAGAATTTGAGACTCGTATCAGGCAAACAACTGATGTTTCTACTCGACAGAGAACCCTTGCTTCGTACAAATTACTATATGTTACTACAAATTTCCTTTAGCAGTTCTTGACATTGATTAAAACAGTAATTCCTGCCTACAGAACCCACTTTTCTCTCGTTATTGAATCCCAGAACATCATACACGCCTCCATCTTCTATTAGAATTTTATATTTGTATACAATATTTAAATTTATCCAAAATTATTTGTTTAATATCTTCATAAGTTCAATATCATCGCATATTTGGAGTTCACGTAGGTTTTTGTTTATTATGAATTATTTACATATATTTAAAGCATCACTAAATATTTATAGCTTTATTTATAAATAGTACTAACAAAAAAAATCATAGAAATTTATTTATCAATATAAATTGAATACAAGTGCATAAAAGGAAAATGAGATGAACTATCCGGGGTTTCGAGTATATTCTTCCTCAAAAAATTACTTAGAATACCCCGTAATTATATCTTATAGCGTCCAAATTCTTCTAAATTATATGACAAAACGAATAACAAACTAAACGAAAATAAAATCAGAAACCTTTCTTCTCTATTCAAAAAAGTAAAATCAATCTCTTTCTTAAGGTGCCCTCTCCATTACTGAAGGTTGGCTATAACTACAACAAATTGCTCTCTATCTTGAGCTGTTCTTAGTATCAAATGTGTGTCCATGCTCGTTCAGTGTCTTACATTTTTCAGCCAGGAGCCTTTTCTTCTTCCTTTCACTTCCCCTTTCATTATCAGTGACAACAATAGTGGAGAAAGTACACAGCCCTGGCGAACTTCTCTTTTTATTGACATTTCTGCTGTCATACGATTGTCTATTTTAATCGACGCCATTCGATCCCAATATAGTTTTTTAATAAAATCCACCGTGTTATGGTCTATCCCATGTTGTGTTAGGGTTTCTATGAGTTCTGTGTGTTTTACTCGATCAAACGCTTTTTCCTAGTCGATAAAACAGAGAAACATGTCTTTTAGTTGATCTCGGCATTTTTGTAGTAATATCTGGAGGCCAAATAATGCCTCCCTCGTATCAAACCCCATATGAAATCCAAATTGATTTCATCTGCTGTTCATCCATTCTTCTTTGGCTTTCCTGATTTTTGTTTCGGATGGTTCTCTGGGTTTCTTTATATTTTACTTCATTGCGGTTTTTGTAAGATCTTCTCACGTCCATCAGTTCTAGGATTTCTTCTGTCATCCATGTATTCTTTGTTCCTGAGGTTGCCCATTCTTTTCTACCAAAACATGATTTTGTGTATTATTGAACTGTAGGATTTGGGACCTCGAAGGTCCAGCTTCATCCAAACAAAACAGTTAATATGGTACGGCCATGTACAGAGAATGCCAGATGACAGGATTCCAAAACAGATTTTGACGTGGACACCACAAGGGAGAAGGAAAAGAGGAAGGCCGAGAAAAAGCTGGAGGGAGGGAATTGAAAAAGAACTAGAGGAAAGAGAAATCCCTCCAGGCCTATGGCTGAATAGAGAAGAATGGCGGTTAGGAGTCGGAAGGCGTCGGAGAACGCTGTAAACCGATAGTAGTAGTAGTAGTAGGTCCAGCTTCATTTGTTGTTCTGAGATTTTCGATCAACTTCTGGTGGTAACTGCAATCCAGCTACATATATGATTTTAGAGACCTTGCATTTGAGTGACCCGTTAATTTAATTAACTCCTGTTCAGAAACATCTTGCTTGAACAAGGCTGACACAGCTGAAGATTATAAGAATGGTTTGTTATTTTATGTTTTTTTGTGTCTATTCAAATTATTTCAGCTCACATTTTTGTCCACTTAGATACGGTGTTGATTCCAAGTGGACAGTTTTTGAACCAAGATCCATCCTTTCAGTTGGGGTGAACGGTAAGAAAAAGTCTGTCTGGCAAAATCTTTGGTCCCCCTTTGTCCATTAATTTCAAAAATAATCTAACTGGGCATAAATTTTCGTTTGATGAATTTCTTACCAACCATTTGCTGCTTGCGAAACTTTTTAAACCGCCTTGATTTGTTTTGGAAAAATGCTGTTGTATTCAATTCGGCCCGCAAATTCTCCCATAACATCAAATTCCTTCTAGAAAAAGTGAATCTTGCAGTTTACGGCCTCATTGCCTCTCTAAGAAAGTTCAAATGAGCAAGGGTAAAAAAACTTTTTTTGTGCTCCATCCGGGGTTTCCTCGTCGTAGCTTTGGATGATTTTTAATAGTTCTTCGGTGGATAATGCTTTTGAACTGAGTTTTCTTTTTTCTTGAACACTTTGAAGCTGCCTCTGCTTGGTATCTCTAGCTAATCTTGCACATTTGAAATATATATCCGAGAAAGGTTCGATTTTTATGCCGTACTCCGTAAATTTTTTTTTTACCATTTTTGCTGTAGTATTCAACATTGACTGATTCTTTATAGTCTTCGCCATTGCCTTTTTTCACATTGTAGGCATAATCCTCGAGAATTTTTGCTAGTTCTGTTATGGTAGTACATCTTTCAAGCGTAAAATTTCTCACCCGTAGAAACTCCGAAAATTTGGTCCAAATAGAGCTTCTGGACCTCTGCGTGTTCAATGGGACATTTTCCGAAATCAATTTTTTGATTTCTTCACCTGACTGGCATCAAAATCTTGATTTTTCGTCTGGATTCATTATATCTGTCCAAAATTGATTACGCCTCAATGACGTTTGTCAAACTGACAATTTTTCGCTGAGAAATCAGGGACAGGAAGGAGTTTTGTCAGTAGGAAACGTGGCGTTTCTATAACGCTATCAGTTAAAAATAGTCTAGTGAAATAGTCTCTTTAACAAAGTTTTGACCACAAATCAAGTGGTCTGTGGTTTTGACAGTCTCTCATATTTGTACACTCCGCATTTATCATCTTTTTATCTCTATAAGCGTGGTGTTTTTCTATTATTTTATTCAGATACCAACATTTTTTTATCACTTTTTCTGAACTTTATTTAGGATCATTTTAAAGTTGCTCACCAAGTTATAATCAGAGTTAATATCTGCACTTGGTATAGTCTTTGCAACGGTACAACTGTTTTAAATCTACTATCTGTTGGCGATTTCTATGGGTATAGGCGTTGTGGTAGAAGTTTAAAAAAATTGGTATAAAAACCTGATACTTTTTGCCATAGTGTAAATTTTTTACCTTTATTTCAACGAGTAACAATAAGAACAATTACTAATAATAAGAATGAGAAAGTTCGTATCATATAATTAAATTAACATAAACTTCCAGATCACTTCAAACATTATGCACTTAAAGTAGCAAAAAATGCACAAAAGATAAAAAACGTCTCGTTTTACATCATTTTACTTGCAATTACATCACACACAAGCGATTGCTTATCTAGTTTAATCGACGTTTTTGTATTTCTCGTTAAAACTAATATTCTCAACGAAAGCTGTAATAAAGTATTACAGAATTGCTCGTGTTCTGATTAATCACAACTTACAACATGCACCGCTCTACCGGGTGTAGCGGAAGTGCAGCAAAGCCAGCTGTTGCATGGAGTAATCACTAAAGGACGCAGTTTTTTTGACATAACGGTTACGTTTATGTTGGTATTATGACACCCTTTGCATTCTTGTCTTATAACAGTGAAAATCAAATCAATTGCATAATCTTAGTTTTGTTTTTATCTTCTTTACATGTTCATAATTTTTGCGGTATGGGGAAGATACAAAATAAATTATAATGCATTACTCAATATGCCCCATGTTAAGATTTGAGCTCCGTACAGTTTACAGTGTACAAGTTACAGTAACAGTTACTTCTTCTTCTTCTTACGATGCCTATCCGTTCCGGATGTTGGCAATCAACATGGCTATCCTAACTTTGCTTGCTGCTATTCTGAATAGTCCGGTTGTCGATGTATTAAACCACTTTCTCAGGTTTTGAAGCCAAGATATTCTCCTTCTCCCTGGTCCTCTCTTTCCAAATACCTTGCCCTGAAGAATGAGTTGCAACAAGCCGTATCTCTGTTCATTCCTCATAACATGGCCAAGATATTCTAGTTTGCGCTCTTTGATGGTGTTAATAATCTCGCATTCCTTGCCTATTCTACGTAGGACCTCAACATTAGTCACACGATCTACCCATGAAATTCTTAAAATACGTCTGTAACACCACATCTCGAATGCCTCGAGTTTTCTTAAAGAAGCTTCGGTAAGTGTCCAGGCCTCTACTCCGTATAATAACGTAGAAAATACATAGCATCTAATGAGAGAGATTTTGGTAGCAAGTGGTAAATCGTGACTTTTGAAAAGAGACTTCATCATTATGAACGCCGATGTCGCTTTTCCTATGCGTTGTTTTATTTCACTGGAGTGATCCCATTGGCTGTTAATGTTGGTACCAAGGTATGTGTAGCTGTTCACTCTGTGGATAGTAACAGTTACAGAAAAATGAAAACATAAATTGGATAATAAATAATTCCTTCTTTTAATAGGAAAACTACTGTTTAAACATTAGATTATAGTTTGTAAATGGCCCTTTGTATCTGATTATGTATTATATTATTAAGTGATGTCCTAAAGTAACGGATAAATTCATTTTATACGTTATTATAAACACAAATGGAAAATCCTGAAACAGGTCAATTTTTATATCTGAAAATACACTTTCCCACTGACATTATACAAATGTATCTTGAACTTCCTAGGGGTAGTAGTTACCCCTGAGAAAATTTTAAATTAAAAGGGGTAGCGTATGATACAACGTTTAATAGGGTTTTCAATGTTCTATTCAGTAATGTATATATTTTTCTTTTTTGTACAGGGAGCGTCAAGGAAAAAATTATTTTATTTCATTCCACCAAAAAGCCATCGTGTCGATTATCTTTCACGATTGACTGGTCTATTAGTTGTTTTGTTGTCAAAAAAATAACTTTTATTCTTTAAGTCTTCTTGTATATAACAATTTTTACATTCATGTAATAGCATATTTAAAAATATATACAAAAAGGAAACCAACTGGCATTTAGAAAAGGGTTTGGCACTAGAAAGGCCTTATTTGCTATACAAACATTCATATAACGTGTGATATATTCATATGCCTAGTTGACTTTAAGAAAGCCTTCGATAAAATACAACACAGAAGGCTGGCAAACATATCACCGAACGTAGAAATAGATGATCAGGATGTGAGAATTTATGCCGATATCAGAAAGCTATAATACGAGTAGACCAACAAAAATCTAAACAGATATCAATAAGAAGAGGAGTACGACAAGAATGTGTACTATCCCCTCTACTTTTTAATATGTGCTCAGAAGATTAAAAAAAGCACTAGAAGACGTCAATGAAGGCATATCAATTAACGGAACACTAGTGAATAATCTAAGATATTCAGACGACACAATACTCCGTGCGAACAGCCGAGAAGGGCTGTCAATTTTGGTAGATGGCACTACGTAGTATTGCGAGAACAAGAATGAAGAATGAAGAACAAGATTGAAGATGAAACAATTTAAGGTAAAGAAAAAGCTTTAGAGAAAGTACCCAGATACAATTGCTTGGGATGTGAGCTAAACGAACAATGGGACTACAGCCTCGAAATAAAACGATGCATTAAGATAGCCAGAAGCGCTTTCAATAAGATGAAAGCAGTATTATGCAATGGGAAACTGGGAGTAAAAATTTGAACTAGGGTCTTAAGATGCTACGTATTCTCTACCCTTTTATATAGAGTTAAAGCCTGTGTGATGACGGACGCAACTAAAAAAAATACTTGCTGGCTTTGAGATGTGATGTTATCGAAGAATGTGGAAAATATCATGGACACAACATGTAACAAACACGGAAACAAAAAAGATGAAAAAAGAAAAAGAAATACTCAACAATACAAAGAAAAAAAATGAGCTAGTTTCGTCACATACTAAGAAATAAAAAATATGAATTGATGCGATTGGTTGTACAAGGGAAAGTGGAAGGAAAAGGATGACCAAGCAGACGACGCACGTCCTAGTTAAAACATTTAAAATAGTAGAGTGGTGAAACAACGATAGAAATCTTCAGAACTGCTGCAGACAGAATACAATTGGCCCAAGATCTACTATATCCTTGAAGGATAAGGCACACAAAGAAGAAGACAAAAAGTATAGAAATAGTTTCTTAAATTAAAATAATGGATATGACCAATAGACAAACCTGAAATAGAACAAAAAGGAATATATTTTCTTAGCACTTAGTAGTTTGCTCTGTAATGTTGTATTAAAAAAAGAAAACAGTCATGGTGTAAATATACAATCTTACTTTTTATATAGCGGATGCAGCTTTTTGTCCGCCAAATCCACCAGTCTTTGGCCGACGCTCTGAAACTCAGGCATGGGGTCTTCGACGTTCTTCAGGTCTGGATGTCTTTCTATTCGATCAACCAAATTGTTCTCCCACATCTCAAAATCGGACATTTTCTTTCTAGAAACTTTTTCTTTTTGGAGAAGGTAAGCCTGCCCACACGATTTGTAGATGGTTCCATCTAAGTGTCTGAAATCAGGATCGGGACCTGTTTGAACTTTTACTGTAAATAACAAAATGATTTTTAGACTTTAGACTTTAGATTTTTAGAATCAAAAATAGAAGAGATTGTCAAAACTTGTTAATGGAGTTAAAGTTCATCCAAAACGGGTATAACAATACAGACGATAAATATCTACCAGTTGATTGGATTAAATTGATAAGAACATAACATAGCTTAATAGCTTAGTTTCGAGCAAGTAAAAAATCAATAAAATAATTTTAGTTGAAAGTAAATATTGAAGATTTCACGTTTAAAAACACTTTTCTAAAAATTATTTTAAAACAAAAACCACATCACCGAAACATTCAGGATCTTAAGCATGTGAAAGTTTATCAATCAAGCTCTTTTTCAAGATTATACGATTAGCTATCGTGTAGTAATAGGTAGTTTCAATTAATTAAACGGCTAATAAACAAAATTAGAAAATTAATTTAAAAACAAAACATTTAATTTTATTCATGATACTTATCTTTATTGTACTTTGATTACGAATTTTACTCGTTTGATATATTTTTAATTAAAGAATTCATAAAGTTTAATTTCGTTTGATGTGTAATATTAAACGATATAATTTATGATGTCACCGATGCATTATTAGAAAATATCGTGGGACCATGGACCGGCTTTATTTGTGGAAAATATTATAGAGTTATTTGTTGCTTTTTGTCATTGTGTTCAAATTTAATATTGTAATGTTTATTTTAATTTATTTAGTCTTCTAAAACTTGTTTTAATTTATTTGCAAGAGTCTTCTAACACTAACACTAAAAACACAATTCATTTATAGCATTTATTGACCTAACAGTGCAAATTTATTTTATCGACTGACTCTAAAATCTAAATTGTTCTTTGTATATATTTTTGCCTATCTTTGCCAACCGCTTCCAGATTCCAGTTGAAGTCTATAGAAGGCGCTAGAATTGTCGACAAGCAGCGTAGCAAAGACTTAGGCGTAAAAATATCATCATCCATTTTATTAATCAATGATAATAATCGAGATGATAACAATTTTGTTGCGATATTATTGTCTTGTACCATCTAGGTATTACTCTTCTTCTTCTTCCCGTGTTAAATTCTCATTAGACGTTGGCGACAATTTTGGCCCACATTAGTTTGTTTACAGCATTTATAAGCAGCTTTAAGAATGTTATATCCATCCATTGTTTCAAATTTTCACAATGGAACTGCTCAGAGTCTGATTAGGTTTGTTAAGACGCCCTTTTGTTAGGTATTTTTCAATATTCAAAAAATGTCGTCTCAGGTTTTTCTGTTAACTACACATGCACTGTAATTTTGAACAGAATTATGTCATCTTACTTTATTTCTTCTTCTCAAGTCAAAGTATTAGTCACTTATTATCTATTTCAGCATCAAACTTCACTCCATATTACGATGTGTAATATATTTTGTTCTTTCGACTTGCAATTTAATATTGCTTCTATTTTCTTCTCTATTATATTTTTGTTTCTCTGTTTATCACGTCTTCTTCTGGCATTTTTTCTTCGAAGAAATCTAATTTAGTTAGCTTGGATTTATGGGTTATATCTTTACTTTTTTACTTGTCTTGCCTTTTATTGTTCTGTGAATCTCTGAGCACATATACTGAAGCCTGTCAATTTTTTTATCAATTTTTATTTATTTAGCGTATGGCATTTTGACACATCTACAATATTACAATAAACATTACAATAAATGTTAATATAAAAATACTTAAATGATGCCCAGTTTATAGGCAAACGTCGAGGTTGATTATATAGTTGGTCGACTCGATCGTCGCAAACGGGAAGTCTTGTGAACTGCCCTCGTAGGCTCGCTGGTGGCACTCTTCTGTTCTGTACTTGATAGATTAGACCTCTCCGCAGCTGCATGACGGTAATGGTAGCTTGCCCCATTTGTGCAACATATCCGCACATCGACCATGTTAAGTTCTGATGCGGTTAAGTGTGCACCAGGCCATACGTGGTAGGTCAAATCCAGGAGGTGTCTGTAATGCAAAGTATGGCTGTATTTAGTCGACCATTCATGGATCCATTTGGTGATCATGTTGAACCCTGTGGCTGCGGCTGATTATACAGTTTGTATTGGAGATTTTGTAGAGCGCAGTCGACTTTTGATTGCATCTTCTATATAGTTATGAATCGGCAGCACCGTGTTGCTAAGGAGCTAATTATATTCTTTGGTAAGAAGAGTGAGTCGTCGAAGATGTGGTGGTGGAATGTTGCTCAGCACTGGTAGCCAATGTGTTGGTGTAGATTTGATTACTCCAGCGATCATTCTCATGGTGTTATTTAGGTGAACACCTATCTTTTTAACGTGAGCACTGTTGATCTATATTGGCGCGCAGTATTCAGCTTTGGAATAAACAAGAGCTAAGCTTAAAGACCTGAGTGTGGACGCTGATGCCCTCCATGTTGTGCCGCAGAGCTTCTGAATGATGTTATTTCTGGTTTTTATCTTCTCGGTAACTGTACTTAAATGTTCTCTAAAGCTTAACGTTCTGTCCAAGGCCACGCCTAGATATTTTGGATGTTTATTGTGGTTGAGTCGTATGTTATCAAAGTGAACGTTAAGGGTTCTTGACGCCAGATTGTTGTTTAGGTGGAAGCAGGTTACTTCGGTCTTGGAGGCATTGACCGAAGTCTTCATTTTTGAAAGTAATTTCTCATAACCTCTAGATCTTCCGTAAGAATCTCTTCAGCTTTTTCTAATGACTTTGTTTGGGTTAATAAAGCCCAGTCATCAGCATAGCCAAACTTTGTTGATGTTGTTGTCGGCATGTCTGCGATATAAAAGCTAAAAAGCAGTGGTGCGAGTAGCGAGCCTTGTAGCAGACCATTTTTGAGTTTTCTGTGGGTGCTTACTTCGGATTCTATATTTACTTGAAATACTCTGTCGGTGAGCATATTTTCTATTAATCTAGCGGTGAATTTGCAAGGAATAGTGCATAAGAGTTTATAAATAATTCCTTCTCGCCAGACGGTGTCGAAAGCTGCTGACAGATCTATGAACGCAGCAGAACTCTTTAGTTTTCTTTGAAAGCCGGCTTTTATGTCTGTGTACCTGGTCTGTGCAACCTGAATTTGGTCTAAAACCTGCTTGCTCAATTGGTATAGCTTTGAGGATTGTTGGGCTTATTCTGTTAAAAATTAGTCTTTCGAGTACTTTATACATTATAGACAATAGAGCAATTGGTCGAAAGCTTTTTGGGTGGTCAGCTGGTTTACCCTTTTAGTCTTGCTATGACTTTTGAGTGTTGAAATTCCCGTGAGACACTGCCGGTCTGAATTATGTTTGTGAAGAAATGTGATAGCCAGGTTTTTGTGTATTTTCCGCAATTGAGTATGAATTCGGTGTTTTTATCAATGATTCACGTGAAATTCTGATCTTACCTCCTGTACTACGTAGAAAATAACATCGCGTTACTAATCGGTATTTAATCGCCCGTACTATCAATTTGTTCAAGATACGACTTGATTTGTACGTCAAGTATTAATGTTTGTTGAACGGAGATAGGTAGTGTCCAACAGGTTGTCTATTTTAGTTAGTAGTTGTGAAAAAAATGTTAAGAGGCTTTATAAGAAAGTATTTTCTCGTCCATATTTTTTTACAGTGGTTTTTTGACCTAATATCTTTTGTTTTACAAATTGCTTCTTTGGAATCAACGATGTACCTACCGGCTTTAAGTAAGCAGTTAGATTTGTGGTATTAGTCTTTATTGGATTTATTGGGCGACTAAAAGAAGCTACACTTAAATTGAATTTGTAAATTCAAAAGGCACTAGACTTAATCGAGAAACATCAGAAGCGGATTGATTTCGGTTGCTTTGTATGGGTTATAGTGAAATCCGACTTCAGGTTTTGCGAGGAAAACCCTTTTTTAGGCTTTTTGCAGAATTATACTTGGATCCTGCATTCTGTGGAATATTTTGGGAACTGGAATTTTGTGGAGTTACTCGTTGAGATCTGGTTTCCAAGTTTTCTGGTTCATTGAAGTTTTCTGTAGTTTATCAGTTAGAGAAAAAAAAGACCCACGTACATGAACCCAACATTGAGGAACAACCCAAGAATACTTTGGTATAAGCTAAGTGGAACATTTTGAACTTTGCATTGAGTCTTATTAAAATCCAAGTAATAAAGCTCAGTTTCTTCATTGGTATGCCGCATAAGATTTTTCAGTATTTCCGGAGTAAAGAATTTTGTCCAAGTCCTGGTTGCTTACGAAAAATGTTTGGTACAGCTCGCGACCTAGGGCGTGGTTGGTGGGCTAAGTAGATTATTCCTGACTTTGATTTATATACATGTGGCGTGTCACAGTTTTCATTAATTGTATCAACAATGGAACTGTTCTCAGTTGACTTTTCAATGTCGTCGTCTTCATTTTCACTCACGTCTGAGTCACAGTTGCCGGAATTAATTCCTGACCGAACCTCGAAATCAGAGAGATTTGCTACCACTTCTACTAATTCTTTCTGCGTAACATATGTATTGATGTTTAGTTTTCTTATTACATTCAAAGGTATTTATAAAATCAGATGTAACGCAATGTTGTGGATACGTTTTAACACACTCTTGGTGTTTCTAGTCTTAATCTAACTGGCCCATATAATACCTTTTTATTTTTCAAATTAATATCAATAGAATCCACCATAATCTCGCTGTTTAAAAGCTAGTTGAGTCCCAATAGTTTGTCAATGGATTTATGGCTCTATTTTAGTAATTTAGAGAATACCTGTTGTCAAACAGAGGGCTGGATTATTTCTAGACATGTAACAACTTACTCATAGTGTTAGGGCTTTATAGTATGTTGCTTTATCCAAACTTTTATTAACTGTCTTATTTTGCTACTTTCTTGCTACTTGTGTCCGTTTTGTTCTTCCATCCATCATATATCTAGTTTGTTAGACTTCTACTCTCTTTCTGTGAACAAAAAATTCAAGACCGGTCCTGATAAAGTGAAATTGTAAAATTCAGCAGAGAAATTCAGACGGTTGCGTGACCAAGTCGTGTGCATTCGTATGCGCATTTAAATAAAAATTTTTCTCGTTTCGCTTTGTGTAATACCACTAATACCAATACGAGAAATTTATAATTTGTTATTTGTTTCAGGTAAGCCATTAGAAGTTTTGTGACATTTTCTTTATGATCGAGATTCGTGGTAAGTTTATAGTTATTTATGTTTTAGTTTGTGTAATATGTTACGTCTGAAATACGAGGGTATAGTAAAAAGTTTCTAGTTTCGTACAGTGTACCGGGTGACCAACTAAGAACGGCAGATATTAGATGATACAAGCTCGAGATAAAATACACAATAAAAGCGGCATCGAGAAACACCTGGAAATTATTTGAAGGGTACAGGTCCACTGGTAAATGACGTAATTAAATAATAACGTAATAAAAAGCAAAATTTTATAAATTAAAGTGAACTAGATTATTGTATTCTTTGCAAAATTCTGCGTGTATTTTTTGTTTTTTGTTATTTAATAACGACATCTAGCGGTGAATCTACGTTGTACAAGAGCAGTTCGGAACTATCCGATACATAAATGTACTTTTTCAATATTTTGTAAGTTTCGTCCAAAAATATATTGGGAAACAAAAATACATACCCTTTATTTATTAAAAAATAAAATAAAGTAAACTAAAATTATGTATGTATGCAAAATGGACAATATATTTTATTTTAAACTTCGATAAACATTTGTATCACAATTTGATTGAATATTTTTTATTCCCCTTCTAACTCCATACGAGGTCTGAATACAATCGAGATAGATTTCTACATTTATTGACATGATACACACTTGTAATGAATGTCAGAATCTATATCGCTGAAACACGGAGATTAACCCTTTCGTAACGGAAAACTGATATATCCGCGAAATCTAACGAGTCCGATACCCGGGAGACGTATAAGTCCGCAGGGACAGAAGATGCACTTCGAGACGGAAAACGTATTTATCAGCGCATGGATAACTTGACTGTGATCATTCTTACATATCTCTGGATCATTCACGTAACAGAGCACCAGCAAAATATCAATAGTGGGGATTTCTAGCATCGATTCTTACTAGCTCCGATAGGGTCGACACTTGGTTGATTTTGCGTCAGTGAATTTATAACTTCGTAGGCATACGCAATGTATTTGCACGTTTTTTCACAATATGTTTCGTAAAAAGGGTTTATCTGAAGAAGAATTGTTAGAACTTGCTTTTAACAGTGATTCAGACGAAAACTTTGATGTTGAATCAGAGAAGAGCTACGGGTGGTAAAATATTTGCGAACCGATGTGCAGTGATAGTGAGAAAAACCATGACAGTTCAGAAAGTGACACCGAACTCGTTGTTCCTGATATTCCATAACCCAAAAGACGAAAAAGAAAACAAAAAGAATCGGATCCTTTCGAGTGGCAAGAAAAAAATATTGCTCCTACAATACATAATTTTTCAAACGATGCCTCTGGATGTTGTATTGAAGCATTGTCGGACGCTCCATCTGTCCTACAAGTGTTTGAAGCCTTTTTTACACAAGTGTTAATGGAAAAAGTCGTTGAACAAACCAATATATTCTGTGATAATGCCAATTCTGGAATGCTTGGCTCTTTTCTCATGAAAAACTGGCAAAACACAGATATTGATAAGATATATGTTTTTATTGCCGTACCTTTGCTCATTCCACAACTAAAAAAGCAGAGACTGCGTGATTATTGGACCAAAGATGCTTTACTAGAACCACCAACATTTCAATAGTGTATGCCTCGAGATAGATATTTTCAGCTATTGAGAAATATCCAGTTTTCGGATAACAATAACTGTAACTTAAATGACCGTCTTGTGAAAATTAGAAGCATAAGTGACTATTTTAGAAATATTTTCAAGAAAAACTTCTATCCATTTGAAAATATTTCCATAGATGAAAGCCTTAGGTTATTCAAAGGACTTATCTCGTTTCGCCAATATCTTCCGAAAAAAAAAGGCATCGTTTTGGAATTAAGTTTATTGTCGCCATTGATTGTGAAACCGGTTATATATTAGATTTCATAATATATACCGGAGCGGATACAGATATAACTCAGTATTCTGAGAATCTTGGTATATCTGGGAATATCGTTATGACACTGACCGAGCCATATTGGAATAATGGCCACAAAATTTACATGGACAACTGGTACAGCAGTCCATTACTGGCTGAAGCTTTATTCGAAAAAAAGACTAATTGTTGCGGAACTGTAAAGCAGAATTGAAAACATATGCCAAAATTTAAAAATAATCTGGAAAAAGGTTCTATACAATACTTTTCTACTGACAAATCTTTCGCACTCAAATGGAAAGATAAAAGAGACGTTGTAATGTTGACAACCATGCATAAAGCTAATATTTCTAAAATCAAAAATAGCAGAAACCAAGAAGTTGAAAAGCCTGAATGTATTATCGCGTACAATATGAATATGGGTGGAGTCGACAGAACAGACATGTTCCTAAGTTCTACTGAATCCGTAAGGAAAAACGTGAAATGGTACAAAAAGGTCTTTTTTCATATACTTGACCTGGTTGTACTAAATGTAAATGGCTTGCTATTTACAAAGTCAAAACTGGGAAAAACATTCCTCTATTGGATTTCCAGAGGGATTTGGTGAAACAAATTTTACAAAAATATAAACAAAGCACTCCTCGACTGTCACGAAGTAACAGACCGAATGCTGGTGATCATCCATTACGGTTGGTAGAAAGACATTTTCCTACGCTCTATCCGTTACGAGAAAACCGGCGACCTTTGTCAAAAAGATGTGTCGTTTGTGCCAAACGCAAAATTAGAAAAGACACAAGGTACTTGTGTCAAAAGTATAATGCGTCTTTGTGTGTAGTAAGTTGTTTTGAACGATATCGTACAATTTTAACATTTTGAGTTCTGTATTGTTGAATTTGTTTCAAAATTAGAATTAATGTTTTTTTGTGCACATTTTTTTGGTTATTTTGCTTCTTTATAAATTTTCAATTCAAATAAAAATGATTTTTTAGTGACTAACTTGTTTCTTTTTCTAATAACGCCAATACGAACAGAAAAATAAATAAAAATGAATATATGTAATCACCATCATAATTACTGATTGTGACCGGGAAGCGGATTAATCAGCAACTGTTGACTTTGCCCGTACTGGGAAACTACTACGTTTAACCTGATGCCGGCTCGAAAGGGTTAACAAAATACAATAAAAAAAAGCTTGAACATTTTTTAGATGAACCTATGAAAGAATACTTACCTTGCCCAAGTAAGACATAATTAGAAACGAATACACACAAGAACTCATAATCGCCAAAAAGACAATTAAGGAGAATGCAAAAATGACTAAAAATAAAGACCAGTGTGAAATTGGACACTATCACAAGAAGAAAGCAGAGAAGACCAAAACACCTATAAATAGATAAGCCTAAATAATGGTCTCTTGAAAGCTCTTTATTACTGTCAATACCAAATAAAATTTAAGAAACTAATCTTTTCTGAAAAACGAACATAGTCTAGGTCCTAAAGTCTTCAAAGGATTTCCTACCTCTGAGGAAACCAAATTTGTTGTCAGGTCGTATATATGCCAATTTTTTATTACCTAATTCTACAATATTTCTTACCAAATTCACAACAATCTTCCAGACAATCCTTGTCCTTCTCCTTTTGCTCTTGTTTTGACGAAAAAAAACTCCAAGATTTTTTACTTTTTTCCTTTGGCTTTGGCTTAGTGACTTTTGTTGGACATAGACCTTCCTGCACAGGTTCCTTTGCTTTATCGTCTTTAGTTTTGGGCGTTTTCGAGCTTGTGGCAAAATATCTAACGGAACGTGAGTCCATGGGAGTATTTAATTTGGTGGTATAAATATGATTCATGGAAATACATTTTTTTGAATATTTTACACACTTGGTGGTACCAACAAATTGTTTCTGTCTAGTTTCATCTGTTGCTGAGCTTTTTGTACATAGCTGATGTTGGGCTGTTGTATGTTTCTTCAGTTCAAAAAATTTATTGACTGGATTAAACCATCCTGGGGTTCCTATCTTAACACTCAAGTATTTGAGACATCTAAATTGACTTGGGGATTGTATTGGTGCTAAAGTTGGATTAAGAATAATACTGCAAAATTTTTTAAAACTTAACAAAGCCATTTTTTAAACAAACTGATGTTGGTATTTTTAAAATGGGGTATGAAAATTGTACGTCAAAATTTTTAAATAATGTGACAGATTTGTTTTATGGTTTATTCAAAAAACTAAAGCTGCGATTGGTCTAAATGTTTACACAGTGTCTGTCAATTATTTACTTATTTACGAAAAATGAAAACACATTGATAAATTGTAGTGTAATTTAATGTTTGCAAATATAGGATACGAAATAAATACACATATATAAAGTTATTCGATCTCTATGTCCATATTTTCCTTCTAATCGATTTCTTCCTCATTTGAAGAGGTAACTTTCATAACCCCAAATGCTCAAAAACATTTTTTTTAATAAGAGATGTTTCTAATTCGTCATTTTAAAATACATAGCCTGTCATGTTATGATTGCGGATCAAAACTCCACGAGAAATCATAACAAATGGCAAAATCGCGCCACGTTTAATTAAAATAAAATCTTTATCAAATCTGAGTTTGTTTACGGCAAAAAAAAGAAAATTCTAATAAACATTTTTGTTTAAAATTATCTCAGCTACATTTATTATTTCAATTATCGGTAAATCGATTTTTTTGAGTTTTTACCTCCCTACGAAGAAAGTTTTAGGGGGAAGCCCAGGGGTAAAAATGGTAAACTTTTTTTGCATCTTTTTGGGGTCCAAAAATTAATATTCTCGGTAAAATTCAGCTTTAGCAGTATAATTTTTAGAGGTTCTGTAGCATTTTCGGCTCAGACGAGCTTAGTTCAGAAACCAGTACAGATTTATAACTTTATTACATCAAAATCTGTTAGTGAAACAATATAGATGAATCGGTTTTTTTGCTTTCTTGAAAAAATAGCCAATATGGACATGTGCGGTTTTGAAAATTAGCTCATATTTTTGGTAGTTAGTATTAGATAATCTAACATTTTATGATAATGTGCTAAATTGAGATAACTTAATTCTTCGAATGTTTGTTCAAAAAACTGTCAAAATACCAATCGCGGTATTAAAACACTTAATTTTCTGGCTATGTATACAAAATATCATTATATTGCATCAAATATAAATCAATAATTATAGATAATGTTAGAACACAAACAACACGTGGGCTGTCACCAGAGCAACTATTTTTTTCAAGACCCCGCGGCTAAAAATGACGGACGATTAAGCGGATCTAACCGCAGAAATTATTCATTCGCACCATTTCAGCTGTTTAAACGTTGCTAATCGGTCTTCTGCATAACATTACGGATTATGTCATCCTTTAAAATTAAAAGTAAATCGGCTCTACAACTACCAGTAACACCATTGCAGCTGAAAAGTGTGTCAAAGAAGGAGAAACTTGACAATTATTTTGGAATGAATTAATTATGGAATGCACAATAACGCAACAAGAGATGCCAAGGGAGTGTAAGACAGAACTGACTACAATGTTATAATATGATTAAAAATGTTCACTGTTCTTTGATCGAATTATTGGCAATTACCATATTCTTTTCTTGGCAAAATTTAACTGTCCTACTATATTTTTAACTACACTTACGTCAATTTTTGCATTAAAGTCCCCTAAAATGTACATAATATCTTATTGGCAAATAAGCGAGAATAAGTCAAAAGTTGGATGAAGACAAAATATGGACGTTATAAAGTGTTAATTGTTTTAGAATGATATACACCATTGACAATTTATGTTTTAGCTTCTATTTATTTTAACAAATATTTGATAATGTGTAGCAAAAGAAATTTCTTGACAAATATTTCAAGTTCCCTTATGTACCTTAATAAAATTTAATCGAAAAGACTTCATCATTTTTTATTTATTATCTTTGTAAATAAAGTAAATAGATATTGTAAAAATTGCTGACTTCTTTGATTATTTTCGTCCAGGAATACAACGAATTACCAGTACGATTTCGAATTTACACCAATCCGGCAATGAATCGCTTAAAACAAACATCGCGTGGGACTGCATCGATCAATGTCTTCAGCAAGAAACTTAAACTCGTACCAGCTTTAATGGCAGAAGTAGAACTCGGTCAAGGAGCCTTCTCACATGCGAATAATTAAAGAAAAAAATCGGAAGCGATATGACTGAAAATTAAATTATTCAATTGTCAACCCACATAACTTTTTGTAGGATAAACTGGCGTTTTAGATAATGATGTTCGTTTTAAAAATACAAAGCGTCATTAAAGTGAGAGTAGTTGATGATTTATTTAATTAATTAGAGAAAAAACACGTTAGTAGAATTTTTAAATAGCGTTTAGTGTTTTTATAAAAGAAATAAATTTCGAAATTACAAAGCCTTGTGTAAATTTGGCTAGGTAAGCTAGCTTAATATTGTCCTTAACATTTGGTTGTAAATAAAACCTACACTTTTATTAATAAATGAAAACAAATTTATTAGTAGTAAAAAATTGTATTGTCTCTAAACAATATATTTTAATTATACCAAAAAACCAAACAGAAACTGAACAAAGGATAGTTTTTATTTACGTTGGAAATGGCAATATTAGGATTACACAGATCCCCTATTATTGCCACCCATGTCAATATTAGTCACTGCAGTTAAATGTTTCTGAAAAAATAAAGGCAATTAAGTAGTATAAACGTAACAAACATTTCTGAAAAACATAACATAAGAATATTGAGGGAAAATAAACTTTTCTTTGTCATTTTTAGTCAGTCCTAACAGGCTTCGTGAACATATCGATAGCATACTATGCAAAATCTTCTTTATTGCAGATGTTACAAAGGAAACAATACGACGACTCTTCTTTCCTTAATTTCTCTGTCGTACTGCTCGTTGCTTTTTTAACAACTTTAATTAGATTATTCAATTTTGGTATTGGTGCAAACAAATCTTTCGTAACTTGCTGGTCTTTACTGTTTAAAGCTGGCTTCCTTGTCACAATGGGTAATTTAGTTAAAGTATTTGGCATCAGAAGTTGTTACTTGATTAGACCCCGAATTACATTTTGTTGTTTCTTTTGTAACAGTATTGTCCTTCTGTTTATATTTTACTTCAATTAGTGGACTGTCATTTTCAGAGCTGCTACTCTATTAGATTTTTTCATAGGTTCATCTTAACCAGAGTCGTCGTCAAGTGAGTCATCGTGAAGACTAAAATCTCATGTATGATTCGCTACTTAAGACAGCGCTTTTTTTGTTATTACTTTTCTCTGGCACTTTATTTCCTCTTGTACTTGCCTCAATTGGTTCAATCGACTTGCTAGAACTTCTAACAACATCTGATAAATCTTGGTAGCTACTGTGGTTTACTTCGTCTTCTTTTCTGTGGGTGATCAAACTTGGTGCAAAGGCAGCTTCAAGTATAGCGTCTGATCTAAACGAATAAATACCGGTAGCTGCAAAACCGGGGATAATGTTTAATAGTTTTATTGCTGTTTGCCAAACTGAAGTAAAAATTTCTTCCAACCTCATTTTAATAATCGCTTGCCAGGGTTTGCTGTTTAAAACTGTAGGACTTCTTGGTCCCAAAATGTATCAAAGCTTTTAAATGCTGATTGAAAGAAAAAATAAAGTTATGTCCATGCGATTAACTCCCACAACTATTGAAATATCTAGGTGACTTTTAGCTCCATCAAATATTAGTAGATTAGGACCAGGGTTTCTAAATGAAGAGAAATGGTTAAGCTGCGAAAAAAATGCTTCGCATGTCATACTACCTTTATTTGTGACAATGGCTTTTGAGCCAGGGGGCAAATGATCAGACCAGTCAGGTTTAAACCGTTGGCCTTTAAAAAGGACAACAGGTTCACCAAGCGCATTTCCGCAACCTACAATTGACGCCTATTCTCCGGACTCGGGTGCGGTTAAATGTACCCGTTCTGCTCTCTTTTTAGCAAAAACAATTTGTTGCTTATGAATTCTCCATCTGCATCCTTCTTCGTTTATATTATATATGCTACGTTTTATCAAGTAGTCATCGATGATTGTTTTATTCATTTTTTGGGTTCGAGCCGTATTAATTTGTTGAGCTTTTCGCTTAGCTACGTCTGAATGCCTACACAAGAATAAGTTTCTACCAGCTTTATTCGACTCTTTAGAAAACGGATTTGGTATGTGATTTGTTGTAGATAACTCACTTTTCATTAAAAATCTTGCTTGTAATAGGCATTCCTACCTCAGCGAATCTGTGAATTCTATCGACAAAAACATTTTCTTGTGCTGCAAACAACACCGGTGATCTTCCAAGCTTTCTTACGAGATTTTGTGTTCTGCGATGAAGACCTCGCATTGAGCGAGGCATATTGTAACGCTTGGCAGCACCTTTCCGCATGGACATTTCGTTTCAGATGGCTTTCAACGAAGAGCGTAGATCTTGTCCTGACCATTGAGCTCGTTTTCTTGTCATTTCACAAAAGTGTTTAATATTTCGTCATTAATATTGTCACTGACAATATTATTTAAATGATTGGGAAAATTGCATTTGAAATAATTGATGTAATTCATAAAATAAGAACCACTGGAGTGAATTACTTAAACTGAATTACAAAAATCCAGAAAATTTTAATATATCTTGCACAGGATCAAGGGGAAAATAGGTTTATTTATAATGCGCACACGAGAAACAAATAGCGAGCTCGTACATCTGATGGATATTATAGACTACAACCGCCGAATAGAAAACAAGTTGCTGATAGACACAGACACTTGCCACTGTTGCCACTTTATTTACAGCGTCGATACTATCTGTTATAATATAGAGGGTGGCAGTATCAGGAACAGTGGCAATATTTAGCGTACCTACCTTATGTTCGCAGCAAAAATAAGAAAGAACAATGGAAATCCCTTCAAGACTTCCCATTCAGGAGCAGAATATTTACAGAATTCTGTGAACTTACTTTAAATTCTGCAAACTGAATAATTTATTTTTTTAAATCTCATAGAATACGTTGACTATGTCACTTGCAGAGAATTTACAACAATTAAAAAGTAAGAAATATCACCGAATGGGAGATCGTTGAAAACAGACTATGAGGAAATTACGAAAAACGTAAAAATTATGGTAATCCGGCACTGGAGAAGAGTTGCACATGATGAAAAGAAATGAATGATGTAGGTACCTAGCTTATTGGTTTAATAAAATTATTGTGACATTTGAAACAAGAAAATTTGAAATTATTTATCACTTGTTTGTGACATTACCTTGAGGATTCTAAACTGTGTCATTAAACTGTGCTCTCAATAATGTTCAAATATAGTATAGATACAGTTTGTAGATGGCTCTTTGTAGTACACTGTCTTAATTTTGTATTATCAGCTGGTCATCGGAAAAGTAATATGTTTTACCTTAGTGAATTAAATTGGTCACTTAAAAGCGTCACCGTTGCACTCCAAAGATGGTTAATCCATAATATCCTTTGTTTTGGTTTATTAAATAGGAAATCAATGATCCTGCAATTTATTTAGAGATTTTGGCACAGAAAATATGCAAAAAATAACTTTCTCGATACAAATATTAATTGCTAGTAAAACTCTTAATCGCATCTGTTACGCCAAAAAAACAATTTTACTCTATAGATGAATGGAATTCGTATAAGACTGTTTTTTCTGGCCCACTGTTGCGTACAGCCTTCACAAGAAACCGGATGCTACGCACGTCTGCTAAAGATTTAAACGTAATTGGATAAAACTGATATATATCTTGATATGTTTAATTGCCCATTGTACAAGCTTGAGCCGACAATAAACCTTGATTTTTAATCCAAATTATTGTGAAATATTTTTTAGTTATTAACAAAAATGTATCATTGTTTTCTGTAAATAGAGTGAGATGATTGCGTTCATTAAGATTGTATGTAAATTTTTTTTTTGGTTTTTTTTAATTGCGTTAACGAAACAAAGAAGAGTATTTATAACCGTGGATGAAGATGCCGACCGAAGAAGTATCAGTGATGCATGATGAGCAAAATTAAAATTATTTCAGTGTAGTATAAACGTTTAAGAAATCATATGATAGAGTTCTTTGAGAGGTTCTGTGGTGGGCACCTAATAAGAAAGTAGTTCCTGATGAGTTTTCAATTTTTGACATACGAAAAACAATATTATATTTTTCGCTGTATCAACTTCTATAATTTCCAGTTTCAATAGCATTACTTAATCCAACCGTTAATAATACCTACCTTTAATCCTCTGCCAACATATTCCATACATATATTAAATAGAGTCGGAGCTAGACCATCTCTTTGTTTTAGCCCGTTATATATTTTTATAGTTATATGAAAGGAATTCGTCAATTGGTTTTGTGTGAGTCATTGCGCCTTGGACTAATTTTATCAATTTTCTTGGTATATCAAATTCTCGCATAATTAAGTGTATTTTATCTTTTTTTTATGTTGTCATAGGTTGTTGAAAATTAAAAAGATTTGGAAGATATCTATATCGTGCTTTCAGTCTTTAGGTAATATTTGTTTTACATTGAAACGCTTGTTAATAGTAAACCATTTTGGTCTGGATCCGACTTGGTATTCTCCTATGATTTGTTTTGTAAAGGGACTTAATCTCCTGTTTATGATCCACGTAAACACCGTATAGGTCACACAAAGTAAAGCTGTATTAACATGGGTAGTGAATCACGAGCAACTCATCCCAGATACCTACGGTATCAAAAGGATTGAGCTCTGGTGGGACTCTTTCCGTGTTATCGAGCCCTAGGGTAAAGAATGTAAAACACCCTAGCTCGAAGAAAATCACGGATACAAGACAGCTCAAACAAGACAAAATATATGCGGAAACAAAATTTAAAATAAACGAGAACTTAAGGAAAGTCAAACAGGATAATATAGAAACTCTATTGACCAAAAATTGGAAAAAATTCAACATGCCCTTGTGTTAGTTGGAAAAGAAACCCTCAAACCACTTGAGGAAAAAACAAAACCTTGGATGACAGTAGAAATTCTTAAACTTATGGAAGAACGAAGAAAACATAAAGCAAAAGATCTGCATAAATACAAGGAAATTCAGAAAACATCAGAAAGAAAATTCGAGAGGCAAAAGAGAGGTGAAGAAAATAGATCGGGATAATTAATTTGCACAAAAAAAAATCAAAGAACTGACAGGGTCTAAAAAGAGCACAAGATTGAATATCCTTGAAAATTATAAAGGAGATATTATTACTGATATGAAGGAAAGATTGTGAAATCTATCACACATTTTATTAACTGCCAATAGAAACACTTTGAAACTTCTAGTAAATTTTATTAAAGAAGTAAAAATAGAAATTTAAAGCAGCATAACCCACAACTTTGTATTCATATTATAAGAAAAGTTCTGTATACAACTTTCTGTGGCAAATGGACTTGATTCCGTGCCATTATCCTTCCACACACACACAAGGAAAGATTGTGTCACTGGACCAATTACATCCAAAATCTATTTAATGATAAAAGAGAAGAACTAACCTTAGAAACCACAGAGGATACCGGACCACCAATATTAGGGGAAGAAGTCATCTCTGACATTAAAAACACAAAAGGGGCAAAACTACCGGACCAGATGATGTGCCCATCGACTTATTAAGACTTATTGATGAAGATATTATTGACGTAATGGTTGAACTATTTAATCTAATATATAAGACTGCCACAATCCTCAGACAATAGCTGCAATCGACCTTTGTGGCAGTACCCAAAAAGTCAAGTGCAATATCCTGCTCAGATTACAGAACGCAAACAAGTCCATCTGAATAAGTTGGCCGCCTTTGAATTTTAGCGTTACGGAAGAACTCAAAGAGTATTAAACGGAGAAGTTACTAGAATAATAGGAAATAAAGCTGAAATACCATTGACTATCAAAATAACGTGGCTTAAGAACTTGAGGGAATGGTTTGAATGCAGTAGTGCAGAACTATTTAGAGCGGCACTCAACAGGGTCAGCGTAGCCATGATGATTTCCAACCTTTGATAGAAGATAGAACTTAAAGAAGAAGACTTACACACGATTTACACATAGATCTACACGAATCTCTTATTTTACACGGAGAGTGGCTTGCGAAAGTGTGGATCGCGTTCTTGATTCACTACCCATGCCGACGCGGCTTAAAAATATGCCTCTGTAGTTTTTGTAACTGAGCTGGTCTTTCTTCTTATGGATTGATCATATAATTTATTTTTTTTAGTCTCCTGGAATTTCTTCGGTGTTCCATATATGTCTGTTATTAGTTTATGAAATCTATCCATCAGTGTGTGTCCCCTCTAATTTTGAGAATTTCTTCTGATATATTGTCAATACCTGCAGCTTTATTATTCTTCAGTGCTTTCCAGCTATCATACATTATTTTTTTTATTTTGGGTGGGTATGTTAATTCATTACTCTGGTTCTGGTCTTCTTTAATTCCAAATCCGCTACTGCACGGGCTATATTTGTTTGTATTTGCTCTTTTAGCAAACTGTCGAAATAGTTTTTCCAGCTTGCTTTTATTGGTGCATCATCACTGATAATTTGTCCTTCACTATTTCTAAAAAAATTAGTGCGTGGTTTATATCCCTCTATGAGATATTTCAGGAATTTATATGGTCCTCTAGTGTTACCCTCATTGAAATCTTCCTCCATTTTTAGTATTTGGTCGTTTTCGTATCTTCTCTTTTTTCTTCTACATATTTTGTCTGCCTTCTTCTTTGTTCTTCAAATTTTTCGCACCTTTCTCGTGTTTTTCTTGATTATACTGAACATTTGGCTTGTTTACATTCGTCATGAAACCAAAGCTCTTTTGTTTTCTTTTATTTAGGTTGTAGACTGGTTTCAAACCGATTCCAGAAGAGACTAGTTTTTAATCATAAACTGATTCATTTTGTTGTGAGTTTTTCTCATCAATTTTCAAATAATTGTGCAGATTATTGTCCATTGAGTAAAGCAGAGAAATTTTTATAATTCTATTGTTTAATAAATAACTGTCGACTTCCAGTTAGCAACACTTCTTTAATTAAAGTACAAAAAGATTAAAACTATAACATGTACATTTACCCCTATTGTATTTTGTCGGAAGTAAATCATAATGTACAAAACAAAAACATTATTAGTTTTTTTGATTATACGATAATTATCTTGGGAAAAGGTGTGCAAAAAGATCAATATATCAAAACTTAATAATTAACAAAATTATGCTAGTTATAAAAGAATAATAAAATATAAACACTGCTAAAATTACAGTAAAATAAAATAGGAGTCAGCAAAAATGCTACGCGGTGGATCTCACAGTAATAATCTTTGTATTCAATAGCTAGCCAGATATTTATAACATTTTTTTTAAATCTGGTAGTACGGTAGTTTTATTATTTATTCATTCATTAAGCTTTAGAATCCTTAGGGATTATAACTAACGCCATGGCGTTCAAAATTCTATTCTTGGATGAGGTAGATTATTCCTCTATGTCATTTATAGCTTGCTGTGTGTCTTTGCTGCTGTCGTCTCTTTTCCATTTCTTCCTGTCCTTGCTTTAAACCTTCCAGTCTTTAACATTCATTATTGTTATATCTTCTTTTACATCATCTGTGCCTTTTTCTACACCTAACCCATAGTTATCCTTCTCAGCATATCTGAGTGTGGACGAATTCTTCGATTTCAGCATTTGTTTTCAATCTTCCTTCTCCCTCTCTGGTTACATTGGGGCCTAGTATTGTTCTCATTATTTTCGAGTCAAACGAAGCCCTATACCTAAAAGCACCTAATTAGAAATCATATAAAAAAAAACCTGTTTTATTACACTTCACCGCATTGCTATGTTGATATTCAATAGGTATTTAAAAAGTTATAATTTCGATGAACGCAATTAGTAATTTTCCACGATCGTACTTTATATTTGCAAGATGTATCTGCAAATGTCGCTGGCTCCTTTTTAGTACGAAAAAAGTCATGAAACCGGTATAATGCACTATCAGAGTTCTAGAAGAGCTTGATTCCAACCAAATAATACCACTGTAAGTTTAGAGATTTTGGTTTGGTGTTTTTTATCAAGATAAATCTAGAAAGGTAAAAATTATAACTACACAGTCTTGCATTAGGGACTTCTGAATTTTGAGCGTTGGTAGTGGCCATATTGTTACAGCACATCTGTCAAATTGGCTGTCCTTTATTCGGTCTGTTTTTCCAAATAATCATGGATGAATATAGCCTACTACAATAGGTGCAAATGATAAAAATGTTTTATCAATATGGGTGTCTTGAATGAGTATTCACGAATATGAAAATTGTATAAGAATAAAAAGGATTATCATACTGTATATAGCCGGTACATGATTATTTTAGAATATATATAATAACGGATTTATTATGGCTGTCGCCGCTTCTCCGCCCCCAATTTCTATCTTTTTCTGTCATATGCAGTTGCCTCTTCTAAGTCTCTTGCCGCCATTGCCTCATTAATATCGTTGCGCCAACTTCTCCGTGGTCATCCTCTCTTTCTTCTTTCAGGAGGGATCCATTCGAGTACTCTTCTAGGCCATCTGTACTCTGGCATTCTTTTAACATGTCCGAACCAGAATAATTGTTTTCTTTCTATTTCATCATTGATATTTCGCTCCATTTTCATTTCGTTTCTTATTTGTTCGTTTCTAACTCTCTCCAGTTTCGATCTTCCGCAGCTTTTTGGTTTCTCGTCGAATTGTTTTTTGCCAGAAAAGAGAGTTTAAGGCATAGGTCGCTGCTCTGCCTTTGTTTATTTTTTCCCTGATTTCATCTGCGCTATTTCCCTTCTTGTTGAAAATGACCCCCAAATATTTGCAGGATCGCACGCCTTTGATTTTGTCGTCTTCCAAGACTAGGTCACATATTTCATCTGTTCCCACTGAGAGATATTCACATTTTGTCATATTTATGTTTAGACCTGCCACCTCATATTCTTCCTGCAGTTTTCTTACCATATAGCTAAGATCGTAGCTGTCTTCGGCAATTACTACCTGGTCATCCGCAAAGAAAAGTGTACATAGCTTGTTTTCTTCCACCGTTATTCCCATGTTTCTACATTTTTTTACCCATTTCACTAAGGATCTGTCCAAATAGATTTTAAATAAGGTGGGTGACAGACAGCAACCTTGTCTTAGTCCCTTTGTTGTTTGAAAAGGAAAGGTGATTTTTTGCCCCATTTTAATTCTTGCAAAGTTTTGTTCGTAATATTTTTGAGTGGCGTTAATAAGAATTGGGTTTATTTTCAAGTTACCCATTTCTATCCATAGTTGGGAGATCGGTACACTGTCATATGCTTTTTCCAAATCTATTAAAGCTATATGAGTTTTTCTATTTCTCTGCACTCGTTTTTCCATTGCAATTTTTAATGTGAAAATATTATCCACAGTGGAGCGTCCGGCCCTAAATCCCCGCTTGTTCTTCGGGTTGTTTGTCTTTAATATCATTTTCTATCAGGTTTTGTAGTACTTTTGAGTATAGTCGGCCTATAGTAGCAATCACTGCGATCCCTCTATAGTTTTTAGCATCCATCTTTGTGCCTTTCTTGTGTATTGGAGAAATATACGATTGTCTCCATTCTTCTGGAACTTCTTCTCCGTTTAAGCATCTTTTGAATAATTTTCGGATCATCTCAAACAGTTTTGATGATCCATACCTAATCAACTCTGGATGTATTCCGCCTGGGCCTGGAGATTTTTTTAATTTCATTCCCTTAACTGCTTCTTTCACTTGTTCTATTGATATTTCGATTCTTCCTTCTATTTCTACTTGTTTATTTGTATGTTTAAACCATTTATTATTTTAGAATGCCATTTAAAAATTCAGCTGATACATTCCAACGCCTATGTGATGGAAATGGCTTTAGTTACTTTAATACCTACAGGATGTACATTGTACATGCCCTTGTAAAAAGACACTTGTCTCATGATTTCAAAAATGAGAAAATCTAAATAATTTTGTAATAAAAAAGTGTAAAGAGAGCAAATACTTGCTAAATTGCTAATAGGGCGTTATGTTTACATTTAAATGAACCCCATTTACAACTTCTTTGTATAATTTTTATCAAATTTTCGATATTAAAGAGTTATATTTGATTCTTATTTTTGTTGTAATACCGTTTCAAGATTATAATCTTAGTACAATGAAATGCCATTTAGTGGAAGACTCTAAACTAATGATTACATAATTAAATATTTGTTTTAATCCCCGATAATTATTAGAGCATAAAATCCTAGTGATAGTTGTTTAAGAGTTGGAAATATTTAATAGCTAATTGTTGACGCCTTCGTTTTCAAACCGCGAAATACGAATCGCAGAAATACGTAACCTTCAAGAACCGACCGCAAAGGCATGACTTCCTCTTTTTATAAAATATACATTACACGTCCATATTAAATAATTACGACCCGATTGTCCATAGAGGTTCTACTTTTCGTTCTACGGTACCAATTTTAAAAATGCAGAACTGGTTCTTTGCGAATTCAGGACCGCATTGGGAATTAAGGAGATATTGATTTGCAATATTGCTCTGGAAGATGAAAAAATTGTTTCTTCATTGTTTTTGACAGACAAAATACCTGTTTAATTTTATTTCAATCCCCATTATGAAACTTTTAAATATTATATATTTTGTGTTGTCCCTCTCGCCTTAAACATCGTGTCTATAAACGCTTTTCACAAATAGAAAAGTAAATCTTGAACTCATTTTATATTGACGTAAATCCCCTCGTGGAAAAATGGTTCCTAAGGTAGCTAGAAATGAAATATCAATTATTTTTTTACAAGATCCTATTTCATATCTCCCCAATTTAAAAATAGTCTCTAATTCGTTCCAGTTGATAAATCTGAAACAAATTGGATTCAAACAATCAGTAGTATCAAAAGCATATCTTCCTCTAGTACTGATGGAGTATCCATAAAAATTTTCTTAAATCTCCCAAAAAATGTGTTGGAAATCCTGGGCTCACTAATAAATGATTCCTTGTTCCCAAAGATAGCCAATATTATGCCTCTTCATAAGGGTGGTGAAAAATCGAATTTCTGCAACTATAGACCCATTGCCTTACTACTGGTCTTATCCAAAATTATTGAGAGACTTATAAAAGACTTATGTCCTTTCTCGTTGAAAACAACATTTTATCACAAGGTCAGTTCGGCTTTTTATTTAATAAATGTACCAGTGATGCTATAACTCTATCAATTTTGTTCCTTTGCAATCATTCTGATATTGTAACCGGATACTCTTGAAGAGCTATACTATCTAATAAAATAATAAAAAAACGTCAAAATATCCTACCTCCCCCTTTAACGTCGGTTTAATTCAAATATCTCCAAAACGGTTGTCTTTTAAATGATAAAATTATGTGCATTTATTTAGTGGATTGTACTCAATTGTTTGACGTAAAAACGATTTTTGAATTTCAGTCATATGCGGTTCGTTCAGGAATGGTATTAAGCATTTTATTCATAATTTTTGGTCTTTCAAAATTTCATCATTTTTGTTGTCAATTTATTTTGTTTTTCTCTAAGTACTCTACAAAGCTTCTATACAAACTGCTGAGATTATACCATTTATACTAAGAGTGTTGCATCCCTTGTTGTTCGTTATTGACTTCTTAATGTGCAGTATCTGTTTTTCAAGCAGTTTTGCATTGCATTGCAGCATTTAAATAAATTAGGTAATCAGTGATGGATTTAGAGTTTTACGATTCCTATTTCCAAATACATTTAGATCTAGATGTCCTTGTATGTGTATATCCATTTGTAGTGCCGAATTCTTTTTGTTGGTACATCATAATAAGCATCTCTTCAATATCATTTAATATGTCGTCTTTGTATCATAATGTGGTGTTTTGACCTTTTTCAGGTTCTGGTCTTGGTCTTCTGGTTACGTGTTATGTCATCGATCGAGATACCTTTTCATATGTTGGTTGATTCGTATTCATTATGATCTTTTTAGTCATCATTCCCATCATTATTCGGGAAAATACCCCCAAAAATGTTAGCGTTGTCCAAAATGATTCAAGTTGAATCTTTGGAATCTCTCGTTCATAAGTTTCTTACCTTGTATATTCTTTTTCACTTTTCTTTTTTATCTTCTGCTTAATTATAAAAGATACCTCCATTGAAACTCTTTGATTTTGCTTCATAAAGTCATCAATTTCCTTTACTTTTTTTAGTTTCCTTGGCAACTACTATATAATTTTTTTTTGGTTACTTTTTTTATCTCGTCTCTTTTACCAAATATATTTCTTATACACTACACTCATGTTTTTGTCTTCCTCTTTTCTGCCTTCTTCTAGATGTCCATTTGTGCACTTCTTTGAGAAGCCTATAGTTTTCCGATCATTATATCGAATGTATTACTTAACATATGCTCTGAAAAAATCTTTCAAATGTTGAAGAAGGGTCTCGAAAATGTTGAAGAAGGGGGAAAAGTCAAACGAATAGATAAATAGCTTAAGATACATAGACAATGAAGTCATTACTTTTGACAGTGATGAGGACGACGTTTTATTGCTATAAATAGAGAAGAGTTTATTTTAGAGTTGATAATAAACACAAAAAAAAACAATGACCGTGATACGTTTGCCAAATTCCTGCATTTATTTGGATCTGCAACAAGTAAATAGAACTTTAAATCTTGGTTGCTAAATACAAAAACGATCTTGAACAGGAAGTTGAGATACAGTTCGTACAAAACATACTAGATCCGCTTTACAAATTACGAAGAAATTCTTAAAAACATTGATTCTTGGAATTTTCAGTATAATCTCTTGTTTGTGATCAATCATGAAATGCTAGGAATAATGGGAATGAACAGAGCTCTTAAACACTACAAAATACCGGAAAACAATTAACCTAGAGCAAATTTATAGAAGACAAAAGTAAAACTCGCTACTAATCATAATGGAAGGGAGGGTTTAAGACAAAAAGGAGCTCAGGGGGAGAAGAAAATATCTATAAAAGAAAAGAAAAGTTTAAAGAATATAAAAGACTAAATAAACAAAGGGCATACACCATTAGTTTCTTCTTACCTAGTATCTACACGCGAGTATAATAAATACAATTTCTTTACTATGTTAATCCCGTTCTGTAACGTTAGTTACAGAGCATTATCTTCTAAAAGTCCGTTTCTGCATAAGGACACCATGAGGTGTTCATGCTCGATCGCCTTTAATTTTCTATTATTCAATGATTGCATAAGCCTGATCGCTCTTCTAATGTTAGTGCTTATTACTCTTGATCTTTATACTTTCTCTGAAACAGCAACCTGACGATTAAGTACGAAATTGATGTCAGTTCTTGGACAATTTAGATAGGCCCAATTAGAGAACCGTGAGTAGCATATTTTGCATTAAGTAATTTCAAAAATGATTGTCGATAATTTATTTGAATACAGTGTTATTATTGATGGTTTATTTTTATTAGCTGTCAATAAAGAAAATAAGGTTTTGAAACAGATGGAATAATGATCTTGAGTTTTATTATATTATAACTTTTATTCATTTCTGATATATTAAAAATATGGTTTTTATGCTAAAGATTAAGAGAACTCTAAAAATAATACTTAAGACTACTTTTCATATAAGAGAGTGATAATAAGTTTATTGTACTGTTTATTACGATGTTCAAAAACTAACTGTTCTGTTTACAACAAAATTCCTCTTTAAATATAAAATGCTGTTAGTTCTTTACTCTTTAGTACTTTATTCGGCCTGCTTCTGAAATTTCAAGTCGTGGGTGACTCAACAGAATTCAGGTAAACAGGTCTTTCAACTGAGCGCCGAAATAACTAGAATAGAAAAGAATTAGTCGTAATATATTTACAGTTTTATACGCCATAATATTTATCGTAACATTATTCTAGTGATTCTTGACTGAATAGTTGGAGGTTTTTGAAGATTACTGCTAAAGATAAAGAAGCTTCAAGATACCGATAACAAGGAGCACTTTGATAGTCGTAATATCTCTGCACCAATTCCTTTCATTTCATTCATTTTATTTCTCTTTGCATTTCTCTAGATCTTCTTCTTTCTTTGTTCTCAGATATTTTTGGCACAGTATTTTTTCTTTTGTTATGCATTCTATGATCTCTTCGTTTTAATCGATTTCATATTGGCTCGTTTTTTATTCCTCTTCGTCTAGAGCTTCGCAAGCCTTCTAGAGCTGCCGCTTTAATGCAAATTTTTACACGTTGTATGTTTCTGTAATGGTTTCAAAGCTAAATTGTTCTAGTTTCTGATCTAACTTGTTTTGATATAAGTGTTTGATGGAATCCTCTTAAAACAGGTGTATTTTAACTTTCTTATTTTTTTCTCCATATTCTTTATTTGTCTCCAGTACCTTTTGTCTTTTCCAGTTTCAAGACAGTTCTAATTCGGCGATTAATAGCTTGTAATTTATGCCATATTCGCACATACTGCACCTCTTTTAGCTCATGCTATATTTTACGAGAACTGTAGTATTAGTTTTTGTAATTGTATAATCGATAATTGATTTCAGTTTTCTTTTCTCCTGGGTCCAGATGTCCTTGTGACGAACCTATTATGTTATTCGAAGTTTGCGAAGATTTTTTCACTCACATAGTTCAATTATACGCTTTCCATTAACGTTGGTGGTGTCTTCTCCAAATGGTCCTACCATATTGTCATTAAATTTTTTCTCCGTTATTCTGATTGCCTGCGATAAGTAGGTCTTGGGTTGTTTTCATTTTTTCAATTTGTTTCTGTAGTGCTTCTATAAATTTATTTAAAAAAACATTGTGTGATATAGCCCGATAGGGTGTTTTAATTATATACCTTTTATAAAGGAACTTTTAAATAAATTTTTGTGATACATGGTATACACCCAGGGAACTTAGTTTCCTTGTGGACTTCTATAAATAAATTCTTTTCATCCGCGTCTTTCATCCCTTTTGCTTTCATTAGGATTCCTACGTGCGGCGTTATCTCTTTTTTCTTATGTTTGCACTCCACTCCAATAGTGAAAGGCTCGATTGCAATTTTTTTAAATTCTATCACTTTTTGTGCTTAGTGTTCCATCCTTGGATGTTCCAGGTTCCGTATACAAGATTTTTTGGACGTTTTTTTTTCTTCCTACAATGGTTGAGATTTATGACTGGGTTTTTTAAACCTTTCGCAGAATTGACCCCCGTGCCTTATCCGATGGGGCTCTCTCTGTTGGAGGTATAGATTTCCGCCAGGTGAATAAAAGTTACTTGACCTTTATTTTTGCTTTTCAGCTTATTTTCAGTCTATTGTCAAACGCCTACTTTGGAAATGACGCTATTGGCAATCGTACACTCTGGGTCAGACGCTGTCTGACTGTTAATGTTAATCGGCGCGAGGTATTTCATTTCCCTCCATATCTGGGAGGCAATACCCGCTCCGCCATCCGGG
The DNA here is from genome assembly GCF_040954645.1 of Diabrotica undecimpunctata. Lineage (NCBI taxonomy): Eukaryota > Metazoa > Arthropoda > Insecta > Coleoptera > Chrysomelidae > Diabrotica > Diabrotica undecimpunctata. The sequence goes on from NC_092805.1 coordinate 174,302,013, forward strand.
GACGCGCCCTCTGGGGTTCACAGGCTTAGTAGTTATATAAAGAACAATTACGATGATTATTACAAATAAAATTTAGTATGTATTTGGAAATATAATAATCTGACCACATAACCATTGATACTTCTGCTAACAGTACGTTGAGAGCTAGCAGAAAGCTGCATCCTGTTGGGAGGTGGATGTTTTAGAGATCTTCAACCAACTTTTCTTTCTAATTATTCTCCTTACTCCCACGTTTTCTTAATTTTAAAGATTGCTGCATACATTCTACTATATAAATCTGCTACCACTCGAATTGATCATCCTTTTTATATTTTCGTTATTATTTGTGCTTACTCGATCTCATTTAGTGACGAGCCAAACTAATTTTTTAATAAATCAACTTTTACAATTTTTATCAACTTTATTATATCAAACGTTATAAATTGCTCTATTTTATGTCATTTACACACACACACACACACACACACACACACACACACACATGCGCCATTTTAAGAATAGAGCATTTTTGACAATCTATAATATTTGATAACTTCAAGTTTCATTTCATATGTCTGATTCATTCAAACAACTTATGTACTATTTTTACTGGAAATCAGAAACAATTTTAAACTTCAATTGTGACTTATTCCCATTAAAATAGTAATTGCTTTAAGATGTCACCAGAAAATAGCTTCAGAACAATATTTCGTTTATAGAATTCATATTTCGTAATCGATATACAATACACGAAAATTACTTAAATGATACACCTCATCTACTCGACCATTTGGCGGAAATAGCCCGAAATAAAAACTGTTTGTGTTCGTGTTGTCAAACAATGCTCCTAGAAAAGTTCAAATGCAACGCCCTGCTCCACACTGTCTATGTTTAGCACGCCACTTGCTCAATGAGTTATTTTAGCTCATTCAAAATGCGTATGTGTATATCCGTTACAGTTGTTGCGCCCGTTATAAACATATATCAAGTGTGTTTGGCTTTTTAGAACTGGATTAAAAAAATTCATGCACTGATAAAACCGTTGACTGTGTATGACTTCGAACAAACAACGAGATTTTTTCGGGTTAGTCAGTGGAAAATTGAGGAGAAAATTCAAATATACACCATTCATGAAAAATAATATATGTATATGTTAAATGTTGATTATTACAAAAGTCGCTCAACTAGAATAAATATCATGATCTTAAAGATTTCATTTTATCTTAATCTGGCTTGTGCTGCTGATTATTTATGTATATTTATGATACTGTTTTTTTTGCTACAGTTTTGAATATACATACTACACAATTCTCTTCAGGTGCATCTACAGGTTTAGATAAAATCGCAATATCATCAGCGTAGGCTAATATTTGATGTTTCTTAATAACAGTGTTATGTTTACAGTGTACTAAAACACTAAAGGTGGTTCTTTTACTTCCTGTTTGGCTACAAAACTAGCCTAAGAGTTTGTCATTATATTTGTTATTTGTTGTCAATTTGAATATATGCGTTAACAAGTGGTGTATTCTATCGTTACTTAATGGAAATTCATTTTATATAACAATAAAACACTGAATTTTTTTTTCAACACTTTTTCATTGTTTATTATAAGAAAGCTCTACTATAGCTTATTACTATAGCTATTTCGGCAGAGTGCCTTTCTCAAGATGTGTTAACCTACTTGATATTCCTTTAGTAAAGGTATCCCATTAGTTTTAATAATTTATTTCTGTCTATTGAGTTACGTTCTACCTGTATAAAATCTCTTGAAAACTGTGTAGACAAGAATCTCAGATTCTTAAAACATTCTGTCAATTTGCAAGAATAAAAATATTTCAAATAATAATACTATTATAATGATAGAATGCTAACTTAACAAATTAAAAATAGCACAAATTCTTTCAAATCTTGGACAAATTTGAATATATCGGGATAAAGATTATAAAATCTTTTATTAAAATATGAATGGAATAATCAACAATAATTAGTGGTTTTTGTGCTGGTAGCTTCAACACCACAGATTCCCATATTTTTGTCGGTAATTTGGAAAATGCATCAATATAATTGTCCAAGGTAAACAAAGGAATTTATTAATTGGTCATTTCGAATTTCAAGATTATTGAAATCGAATACGAAATATTCTCCCACCTAATCTGATTTTAAAGATGTTATGCCAAATGCTCACTGTATACATGATCCATATCAGAATGAATCTTTTTACAATCAAGCATCAAACCTAAGTTTTGAATTCTTCTCATCCAGGCCTGAAACAGATAAAATCTGTATCATATATTAGCTTGAGACCCCATTAACCTCATTGATTTGAAGTAAATTGACACCTCGAAATCACAAGTTTAACTTTAGTAAAAATAATACCTCAATCAACCATGGGAGCTTATCGTCTATGCTTCGCCTTGCTCAGTATCTTAAGTGTGAGTTCGTCTTGTCTTAAACTAGGAATTAAACCGTGAACCCTTAGCCGATAGCAAATAAAACAATTACTTAACTAATCATATTTATTAAAAATAAAAAGTAGTATTTAAGTAGGTAAAAACAACCCTGCTAATGCTTTAAACTAAATAAATTCGAACGATACTTGTGGCATCATGGCATCGATGGGCTGCTTGCTACTAACTATCTGTGGCCTCCCAATTAGGTGGTTAGGTCCTCCTGACAGCTGCAGTTATTCCATAAATTGTTTCATAAAATATTCTAGGAATATCCAGTTACTCCATATTTTCCAATAGTGTTTCAATATATCCAATAAACAGCCAATAAACTAAAATATAAGTAACAGCTTGTATTAGAGACGAGGTTTAACTTCCTTGCCATATTGCCTTTGTTAAGATTCCTACTGCACACGAAAAACGTGGTTTAAAAGAAGTAAGGTTATGAATATTGAGAATGCTGTCAGAATTATAGAATATAGATTACAATGAAAGTACTCACCCCAAGAGAATTCTGCAGACCATAAAATGAAGTTTATTATAATTTTTGCCTTCTTTTATAAATTTCAGAAACAGGCAAAAAATTATATTCACACTACGTTAGAAAAGTTGATTGATAGAAAGTAGGGAGACTAAAATGAAGTTTGTACATATGACATAAGACATATGCCTATAATGAAATTAGCACTTCTGTCAACATAGAACAGAATATTTAGTCTACCGGACAGAAAGAGAGAGGGCGAATATTTATTCTACGAGACAGAAAGAGAGAGAAAAGAAAGACAGAGGGCGCCAACTATTTTTTGAAGAAAAAATAGTAAAAACGAAACTGGAGATAAAGGAATGAATAAATTAATAAATAAATTAAAATAAAATAATTATTTAAATATAAAATAATAAAGATGTGACGTTTATAATGTTACACTTGTTGTAATTAAAGCCCAATTTATTAATTTTAGTTTTAATAATTACAGAGCATTTTAATACGTATTATGACTTCGACAGTTGAATGTTGGACTAATTCTCTGTTGATTAGTTTAGCTGTTCTTTTTGCAAATATCTTATGTGGCATTGCGTTTCAATTTATTTAATATAATTTGCTGTTGAATGTTATGTCTTGCTAATATCAGTTTTACACTAACTTAACCAAAAAGGAAATCAATGCTAATTTAAGTAAACATTCTGTATATCTACTTAGTTTAGTGCTAATATGTTTATATTATAAAAGAGTTAGTTTCTCTACAATAGTACAAATGGCGGGTGTTGGAGAAGAGTGGTATAAGTCTAAATTTTAAGTTTCGAGAAAAACGCAATTATAGTTTTTTCAAATTTAATGTTGTTGTTACGGATACAAATAAGGTATTTTCGTTAAACAATTTTTGGAAATGGCTTTGAATTTGTTGGATTAAAATAGATCTACTAGTAAAAAGGACCTAGTTGTACAATTTTAAAAAAAAAATATGACTTATATCACTTTTCACAATCATTAACAAAAAAAATGTGAAACTGAAAAGTTTTATGTTTACTTAAGGGGGTACATTTATGGTCAAATACAACGTAAAAGTTTATTTAATTTTTAAAAATTTCAATTTCTGTGTGTACACTCTCCTCGTCACTACTATTTTCATCCTCGGGTAACATATTTGGTATATCCTCCTTCGTAGTTAAATTTCTATAAAAATCATGAAATGTTTCTGAAATATAAGGCAATAGCTCTACCAAGTTCTTTTTTTTATCGATGTTTATTGGATTGGGACCTTTATATGACAGAGGAATTTTTATGTTTTTAGGCCACGTATTACCTTTTCTTAAAAAACATACGCTTTTAGATGGTTCGTCTACATTTAAGCTACTTTTGTATTCAAGGACACCAGGATTCTGTGAAAATCTCAACCATTTCATTTGTTTCCACATGACTTTTTCTCCTAAGTTGTAAATTTTTTTTTGTGGAAGGACATTCTTATACAAAGAAGAAAACTCAAGAAAATCCGATCTGCACATTTTAGTAACTAAAAAAGTTCGCTTATTTCCACATAATCTTACCAAATTCATCCAGTCTCTTGGGTGTTCTATCGAACATGGATATCTTTTCTTTTTTTTCTCTATGATTGCGTGATCTGAATCACACTCCATGTGGGTGTGACCAGGAACGAGAAATTTGTGGTTAATGTATGATAGATTGGGATTCTCTTTTAAAACCATCATGAACATTGCAGGTAGAAAAGAGTTCTTGTTTTGTCCTGCACACGTATCAGAATATAAGGTGATCTCTTTTATTTCAGGTGAAATATGTGAAATCTGCTTGTATAAGCATGACGCAATCTGATTTGCACCCCGTCCAGCTACGCCCTCATGCCACATAAAACACATTGCTTGATTATCATTAAATCTATGTAATGTTAAATTAAAGGTCCACAACTGCCTTTTATAGAATGCTATTGAAGTCTAAAGATCAGGTGTGGGGAGACACTGTTGTAAATCAAACGTATAAATGATTTTTGATTCATTTTCTAACGCAGTATTTTTATCCATACGCTGTGCCTCATAAGCGTTTGATGCTTCTTGTTGATCAAGAAGATTTTGAATTTATTACATTTTTTGTGCATCTTTAGTTGTTTTCAGGAGCATATGATATTTATCGCATGTAGGGCAGGTATCCTTTTTAGGCTGTTTGATTTTTATTTCCATGGAATGGAATACTTCTTGATATTTGAATTTCGATACTGGGGTTTTCTCGTGAGGTAGCCATTTTTTGTATTCTTCAGAAGCCTATTTTTATGTTTTTTGTTTTCTAATTTACGTTTTGTGGTTTTCTTTCCGTCTGTTGTTATAAGCCTAGCTATAAAAGACACGCGTTTGTTAAAGCTCGCTAAAGACCAATATTCTTTGAAAATTTCCTGTCGTTTTTCTTCAGTTATCCTGTCTTTGCATTTTAAGCGGCAAATTAATAGCTCCTGAGATGTCCGTGCTTTTATAACCTTCCCACTGTTCGTGGTGTACGATAACCCAAGGTTTCTGTTCTGCTTTCGTTCCTCACGAATTAGCCTAGTTTCATTTTTTAGCGATTTTCGCCAAGGTTTATTTTTTAAGATTTCTCTTCCTGACTCATGTGCAATAAGTGCTGTTGTATTTTTGCAGCTTTTTCTTTGGGATGTCATTATCGGAGTCGGTATCACTTTCTTGTATATAATCTGGGTCCGCGTCACTATCATCAAACGCCTCCTCATTACCTGGATATTCCAGATAACCTTTGTCGTCGTCATCAATCCCACATACTTGATCAATAACTTCTTCCAAAGTCTTTCGAACATTTGGTTCACAGAAGGACAGTGAAGGTGCAGGACTTGATATATTATCTTCATCTGCTAAGACAGGTTCTTCAAGGAAAACACCCGCATTGCCCATCATGGAATTTTCATCTAAAAACCCAGATTAATATCAAATTTTTGAAAATTGGTGTTATATTACAACTAGGTGAGGTATACTATCACTACACTACTTATTACATTTCTCTCGAATACTTAAAGCTCATTTAAAAGGTCAAAACAAAAGTGGATAAAACCAACAGTAACACACGTGTAGTACTAAACCACAAATGACAGACAAGTCGATTGAGCGGGAACAAAGCGGTCATTATTTTAATAGGGAAAAGCGAGGTAAGTCGACCTAAAACTGCACAGTTTGAATTTCTATTGCCGTAACTTCTAGTATATCTCAACATATATCATCAGTTTTCAATTTTGAAGTTAAAACATTTGTGATATGTCAACATATAATGTGTTTCCCTATATTTTTTAATGAGAATAGTGATATATTTTTACATATACCTTTATTCACAATCATATTTTACCAATAACTTTTGATATATTTGCACTTGTATCACTATTCACAAATATTAATCATAAAATTATATAGGGAAGACTATTATAACTAGACTTATTTCAGTTTTCTCTATAATTTTTTTTCCTGTCTGGCAGATGGAGGCAAAACAAATAGTACTAGAATATTTATAACATTTTTCACTATATTAAATGATATTAAAAATACTTATATCATGTAACGCAAACAAATAACACCTGCTTGCCTATTAAATTGACTTATATCACTTCACCCTATCAAAGATACATGCATTTGAAAGTGGTATCTATGTTTAACTCATTTTTTACATTTTTCGACTTATATCACTTTTCCCCAACACCCGCCAAATATGAAGAACGTCCTAAAAAAGAGGGTGAACAAACATAGAGTGTTGGATGCAAATATGTTTGTACTATTGTACAGATATCACTGTGATACTGAGTGGATATAGATGTAGCAATCCTGGCTGTTTGAGGTCCCAAGCAACTACGCGAGAACCAAAACAAAAATGATGTTTTACGATACTATTGACTAATAATTTTTTTATGCCACCAACGAGACAAATCCTTAATGAATCTGGAAAGCACTATATATGTGGAGGAAAACCTTGATGGACTTTAGGGCTTCTAAACTGAGGATGTTGCTTTTTGCCTGTCCTTTGTCGCTTAGGCAGCTGTACCTTGTGTTTGGGGGCCTTTTTGGTATTAGCTATAATGTTTGTCAAACACTTATACTGTTGTCATTTGTATATTTATATGTTTGGTGACGTTGACAAATTATTTTCAAAGGTGGAATTAATTTTTTATTTACAAAACATTTTTTTTAATTGTTTTATATATTCGAATCTCTTCTTTTTATTCTCAACAAAATTTCTAAAATTAACAATATCATGAATCTTAATTATCATTGAACATTAAGAAAATCTTTAACTAAAAGCTTGCTAATGATTATTATATGTAGGTAAATTATACCTCGATTAAAAAATAATAAATTGTGAATTGAGTGTCATTGACATACATAAAGGACAATGTTTTTGTACAGTTTTGACAAAAACCGTAAGTAATTATGGGATGGAAACACCCACTATTAAAAAACGGATGATTCATTCACAAATACAGTATCAACAATTTTTTTATAACAGGAAATAGTTTATTACTCCAAATTTTTGTTATAGTTTTCTTCACTATTGTTTAACAGATTTATTCTCTCTTAGAAAATACATAATATGATTCATTGACTGATACAGTTGGAACAATTAGAATATATTATGCAATGGTTTATTTTTTTTTCAATCTCATGTTCTTCTCTGTCATGTGGTTCACAATCGCTGACTTGATTCCTATTTCATTTTGGACAATATTGGCTTTCTCACTTCCGCCTTGTCTTGTTTAACCCTCTTGTTCTACTACGACTACGTTTTTACATAGCTAAATACAGAGTATTTTATTTGTTTACAAGCTACATATAAAATACTTAATGTTAGACATTCTTCTTACATAAAACTACCTATAAGAAAACACCAATCTTAATCTGCGGATCAAATCTACACATGACATAGATACAGCAGCTCAATACTTCACCACACTTGTGCAAAAAGCGGCATGACAATCTACACCACGAACTGAACGCAAACCAACATATACCACAAATATTTCCTTGCATATTCGCCAACTCATTGCTGAAAAACGTCGTGCGAGGAGAACCTGACAGATATCTAGAAACAACATAGATCTCCATATATTCAATAGACTAGGTAGGTAACTTGGAGTAGCCATCAAAGCCTCAAACAACGAAACCTTCGAGCATTACCTTACAAACCTTACAGCAAATGACCAGACGTTATGGAAGGCGACTAAGAAGCTTAAGACCATACACAATGAGCCTGTTCCAACAAAGATAAAGCGGACGTCTTTGCTGTGCATCTTAAAAACGTGTTTCAAACAGACTCAGCAGACCCTGATGAAGAAGTGGAAGAACTATTAGCGCAGCATGTCAAATATCACTCCCAATAAACGTTTTACTAATATAGAAGTCAAGAAAGAAATAAACAAACTCAACTCACGAAAGGCCCCAGGTTATAATTTAAGCAAACTTTTTGAAAGATCGCTGCTACAAAGCATATACGCAGATTATGAATTTCTAACGTTACTACCAAAATATCTTCTTCTTCTTCTTAAAGTGCCTATCCGTTCCGGATGTTGGCGATCATCACGGCTATCTTTACTTTGTTTATTGCAGCGCGGAACAGTTCAGTGGTAGTCGTGTTATACCACTTTCGTAAATTTTGAAGCCAGGAAATGCGTCTTCTTCCCGGTCCTCTCTTACCATTTACTTTTCCTTGGAGAATCAGCTGGAGAAGGCCGTAACGTTCTTGATTTCTCATTACATGTCCTAGATATTCCAACTTTTTAGTTTTGACGGTCATGAGAATTTCACATTCTTTCCCCATTCTACGCAGGACCTCCACATTAGTAACTCTGTCAACCCAGGATATACGTAAGATGCGCCTATAACACCACATTTCGAAAGCTTCGAGCCGATTCATAGATGCAACAGTCAGTGTCCATTCTTCCATTCCGTAGAGCAGAACTGTGAATATGTAGCAGTTCAATAGACGGCATTTCGTTTTTAATGATATGTCTCGACTGTTGAAAATAGTTCTCATTCTAACGAATGCTGCTTTTGCTTTTATTATTCGCTGTTTAATTTCTGTTGAGTGGTCCCATTGGCTATTTAAATCGGTGCCTAGATATGTATATTGCTCGACTCTTTCGATATTCTGTTGGTTGATTGTAAGTTGAGCGTTTAGTATTGGTTTTTTACTAATTGTCATAAATTTGGTTTTCTTTATATTAAGAGCTAGTCCGTATCTGTTGCTGACTTCTGTTATGCGATTTGTTAATATCTGTAAGTCATTCAGATTATCGGCAAAAACTATAGTGTCATCTGCATATCTAATGTTATTCAACCATTCACCGTTTATTAGTATTCCTTTCGCACAACCGTCTAAAGCTTCCTTAAATACCCATTCAGAATAAATATTGAACAACAATGGAGACAAAATACAGCCCTGTCGTACTCCACGTTCTATTGCAATTTTATCAGTTAACTGGTCTTCTATTTTGATTTTGGCCGTTTGATTGTAGTAAATGTTTCTGATAATTCTAAGATCTTTGTTGTCAATTCCAATTTCTTGCATTAGAGTCATTAATTTGTCATGTTTTTCTCTGTCAAATGCCTTCTGGTAATCTATAAAGCATACGTATATGTCACAATTCACATCCCTGCATCTCTGAAATAGCACCTGTACAGCAAAAAGGGTCTCCCGTGTTCCCAGAGCATCACGAAATCCGAATTGTGTTCTTGTTAGTTGTTCCTCACATTTTGTATATATTCTTTTTTGGATGACCTTTAGAAATGTTTTAAGTAAATGGCTCATAAGGCGTATAATTCTATAGTCTTCGCACTTTCTCGCGTTGGGTTTTTTGGAAGATTTATAAAAGTTGACACTAACCACTCTTGGGGAACCACGCCCGTATCATATATACTGTTAAATATATTTGTCAACCATTTTATGCCATCATAGTCCATAAGTTTTAAGAATTCTGAGTGAAAATTATCAGGGCCTACTGCTTTACCATATTTGGTGCTTTTGATGGCATATTTTACTTCTTCGACTGTAAATGGTGGTCCAGATTCGCAATTGGTGTTTGTTGTAGTACCAGTGTTACTTCGTATATCTTCAAAAGTTTTTTCCACGTATTTGATCCAAATATCTCTTTTATGCTCTATTTCCAGTACTATGTTTCCCTGATTATCTGTCAGGAATCCAGTGTTCTTGTGTTTATATAATGGAGTTTTATGGAGGTCAAATGAATCATGTTTTTGTTGTAATGACTCTATCTCTGTACACTTCGAGCTAAACCAATTTTCTTTTGCTATTTTAATAGCCCTTTTTATTTCGTTATTTATGTTGTTGTAGTAATTCTTATTATCTTTAGCGTTTCTTCTGTCTCCCATCATACATAGAATCTCCTCCGTCATCCATTCCTTTTTATTTGTTCTTTCAGGTTTTAAGTATTTTTCTGTTATTTCTTGACTTACTTTGTGCAAATTTTCTAGTTCTACATCTGTGTTATCTGTCTCTGTACGGGCCCATGGTTTTTCTGTACAAGCCCACGTTTTTTCTTTTAGGCGTTTTTGTACCTTTTCCTTTACTGTTTTATTTTTCAGTTGGTTACCAAAATATCACTTTGGTTTTTTGGGAAAATCACTCCGCTACCCAACAAGTCCATGGAATGATAAATTAAATATCAAAAAGTTTTGAAGACAGGAAATTCCTACGAATTTTCCAGAAAACGATTTACATTCCCACATAGTGCAAATATTGCTTCGTCGGAAAAACATCTCTTGTTAACAAAGTTGTCGTCAGTTACAATTTTATCTTTACTTCACTAAACTGTAATCTACGGTCGTAATCATCTTCATTTAATTCTTGTAACAACAACTGATTTTAATGAACTCTTATGTAATACATGCAAGTACATCATGTATTTGTGCAACTTTGCGTGGGGATATATGTGGATATTCAACGAAACTATGTATTAAATCTAAAGTTTTATCGTAATTTATAACAGTTTTTGGTCTATCTGTTCGAATGCCATCTTTTAATCGTCGAAAACTATTTGGCACTGAGAAGATTTAGACCTTCGTGACTAGATAAAATACCAAGTGTTGCATATGGTTAAACTGGTATTGAAGTGAGGATTCCAATAATAATACAATATACAGAGTGTTGTATTTAAAAAACCAAAGTCACTATTGATACCAGAAAAATGGTAAATCTGGAAAAATTGCAACAATCACATTTCAAATCTCCATATTGCAGAATAGGTGTATCCCCGTTTTTTGTACAATTCGGACCATCCATTTAAAAGATAATTCTGCGTTTCCCGACTGTTGGTCCACTCTATATACAGGGTGGTCCTTAAGTAATTGTACAAAAAGAAACAGTAGATTCTACACTTTAAAATATTACGATTTAAGTCAAATTGCTTTAATAAAATGTTGATATTAAGAAAAATACAGGGTGTTAAATTGCAAAATTAAAATTTAATTTTTCGCTATAACTTTCATGTTTGTAAACATTTATGTATAAAAATTCACAACTGGATACTCTTAAATACGAGAAATTATAATTTGATGCACACTTTGATGTATCTGATAGAGGGCGTCACTTATGCTACATATGTGGTATAAATTTGCATTTAACTTTTTTGCTCTTTAAGTGACCTGTATTTGGGATAAAAAATATTAAAGATACATTATTTTAACAAAAAAAGGTATACTTGTTAATAACTTCAAAACTCAACAGTTTTTGAGATAATCGCATTTTAAAAATCAGCTGCATAATTCTGATCTAAGGCTCCAGGCAATGAAGAAAAAATAGACAAAAACATTAATACTTCGGAATTTTGGTATAAAATACCTTTAACTAAAGTTAATAGTTAACGAAATATTAAATAAAATAAATATATCAGCAGCATAATTAATAATATGATTTGACAAAATAACAGAATAATAGGATTTTACATCAAACATTTTATGTTTTATGTTAAATTAAAGTCATAATCAAAACATTTTGTTTACAAACCAAATTAAGAAATAGTTAAACTAAATAACATAACTTTTTGTTAAAGTAAGTGTTTGATATGTACACCATTTACTTTAATTCATTTGTCAATATATTCCATAAAAGATCGTCTCATATTAAATAGCATCATTCGTTCTAAAGAAACTGCTGCAGTATTTATTTCTTCCCATAGTTGGTTGCGAATGTTTATGAGATTCTTATGGAAACGTTGTTTTAATGCTCCCCATAAACCAAAATCAAGCGGAATAAATTCGGGGCTACGTGGTGGCTATAATGTATAATGGATGAATATATCGATGACATTACTTACTTATATGATTACGTTACAGCTTACGAGTAACTATAATTACATCTCGAACAAATGGACTATTATGATTTACTAACGAACTAATATTATGCTGAACTAAATTGCCTGTGTTCGGTTATTAGGACAACGATGATGTTTTTGTAAAAATGCTGAGTCTTTCAGGTTAGATTTGTAGCAAAAGTATTATGAAACAGGACACATATGTGTTATTCAATACCTGTGCTCTAGTTTGTATGTGTCCTAATAAAAATGGGTAAACAATTTACGTAATGAACAATAAGTATTCTTTTCGGATTTTTTTATGAATTAAATAATTATATCAATATCTCACCACATTGCCAAGGAATATGACTACCACGACCAATCTAACGTTCAGAAAAGTTGTATTTAAGTATGTTCTAACTGCCTTCTCTCTAGAATTTGGTTGTGTACCATCTTGCACAAACCACATATTTTGGGTTTTTAGCATTTTACAATAGAGAAAAAGTAATACGCCATTATGGAAACTTAAGAAGCGATAGTAAAGGGAAATTGTAAACATGATTACGGCCAACGTCTGAATACGGACACGGCATCTAAAGAAGAAGATGAAATATCTTTTCTCCAATAAGACATTTAACACATATAACAAAGCATTTGGTGATGTTACATTATCATCTTTGGGTTGTTTTAATAAGAATAAACTATGAATTATGCTTATCTACAGGTATTCAGTGCTTTACCGCACAAATATCAAACTAAGAATTATTGTGCAGCTGACTTATAAAATGCATTTATCTCGAAAACGGTTGAATTTTCAGGTTACTAACAAGTATACCTTTTCTTTGTAAAAATAATGTATCTTTATTATTTTTTAATACAAATAGAGCTACCCTAAAGGGCAAAAAAGTTAAGCGCAAATTTATTCCACACATGTGGCATATGTGGCGCCCTCTATTAGTTACATTAAAGTAAGTATAAAATTATAATTTATCCTACTCAAAAGTATTCAACTGTAAATTTTTGTCTAAAAATATTTACAAACGTAAAAGTTATAGCGAAAAATAAAATTTTTAATTTCCACTTTAACACCCTGTATCTTTCTTAATATCAACATTTTATTAAAGCAAGTTGGCTTAAATCGTAATATTTTAAAGTGCAGAATCTACGATTTCTGTTTGTACAATTACTTAAGGACCACCCTGTATACATACAAAAAAAAACAAATCCCCAATTCCTGGAATGAAGAATAACAAGAAAATAGAAGGAATTTCTAGCGGCAATATTATATATAGTTGTATTTTTCCTCTTAACAATTTTGGTTCCCTCCCGTGCCAATAAACAGTTAATTACAAATAATGTTTTTCGTTATTTACAGTTATACTAATAACCCATACAATTATTATTTTTCTAAAAAACGAGCACGTTGAACTGTGTATCCGGTACCATTCAAATTTCATTAATAGTCACGTAATTGCATATAACACTTCTATAGTAACAAGAAGATGCTATTGAATTACACATAATGAACGATGCTTGTCTATTCTTAGTCCGGGTTAATTAGTACATAAACATAAAGCATCACTGTTTCAGATAATGAGATGAACCTAGTTCGAATTGACACTACTAGTTATAGAAATGTCTATTTCGTGTTTCTTAGCATAATATTGTAACTGTCTGTTTAATTATATTGACAGTTATTTAATCGAATACAAATATAATAGTAATTTTAAATTCTTTATAAAATACAGGTAAATAATAGTAAACCATCATCATAAGTTTCTATCTTGGATCATACCAATATCAATCCTCTTTACCGACATATCCTGCCTAAGCATCTCTCCCAGGTCTTCTTTGATCTTCCCCCCTACTCTTCTCAGCAGCTAGACTCCCTCTTATCATTATTATCATTCTTAATTTTATCCATTTTAGTCACTGCACTATCCATCTAACTAAGTATTCTCATTTCCGTTACATTCATTTATTGTTCCTCTTTGTTTCTGTTTACCCTCTTTCTTTTGAGTTTCAGTGGAATCTTTATGTCACACAACACATCAGTTGCTTCCTTTCATTTTATCCATGTCGCATCAACGTTACTGCAGGCATCTCCATATATTTTCCCATTACTCTGTAATACCGATGCTATGTACTTGAAACTACTATTGTTCACAATCATTTTACCACCAAAAAGTTATCTTGTACATCTACGCCAACTGGTGGTTGACAGTGGTGTCAGTAAAAATATTCTTGGTATTGCTTTGTCTAGTAAGGCCTCTCTAATGTATGCTTTATCAAAGATACTTTTTTTATTATTATTGTATTGTAGGTACTAAATTAAATAATATATTATAAAACAAATTTTCAACACAAGAGTAAAAATAAAAAATAAAAAAAAAATCGGTTGCCTGTAAAGTCGGTTTTACGGGCGAAGATTTTACGTGACAACGTCTTTTTCTCGGTAGAATATTTATTGATATGAATATTATTAAATTGCACAATAGGAACAAGGAATTGCCGCTATAAACTCAGTTTCTCAACTTTTGTGTCAATCTAACAATTAATCAATCAATCATAGTTTACGATAATGAAATATTAGTGTACAATTATTTACCTTTATTGTTGTAGTTGTTGTAAATGACGAATCTACTCACGAATTGAAGACAAATCTCACGATCTCACGATTAAGGTCTTACATCTTACGATTTTTAAATTTTTTTTAAATTTCAAGTGTTTCTAATAAAATGCATGGGAGGAAATCAGCTTTTTTTAGATTGTCACCTTGAAATATCCATAAATTGACTGTATTTTTGTATCAAAGTGGGCTACTCCAATTAACTCAATTAATATACACAAAATAATATAAACAAAGCTTAAAAGGTTCTTTATGCTTTGAAAGTGGTTTATAAACAACTGAATTGTAATGTATATTTTACCGCCTTTAATAAATATGAAGTATAGACTAAATTTTGTGTAAAGAACAAACATTCAACAGACCTAATAGTAAAAACATATTGATTTAAGTGTGAATTTGAGATAATGTGCTAACAAAATGTTAAATCCTAAGAAAACAAAATTATGTTTTTATGTATATTCATTATACTTAATACTCTTGGGTAAAATACCTCATATCATATATGTCTTTAGACACAGTTAATAATTTTCATTAAAGTTTAAACTATAAAGAATGTTTACAATCATTGCTCAATATTAAATGGATAAATCCATAGCAATATTATAAAAGAATATAGGTCCCTAGGTAATTTCCTAAAATTATATCTGATACTGGTGGTTCCCCCTAAAATAGGACACTGTAAGCACTCCACATCTTCACTACAGACACAGCTGACGATACTTTCAACGATTTTCAACTTTAGCGATTCAACGCGCCTAATTCTCTAGTGCCGCGCGCAGCTGACCGATCATGTTTGAGTGGGAGAGAGACGCAAGGCATTCGCCGGTCCGGCGGGCCTCTCTCTCGTTCGGTGACTCACTGTAACAGACGTGAGCGGGCGTTGCACTTTTTCTTAAATGACTCCGAGCCACAACCTAATTTAAGACGTTGTCACGTCAATAATCCAAAAGAATTAGTTCTTAGAAAAAGTTCTTACAATAACAGCAAATTACAAAAAAAAAAACAAATATTACAAAGCATACATAAGATTACAAAATTTTTTCTTACAAGAAGAAAGCATATAAAATATATTCTTACATTTTTAACTTTTTAAGTTTTCAGAAAAAAATTACAAACAGTACAAAGTTAACATAAGACTAGGTAATTTCATCAAACTTCTTTTTGAAACTATTCAAACTAGCAGCTTCTACTACGTCATCACGTAAACTGTGCCATTTATCAAAAACTCTGTTAACCAAAAAGTTTTCTTTTATAGTAGTTTTAAAAGACCCCTTCTTCAATTTAATAATATATATCAATAATATTTAATAAGAATTCTTTAAATAGAAATAACATCGTCTCTTTCTCGTCTATGAGTTAATGGAGACAACTTGAACTTTCTTAGTCGGATTTTATAGTTTAATCTTCCATAATCAAGAGGTAGCTTACTCTTTCTAATAAATTAATGTCCCTTTGCAAATGGGGTGACCAAACTGATACTGCAAATTCTATGTGAGGTCTGACATAACTTTTGAAGAGTTTCAAAAACAAGTCTGAAGACATTCCATGAAAATTTTTTGATATAAAGTATAAAGCAGAGTTCTCTTTACCAATTAATTTTGTTGTCTGAGTAGACCAACTTAATGTTTGAGTGACCGTAATACCAAGACCAACTTCCTGTACCGATTTCAGGGGAACTCTATTCAAAAAATAATGACTTGCGGACAATAATGAATGGAACATAAGACTTACGCGTATTCATTGGAATAGCTCATGTCATGGTCCATTCTGATACCTTACTCTGAAGAGTATTAACGATATTTGATCACTGAGAGACACCACTGGTTACTGCACGTGGAACACTGCAGTCATTTTATACTTTGACCGAAAAAGTTCTTTCAGGGAGGAAGTTTTCTAACCACAAAACAACTCACTACGCACGCCGTAATGTTTAAACTTGAGCATTAATTTTTTTATAGGTACCTTATAAAATAGACGGGAAAAACCTATATAAATAATATCAATAAAATCATATCGGTCCAAAGATAAAGTCCATTCATTAAGAACTAGAAATAGGTTGCTAGTTACAGAACGATTTGGCAGAAATCCGTGTTAAAAGACTGAAATTACATTATGTTCTAACAAAAAGGATATAATTTATTGGCTATTATTTTTTCCATTATTTCAACTGATGTTGCTGAAATTGTTACCGGTCGATAATTATTTGAAAGGAGTTTATTTCCATTTTTGTTACTATACCAAATATCCATTAAGTTAGGATTGAAATTGTTTGCAAAGATTTGGCCAGTAAAAATGCTATTGTAGCCAGGTGAAAACACTTCAGTGTTTATTTTCAAATTACCTTGAGCAAGACATTTTCTTTTTAGAATCTCATAAAAAGGTATAAGCACTTATCGTTGTTAAACTGCGTCTTATAAAACTTATTTTCTTGATTTTAAAGACCCATCAGGTGACTCAAATAATTGTTCTATAGGCTTTATTCCATCAGTTGTTAGTATAAATATATGGTTAATAATTCCATTTTACTTCTTTACGGAAGGAAAAACTAAACATCTTTTACAAGTATTTAAATGCTTGGTTTTTCTTCGTTAAAATTCCTTCTGGTTGACGTGAGGTGGACGTAATATATACTTCAGATATGGATATCCTTGATATTCTGATGGATAGCCCGATGTTTTAAAAACAATATTACGAGCAACTTTTCTATTTCTCACCATTTTCTCATCAATTACTCTAACAAGACTCCTCTGACGCCAAGAGAGGCTTTTTTCTACACTTACAATTCTTGTACCCTATCACCCCCTACATCTCCAGAGGCTACTTCTACGGCCCCAAAGGTACATATCTAATCATCCAGTTCTACATCAAAGTGACTTCAAATTTCCATAAATATACTACTTTAAAATCATTGGAGTCATCAATCATCAATCATTAAAAACATTGATATTAACACCCCTAGTCTCTTTAACGTTCTGAGTGGACATACTACATGAAGAAGTCTCTTGTGTGTTTAAAAACATTTTATAATTGCAAATCTATAAAGTCAAAAAGGTATACAAAAGTCTCTTTATTTTCGTAGCGTTCAAAAACAGCGATAAACATAAAGAGGTAGTATAAAATACTATCATAGCTGCGTTGAGAATTTCAATAAACTACCATGATTAAATATTCTGGAAGGCACCATATTTTTAATGTATGTGTCATTTCTCAGAGTCGTATATTATGTATGTGCAAAGTAATAGCTAGAAGCCATTCCACTGAGGTACTGTACAATAAAACAATATTAGTATTAGTGTCTTGTACTAAACATACAGTGGTTATTACAAAATTGCTTGTAGACTGGTGTTCAGAAAAGTAAAGTAACAAAATCACCACAGTATTGACAATTCTCAATCAGTTCGTGTTGGTAATTTAAATCTATTCTTGGTTGGTAATTTAGACAATGATTCGCCTAATTTTTTTTTTAAGAAAGTCGAGGAATTTTCTAGAAATATTGCGAACATTCTGTCTCCGGCTTCTGCACGCAATGTAGCTTTTCTTCAATAATTTTAAAGTGTTTGTTTGTCCTTTTGTAGTGTAGTGTGATGTACAATTATATGTTTATGACATTTTGTTCTTGTCGGATAGGCCGCAATTGACGAAATGCTCCTGAAGATGATCTAGGGATCGAAAGTACTTGGGCAAGATTAAATTAAACTGTGCTCGATATATACCTTTTATTTGATGAAATGTCTATATTTGTTTTATTGATTATGCCAGGGCATTTGACCATTGTCAGCACCAGAAGATGGTTGCCGCCCTACAAAGAGTAGGATTGGATGAGACGGACATTCGGATCATCATGAATTTATACTGGAACCAGCGTGCTCAAGTCAAGGTCGAAGACCAGCCGACCGACCAAGTGAAGATCATGCGAAGAGTAAGGCAAGGCTGTGTGCTCTCGCCGACTCTTTTCAATATATACTCTGAGGATATTTTTACTGAAGCCGTCACAAACCTAGAGATCGAAATCCGAGTGAACGGTGAATCAATCAATAATATCCGCTACGTCGATGACTCTGTCTTACTAGCAACCAGCCTAAATGATATTCAAGCCTGACTAGACCGAGTGAGAACTGTAAGCGTAACATACGGACTAGATCTTAATATTAAGAAAACTAAATTCATTTTAAATTTAGATCCCGCGGCACTAATGGCAGGTAGCGAAGAGATCCAGACAGTCGACAGATTCACTTACCTCGGAACTACCCTCAACTTACAATGGGACTACGCTCAAGAGATTAGATCCAGAATTGAAATTACACGATCTACATTTATCAAGTTGAGATCTTTGCTGTGCTGCAGTGATCTCAGTTTGGCAACCAAGATGCGTATAGTGAGGTGTTACATTCTTCCAGTGTTACTATATGGAGTTGAAGCCTGGACACTGACGCAAGCCACAGAAAAGCGGATTGAAGCCTTCAAGATGTGGATCTAGAGTAGAATACTAAAAATATCGTGTGTAGACCATGTCACTAACGTTGAGGTCCTACAGCGCATGACAAAAGAAAAAGAAGTGCTTCGAACGAAGAAAAATATCGAATTCTTCAACTCGTTATGCAGGGTAACGTATTTTGCACTGTGTGCTGCTTTTCTACCAGAATAATATAATGTGTGTCTATGTGTTAGATTTTTCGCCCCTTTGTACTTTTTCTTGAATGTATTGATTTCTAATATTTGGATATTATAACAGTCAATTTTTTCACAAACTCCACTATTTTACACTTAGTGACTTAGTGACATTATATTCCAGGTAGCGATTATTATCTATCATTTCATCTTGTCGTAATACGCGTCCATTTGATGATTTCAAAAATAATATTTTTTACTTGTATTTTTGAGCCTTGAAAATTGTAATTGTTTTCATTTTTAAGTTATTTATAATTATACAAAATTGCAAGTTTGCTAAATTTGACTTTTCAAACTACTCTTTTCCATGACCCTGAGTAAAGTTACTTACGCAGATTTTGTTGAATATTGATGGATGACCTTCATGAAACCCTTTCTGCATATCCTATTAAAACATTGCAAATCAATCTTTTGGATAACGGATCTCAATTTGATTTGGCTACTTGAATAGGTAAGTGTCTATATTCTAAACAAAAATTTTAATATTCTTGCCCGTATTTTCATTATAATATTTGAAAACTTACTGGCGCCCATCACGTATCCTATTTCTTCGTATTTTTGAATTTGAGTATAGTTAAAAATATGTAAAAATGTAAAGTTATGCAAATCGACACCACTTTTAAAAATTATTTGCACGCATACAACAAGCTTTAAACTTTCAATTCAACAACCCACAATTTTCACGCAAGTATGACTATTAAAGTTGAAACGATTAACTCACTTTTTTGTCAAGGTAACAGTTTATCTCAAAACGAGTAAAATGAGTAAGCAAATGGCAAACGTTCAAGAGGTTCAAGCATATAGACCGGTAGCAGAAACCTTGACAACCTTGAAATTATTTGAAAGTAATATAATTCTTTGTTTTCAGTTAGCAATGACTAATGAATCCATGGGAGTAACAAAAGATTTTTTACTTTATTAAAAAAAATGGAGGAATTGAAAAGAAAAATTACTTCAAGAGTATGTTCAAGTGTGTTCAACATTTAATTTCTAGCTGAGTGCTTTCGGCCGAAAAAGCCATCTTCAGAACTATGCTACAATAATATAATTACTTTATGTAAGTCATTATTTAAATATAATATTGTTTTAACTCAGAATGAACTTGACCAAAACTAAGTTTATGACAAATATGGTCCCCAATAACCATTCAACTATTCAAGATAAAGTAGTAGAACTAGTGGAGAAAGATACGTATTTGGGTCATGAAATAAGAATCAGCAGGAATAACCAAACATTCGAAATCGAAAGAGGAATTACTTTAGCGAGGACAGCCTTTGGAAAATTGCGAGACACACTTAGGGCCAACATACCAATTAGCCTCAAAAGAAAAGTATTTGACAAATGCGTATTACCAGTCATGACCTTTGGGGAGAAAACTATGACTCTAACCAAGACTACGGCTTCGAAATTAAGAATGGCACAGAGACGAACGAAACGGTCTATGCTGGAGTGACTTTGCGGGACCGAATAAGAAACGAAGATCTGCGAAGAAGGACAAGTATTGCTGATGTTGTGGAATGCACAGCGGAACTGAAATGGAACTGGGCAGGCCATGTAGCGAGAATGCACGACTCACGATGGACGAGCAAAATTACAAATTTTATGCCAAGAGCAGACACACGTAGTAGAGGAAGACCACCTACACGTTGGGCTGACGATATCAGACGTATCACCAAAAATTGGCAACAAAAAGCACAAAATTTTCAGCAGGGGACGTGATAAATGAATGCTGGATGATGATGATGATGATGATGATTGTTATAACTTACGCCAAATTTTAAATAATACCACTACAAGAGATGGATCTCATTGTTTAAAAAATAATTTTTTTTTTCATCGAAATTTAAAAAAACTTATTTTAACATGCTTCCTAAAGTTAAATTTAAAATCTTATATTACTAAACTAGGTAACATAACATGTACTACTGGATGAACTGTAGATGTATTGGCGGAATAAAAGGTTATTCCTAATATCGTCCAATAGCTACTAGTAAGTTTGGATTTGCAGTTCATCTAATTCACCATCAAATTCTCACTCAGAACTGAGAAGTCTCCCCACTTCTTGTTACTTCATATAAAGGTCGCCAC